>NC_090448.1:583772989-584134119 GCF_031143425.1 Pleurodeles waltl | reverse complement strand
TCCACTATTTTAATATATGGATTTAAACTGAATGCGCTGTTTAATCGGGAGCCAGTGAAGAGTTACCAGCGCTGGTTTGGCAGAGAGGTGCCTGGGGGTGTTCATAAGAAGTCTAGCTGCTGCGTTCTGTACAACCTGCAGCCTTTTTATTACATACTCTGGGGAACTAAGATATAGAGGGGGTCATTCCAACCCTGTCGGTCGGTGTTAAACCAGCGGCCAAACCGCAAACAGGCTGGCAGGGAAAAAAATTGAATTCCGACCCTGGCGGAAACCGTCAACAGAGACCGCCACATTACCACACCGCCCGCCACGGCGGCACAAACAAACAGCGCGGCGGTCACCGCCAACAGACAAGCGGGAGACAATGTACCGCCCACCCTATCACAACCTACCAATCCGCCACCTTTTCCGGGGCGGTATCCCCGCCGATAAAAACACGGCGGAAACAGCCATTTCGAAGGGAAAACGCTCACCTCCATACAGCCCATGAGGAATAAGGACAGCATGGAACCCGAACTCCACATACTCCCAGCGATTGTGTACCTACTCCTCTACCAGGAGCACGAACGCCGGCGCAGAAGACAACGGTGAGTACTGCACCTACGACACAGGGGAGGGGGGTGGAGAAAATATTACGGGTACACACATACGCGACACACCCACCCTCACCCACTACAACATACACATCAATGCGTACCAACACATCAGAGTGACACCCCCCAAACCCCCCGGAAGAATGCAAACACAAAAGGAAATGATTCTAAACATAGGAATATATTGTATTACTGGCTGAAAAATATAATTCTACATCAAAAACTGTTATATACATATATGTACAAGTCCGAGCATTGTAGCATGTATTGTCCGTGGACCACTGGGCTCAAATCACATGGGCAAAGCCCACACAAGATACCTGACTCCAATGGAGAGAACACTGCAGGGGCATCAGATAGCAAAACTACAGGCACCTCAGGGGGAAGGGAAGGGGGGGCACCTCAGCCAGATGAGTCCACGACGCCAGATCCACGAGGGGCCTCCATGGCCACTGTTCAATCCTGGGGAGTGCAAAGCCACAGTCTCTCAAGTCTCTACAGTGGGTGGCTTGCCCACTGTTATATCCTGGGGAGTGCAAAGCCACAGTCTCTCAAGTCTCTACAGTGGATGGCTTGCCCACTGTTATATCCTGGGGAGTGCAAAGCCACAGTCTCACAAGTGGATAACAGTCTCCACAGGTTCTGGGTGGGGCCTGGTGCCCAGACTGCTTCGTGCAGCCCTGCCCGACTAAGAAGCGGGCCAGCCCCTGGTGCTCATTGTTCATCGGTGCTTGAGATGAAGGGCCCAGTTCAGCGGTGCTTGAGACGGCGGTGCCCAGTTCAGCGGTGCTTGAGACGGCGGTGCCCAGTTCAGCGGTGCTTGAGATGAAGGGCCCAGTTCAGCGGTGCTTGAGATGAAGGGCCCAGTTCAGCTGGTGCTTGAGACGGTGGTGCCCAGTTCAGCGGTGCTTGAGACGGCGGTGCCCAGTGCAGCAGTGCTTGAGACGGCGGTGCCCAGTGCAGCGGTGCTTGAGATGAAGGGCCCAGTTCAGCGGTGCTTGAGATGAAGGGCCCAGTTCAGCTGGTGCTTGAGACGGGGGTGCCCAGTTCATTTGCCACCTGTCCTGTGGCTGGTGGGGCCCTCCTGGGCTGCAGTGCCGGGCATGTTGGTGGCCTCCTGCCCACCTGGGATGGGGCTGGCGGGGCCCTCCTGGGCTGCAGTGCCGGGCATGTTGGTGGCCTCCTGCCCACCTGGGATGGGGCTGGTGGGGCCCTCCTGGCCAGCTGGGCTGATGGCGGTCTTGTCGGGCGTGCTGGCCTTCCCAGCCTTCCCTGATCGCCTGTGGCCCTTCCCCACCTTGGGCGGTGTGACAGCTGTCTCCACACCTCCTGCCGGAGCCATGGTAGGGGTTTTTGTGCCTGGTGTCTTCACCCTCTCGCGCCGGCCACTGCCTATCTTTGATTCTTTCTCCGGGGGTGGGCTGCCCGTGCCTTGGCTCCGTACTGAACTGGCTGCCCTGGAGGGTGGGGGACTCCATAGTCCATGGCAGACTGTCATGACAGGGCCCAGTTTTGTGGTGGCTGAGGTGCTGACTGGAGTCCTATGACATGGATGGGGTGGGGGAGTTGGTGGAAAGAGGTTAAGTTTGGACAGGAAAAGCTTTTTAGGAGCAATGGGAGGGGTAGGTGTAGTGGGTATGGGAGTGGAGGAAGAGGATGTGGTTGTAGGAGTTTGAAGTCTGGTGTCTTTGGGTGCAGGTGCTTGGGTTGGAGGCTGTCGTGAGGTGGATGGCTGTTGGGTGGGTGGCTGCCTGCGTTTGTGTAACTTGGAAGAGGGGGTCACAGAGACACTGGGAGAGGACCCAGGGGACGTGTAAATGGCAGTGGGGGTGGCGACTGCACGTGTGCGGGGGGTTCTGGTGTGTGTGCTGGTGATGGACGTAGTGGCTGAAGATGTAGTGCATTCAGGTGAGAGTGGAGACGTGACAGGGAGGGAGGAGGGAGACGAGGAGGAGGGGGACACAGTGGAGGCAGTGGGTGTTGGTATGTCTGTATGTGGATGTTGCTTGGGTGAATGCCTGTGTGATGTGTGGTGCTTATGTCTGCCTGAGCTTCCCTTGGGTGGTGAGGTGTGTGCAGGATGGTCTGATGGTGTGTCTGGGATAGGCAGAGGTACAGGTGATAGGGTCTGGGTGGAGGAAGTTGGAGTGGGGAGGCTAGAGACAGGGACAATGGCTGCCATCAGTGCTGAGGCAAGAGTGTTGAACGATCGCTGAAGGGCAGCCTGACCAGAATGAATGCCCTCCAGGTATGCATTACTCTGGTGCACCTCTCTTTTGACACCCTGGATGGCATTCAATATGGTAGACTGCCCAACAGTGAGCGTCCTCAGGAGGTCAATGATCTCCTCACTGAGGGCAGCAGGGGTGACTGGGGCAGGGCCTGAGGTGCCTGGGGCGAAGGAGATGCCCACCTTCCTGGGTGAGCGGGAACGGGGCAAACGCTGAGGGGCTGCTGGGAGGGCGGTGCTGGTGCGCTGGGTGGCGGCTGTACCTGTTGTTGCGGGGGGCACAGATGTTGCAGCCACCACAAGGGAGCTCCCTTCAGAGGACGAGTCCGTGTCACTTATGTCTGCCGGAGTCCCCGCTGTGGAGCTCCCCTCGCCCTCCGTCCCACTGGTGAAATCGGAATCTGTTGCATGGCCCTCCATGACCATGTGGGATGCAGCTCCCTCGTGCTCCGATGCCACTTCTCCTCCGCCTGATGATGCTAATGCACACAGGAAAACCACAAAAAAAGGGGGGGGGAGAAAATAAAGACATGTTGAGTGCATGCATTGGCGACACTGTTGGCGGACAGGACAGACACAGAAGCCCCCTGCACTACGCCGCGCACTTGGGGTGCACTACTCAATCCGTGGGACATGGCCTACAAGCCTATGGATGACATCTGCACACATAGATGACACAGGGCCATGAATAGCTGTACTTGGCACCCTACAGAGGTGGGGGGCGGGGCCACAGGGCCATGCCTTACGGAGGGGCCTAGCCTACAGAATTCGCCCTGGCCTAGGGATACCCACAGCCCTCCTCCCCCACCCAGACACCTCCACTGCGCGCAAAGTCACCAGAATGAGAGTGTACTCACCCCCTTGTGTCTGCTGTGATGTCCTCACTCGCCCATCCAAATCGGGGTAGGCCACCGCCAGGATCCGGAACATCAGGGGGGTCAAAGTCCGACTGGCACCCCTCCCAAGTTGGGAGGCCATCCCCAGCCGAGCCTCCGCCGTCTTCCTGCTCCAGCGTCGGATGTCCTTCCATCTCTTCCGGCAGTGGGTGCCCCGTCTCTGGTGGACCGCCAGGGTCCAGACGTCCTTGGCGATGGCACGCCAAATATCAATCTTCTGGTGGGCGCTGACCTATGTGAAATGTACAGGGGTAGAAAAAGAGTCATCACCTTCTGCACCCTCAATGTGAGTGGCCCCCCATCCCTACCCTTGCCATGTGGCACATGCTCTCATCCGTCGTTTGATGCATGCCTCAATCGCTCCCCTCCCCACCATCTTTCATCCACCCCACTCAACACAGGCATTGGCCACTAAGCATGGCCCCAGTGTACTTACCTGTTGGTCTGGAGGACCGTAGAGTAGCGCATACTGGGGGAGGACCCCATCCACGAGTTTCTCCAATTCCTGAGCAGTGAAGGCAGGGGCCCTTTCCCCAGTTGCATGAGCCATTGTCTCTTCCAGACCGAGGTCACAGCAGCACTTGCAGTGTAGGTCCTCTCCTGTGGAAGATCAGGTATCGAGTGATTAAGCAGATAGAAAATGGCGGTCACGCCCGCGGCGGTGCGTACTGCGACCGCCGGCGCACATCGTCATTGGCTCCTGAGACCCATAGGGTTCAATGTTAACCAATGCTGCTTAGCGCATTTACCTCACATCTCATTGTCGCACTTCACAGGTCAGGCAGCCGCCATTTCTAGGGCCCACATGGCTTACTTTTTACTGCGTCACACATACCTAGGCCTTGCATCAACACTCATACTAGCCATTCAATGCATTGGGAATCGTGTTTTGTGCAAGCTGTGGTTACGTACCTGTGGGTTGATTGACTCTGTGCTCGCTGTTGTCCTTCATAGGCACCGTCAGCTGGGACATGCGAGGAGATGGAGGAATCTTCCCGTGTACAGACCGCTTGTAGACCTGTCGACAATGGAGGAAAGACATGTCATACTGACATACAGGCTTGACCGAGCCACTATTCATGAACTGTGTGCCCAGCTGGAGCCAGACCTGATGTCACCAATCCGCCAACCCACAGGGATCCCCCCTCTAGTGCAGGTGCTGTCAGTGCTCCATTTCCTTGCAAGTGGGTCATTTCAAACAACAGTGGCCATATCATCAGGGATGTCCCAGCCTATGTTTTCCAAGGTGTTGTCCAGAGTGTTGTCTGCCCTGCTGAAACACATGCGGAGCTACATCGTTTTACCTCAGTTGGAGGATTTGCCTACAGTGAAAGGTGACTTCTATGCCCTTGGACATATCCCCAACATCATAGGTGCCATTGATGGGACCCATGTGGCTTTAGTACCCCCCAGCAGGAGTGAACAAGTGTACAGAAACAGGAAGAGTTATCATTCTATGAATGTACAGATGGTGTGTTTGGCAGACCAGTACATCTCTCATGTTAATGCTAAGTTCCCTGGCTCAATGCATGACGCGTACATCATGCGGAATAGCAGCATCCCTTACGTGATGGGTCAACTCCAGAGGCAACGTGTGTGGCTAATTGGTGACTCGGGTTACCCCAACCTGTCATGGCTACTGACCCCAGTGAGGAATCCCAGGACAAGGGCAGAGGAACGGTACAATGAGGCCCATGGGAGAACTAGGAGGGTGATCGAGCGGACCTTCGGCCTCCTAAAGGCCAGGTTCCGCTGCCTCCATATGACAGGTGGATCCCTATTGTACTCACCAAAGAAGGTGTGCCAGATCATCGTGGCCTGCTGTATGCTTCACAACCTGGCTTTGCGACGCCAGGTGCCTTTTCTGCAGGAGGATGGTCCAGATGGTGGTGTTGTAGCAGCTATGGAGCCTGTGGAAAGTGAAGACGAGGAAGCCGAAGAGGACGACATAGACAACAGGAACGCAGTAATACAGCAGTATTTTCAATGACACACAGGTAAGATTCCAACCCGGCATATTACATATACTTAACCCCTAATACCTCTCTACTGTCTGACCTTTGCCCCCAGTGTATGGTAACTGAGTTGTGACTTTCCCTTCCAATTTCAGAGATGTGGGCCCCACTGCGTGACATCTGCTTTGTTTCCCCATGGACTACAGCTGTGTGACAGTGGTATGTTGGCATCACAATGTAAATATGCATTTTTGGCACGGTAATGTCTAATACATTTGTACAAACTCACAGCCAGACTCCTGATTGTTTTGTGCAATAACTGTGTTTATTTCAGTGCTCTATATTGGTGGGTGGTTGCAAATCGGTGAGGGGTGATGGTGGAGGATTGTCCATGGCAGAGTCCAGACTATTTGTATCACAGGTGCATTGTCCAAATGCCTGTGGAAAGTGGAGCAGGGGCAGTTTAAGGATGGACAGGGTGACAATGTGGGACAGTGGGATGACAATCAGGGAGGCATCTTTTCCTGGCGGGGGTCTTGGCATCTTACTCTGCCTTCTTCCTGGATCTCAGGGCCCGCTTGCGGGGTGGTTCTCCTTCTGCAGGGGCTGGGGTGCTGGTGGCCTGTTGGTCCTGTGGCGGGCCTCCTGTCCACTAGCGCCGGCAGAGGTGGTAGGCAGTTCTTGGTCCATGCTAGTGTCAGGGGCCCTTTGTGGTGCCACTGTGTCCCGCAATGTGGTGACTATCAGATTCAGAGCCCCTACAATGGTGCCCATGGCGGAACTGATGTTTTGTAGTTCCTCCCTGAACACCAGATACTGTTCCTCCTGCAGGAGCTGGATCTCCTGAAACCTGGCCAGTACCGTCGCCATCGTCTCCTGGGAATGATGGTAGGCTCCCATGATGGAGAAGAGGGCCTTGTGGAGAGTGGGTTCCCTGGGCCTGTCCCCCCCCTGTCGCACAGCAGCCCTCCCAGTTTCCCTGTTTCCCTGGGCCTCTGTCCCCTGGACCGTGTGCCCACTACCACTGCCCCCAGGTCCCTGTTGTTGTTGGGGTGATGGGTTAACCTGGGTGCCCTGTAGTGGTGGACACACTGCTGATTGACGTGTCCTGGGGACAGAGGTATGGGCCCGCTGGGTGGGTGCTGTGCTGGTGTTCCCAGAGGGGGGAAGGTCTGCTATGGGCTGTGGCTGTCTGAGGGGAACCGACTGTCCAGAGGTCCCCGATGGGCCGGGCTGGTCATCTAGATCCAGGTTGACAGAGCTGCTGTCCTCACTGTGGGCCTCTTCTCGGGGTGGAGTGGACATTTGTGGACCCTCCTGCGCGGTGACGTGGCGTTCGGGTCCTGCAGGGGTATAAAAGTATGGTTGTAGCATTTGTGTGTGCCATAGCGTGTAATGGGTGGGTGCCTGTGTACCCCAGTGCTGGCATTCCCGTGTGGGGGCTTTTGTGACAGTGGTTTGGGGGGGATGGGTATGTGCAGTGGGCATGCTTTGTTGATGGGTGTCCATGCTTTGTGGTCGCATGCAGGGCTTGGGGTTGGGATGGGTGGGCTGTGATGGGGAGACATTAGCAAGGAGTAGGATGTGATGGGGGTGATGGTGAGGGTGGGGGTATGAGTTGGCATGCTGGTGGGGTGGGGGGGATGAAGTAGTGAAGATGAGACTTACCAGAGTCCATTCCTCCTCCTACTCCTGCGAGGCCCTCAGGATGCAGGATTGCCAAGACCTGCTCCTCCCATGTTGTAAATTCTGGGGGAGGAGGTGGGGGTCCGCCGCCAGTCCGCTGCACCGTGATGTTGTGCCTGGATACCATTGAACGCACCTTCCCCCGTAGGTCGTTCCACCTCTTCCTGATGTTGTCCCTATTTCTTGGGTGCTGTCCCACAGCGTTGACCCTATCGACTATTCTGCTCCATAGCTCCATCTTCCTGGCAATGGTGGTGTGCTGCACCTGTGTTCCAAAGAGCTGTGGCTCTACCCGTACAATTTCCTCCACCATGACCCTGAGTTCATCCTCCGAGAACCTGGGGTGTCTTTGTGGTGCCATGGGGTGGTGTGGGTGATGTGTGGGGTGGATTGTGTGGTGATGTGTATTGGTGTGTTGTGTGAAGTGCGTGGAAATATTGCTGGGTGAAAGTAAAATGCGCGTCTGGGTGCTCAGTTCTCTTTTTCTCAGTGCGTGGTCCCGATTCTGTAGGAGTGGGGGTTTGAGGGTGATGTGGGTGTGTGTTTTATATTGTGTTGGGTGTGTGGGAGTGGTGTGTGTATGTGTATCAGGTGTGTGTATTTGTAATGGTCCAATGTGGCTGTGTTTTGTAAGTGTGTGTGTATTTTGAGCGCCCCGGTGTGTACCGCCAATGGTATACCGTGGTTGAAAGACCACCGCGTGGATTCGTGTGTCGTGATAGTGTGGGCGTATTTCTGTTGGCGTGATGGTGGAGGTTTGGTCATCGCCAGTTTCTCGCTGCCCTTTGGTGTTGTGGACTTTTGTGGATGTCTGTATTTTGGCGGTTTGCCTGTTGTGGGTCAGAATGACCGTGGCGGTTTACCGCGGCCACGGTGGTATGTTGGCGGTCTTCTGACAGCGGTAAGCACCTTTTACCGCCAAGGTTGGAATGACCACCAGAGTGTTCCCATAGTCTAGGCGAGAGAGAACTAAGGTGTGTATAAGAATTCTTCTGGCAGTAAAAGGTAGAAGATTAAGAATCTTCCTGAGACCTCTAATAAAACCAAAACAGACGAGGAGATTCTTTTAGCTTGCATCTCCATTGTCAAACGGGGATCAAGCAAGAAGCCTAGGCTTCTAACCTGTGCCTTTGGGGAAGGCAGGCTGTTAAAAACCTCCGAATGCACTGCCAAAGGGAAGGCAGGGATTCCATTGCCTACGATCAGTACCTCCGATTTGCCATCATTAAATTTAAGTTTAGATAAGGTCATCCAATCCCCAATATCTTTCATACAGCCGGCCAGGTTAGCAGAAGAGGAGTCCCCACTATTTGAGAGAGATACCACCAATTGCATGTCATCAGCATAAGTAACCATTGAAAGATTATAGGGAGCGACTACTGTGGCCAAAGATGATAAGTAAATGTTCAACAGAGTTGGGCTCAAAGAAGAGCCCTACGGGACTCCACAAGTCAGAGGCACGACATCAGACAGAAAAGAACGATCCAAAACTTGGAAGGATCTTCCTGTAAGGAAAGAGGAAAGCCAAGAGAGGGCTGAACCTCCTAGCCCTGTCTTGGAGAGTCTGTCATAGAGGAGGGTATGATCAACAGTGTTGAAGGCTGCACTAAGATCAAGAAGGATAATAGCAACATGATCTCCTTGATCTAGAAGTTGACGAGCCGATTCAGTTACTGTAAGGAGTGCCGATTCCGTGTTGTGTTAAGCTCTGAAACCCATTTGAGGGGTGTAGGTGCTCGTGGCTCTCAAGATACCTGGTCAGTTGCAGGTTTACATGCTTCTCCAGAGTTTTAGGTAAAATGGGAAGGAGAGCAATAGGTCGATAGTTGTCCAGACGGAGGGATCAAGCTTAGGTTTTTTCAGAAGAGGTTTTATAATCGCATGTTTAAGGGAACTGGGAAAGATACCGGAGGACAGGGAACTATTAAGTATTTCTGTCAAAGGTGCAACAACAATGTCTGCAGCCTTCAGAAGAATAGAAGGGGGGGCAGGGTCCAAGGGGGAGCCCGATTTGATATTAGAAAGAAATTTCAGAGTTAGTGTGTCTGTAAGGGGAGAAAAATTAGTTAACTGGGTCATATCGGAGGTAAGATTAGTATCCTGCTCATCTGGCTTCTTCTGAGAAAGAGATGAGGGAAAACCAGAATATATCTTAGCGATTTTGGCCTGAAAGTGAGCTGCTAGTACATTACTATATATAGTGGAAGCTTCAACAGGGGAGGGCGGCATAGGAGTTATAGTGAGCTCCTTAAAAATCTGAAAAATGTCTTTCTGAGAGGCAGAGGAATTCTCTATTCTGCTGCTATAACAGAAAGTTTGAGCTGCCTTAATATTATGGTGATAAGATCTAGTAGCTAGTCTGTAAGCTTCTTTGGCAGAGGGGCTGTAATTGTTCCTCCACATTCTCTCCAGTTTTTTACAATTCTTTCTCAGTTCTAAGAGAGAGGATGAAAACCAAGGATTAGACTTATGGGCAGTTTTTTTTTATTCTCAGTTTACTGGATAAAACTGAATTCAGAGAAGTAGAGATCCAACTGTCAAATAAGTCCACTGCATTAGGGGAGGCATAATCATTACCTATAGGGGAGGCACGAAGTGCCGTATGCCAGGTACTTGGTACCAACTTCGACCAAGTGCGCCCCACCGTGGTAAACCTGGGTTGAGTATCTCTAAGAGCATCATAAGGGAAGGTAAAGGACAATAAATAATGATCCGTCCAGAGTAAAGGTAAAGAGGGTGAAATGGTAAGATCGGGGATATTACTAAAAATAAGGTCTAAGGTATGACCTTTCAGATGAGTCGGGCCAATAACAGATTGGACCATGTCCATTGAGGTGAAAGAGGCTAACAGTGATTTTCGCCGACGGACAGTCTAAGTTATCGAGATGAATATTAAAATCCCAAGGACAGTTAAATTAGGGGTCTTACCGATACAACTGGCTACTACATCAGGTATAGCTTTCAAAAAAGCTCCACAGGGGCCGGGAGGACAGTAGAGGAGGATTCCTGAGAGGGTAAAAGTGGGAGACAAGTACAAAGAAAAGGACATGCTTTCGCACTCTGGGATCTCAAGAGGCAGTGTCACACACTTAGTCGAATTTTTTTAAATAATAGCTATACCACCGCCTTTCATCTGAAGCGTGTGAATATGTAAGGAGTATGCCGATAAAGAGCGGCAGTTAAGCAGTAAAAGTTTGTCTAATTGATGAGAGGAGGTATTAGAAGGTGGGGTGACAGTGGGAGACCAAGAGCAACTAGGACATGGGGGACATACAGAAGACTGGGTAGGACCTGCAGGGATAGAGCATATATGGGTGCCTCTAAGAGCATGAAGTTGAGGTGAGGAATACCTTGACTATTTGTGGAGAAACAGGCAGCATCTCTGGGCACTGGGCGCGGACGGGCGCAGACAGGCTTGCCTTTGGCGCGCCTTTGGCGCACCCGCTGTGTGGCCGGCGACCGCCCACGTTTAAAGGAGGCATGCGGGAGGCCCGACCTGGCTCCAGGACCACCCACAAGACCGGAAACCAAGATGGCTGACGAAAAATGGCACCTTAATGGCTGCCAGCTAAAAAGATAAAAAAGAAATGCAACCGGGAGCCCCTAAAACCGGGCACCGGTGCAGAACAAAGCTCAAGAGTAAAATACCAAAGTGCAGATAAATTATGATTCTTAACAAAAACAATTCCCCCCAAAAAAATCAGCCCCTCCCCTAAGGACCGTAAAAATCAATACGAGAGTCCTTATAAAAACAGAGAGTTATTGTATAATTAGCCCCAAAACCTGATCAACAACAACAAAATGTTTAAAAATACTGTTTTTAGCGAGTTAAAAAGTTTAAAACTGTTCATTCTAATAAAATAATACAGCTAACAAGAAAACTGGCTTTCCGGATTACAGTGGATGTACTTACTGGAGCCGGTGGCTGCCCGCGTTTAAAAGAGGCATGCAGGAGGCCCGACCTGGCTCCAGGACCAACCACTAGACCGGCAACCAAGATGGCTGCCGAAAAATGGCACCTTAATGGCTGCCAGCTAAAAAGATAGATCTTTTTAGATCTGGAACACGGTTATGTGCAATGAATCTTATATGCTAGGCTTAGACCGAGGAAACCATTGAATAATGTTGATCTGAACGAAATTTAAAAGGTTATATGGTTGTCTACTTTTTAGCTTCAATTTGATAAAGTGACTGATTATGATTTTATTGCATCAAAATTTAGGAGGTATTTTACTGATATTTATATATCTGTTTTACTATTGTTATTATATTTTGTATTATCGTTTTATAGTTTACAGCCTAATAAAGGTCTTTGATGATGAATCTGAAGAAAAAGGAAAAATCATACCAATACATAGGCAGTTGCAGACACCCCAAAAAGCCAGAAACACACAAATCGAGATTTTCACTCAAGCCATTGTCATCTTGAAAACTGGCTATGGAATGTGGAAATGCCCTTAAAGCAAGAGCTATGAAGACTGTATTGGCATCACTAAATACTACCCTCCATTCGGCTTCTCATCTAGCAACAAATGCCAAGAAATTTGACCACTTCTGCCTTAACCTGAAATAACTTTACTGGCTCTCCCCCAGCAAAAATTACATTTAAAACTGCATGCCTAACTTTTAGTGCCTTGAAACTCAGCCAACCATCACATCTTATCTCCCCACTGCACATCCCCAGGGGTAAAAGATAATTAAGGATCAGAACATGCTTCAGACTGGAAGGTAAAGAAATTCACATAAAACCAAGTCCTACATAAATAGTTTTCAGGTGTCATGTCCAATCCCTGGAACTCTCTACCTAAAGAGATCAGGCGTGGTTGGAGAATAACTAAGCACTTTGAGAAAAAAACAAAAAAATATTCTGTTCAAACAAATGGGCAAGCACAGCCATCTAAGCTTTACCCTGTCTGTTTATTTTTACCCCCACCCCCTTTTATCCTGGACATCACTCCCAAAACCCTCCCATCCCCAAATCAAATATTCCTTAAGATAAACTGGTTATTTAATAATAGTGTTATTAACATAACTATGAATTTTTACATTTTGTTACAAGTAGATGCTGTCATACTGCACCCCATCGATAGAGTAGCACTGTATAAGATCTTTAAATAAATGAATAAACAAGTAAATAAATATGGATTGTTATTTTGATTCCCCTCCTCCACTGTTTTCTATGAGAATGTGTTGCAGTACCTTTGAGTGGCCATATGTGAGGCTTAACTTACCTCCAAAGCTGAGATGGAGTACAGTTACTCACATCTTGACACCGTCAGGATTGCAATAACTTTAGAAGTGTAGTCTGTGAACAGAAAAGGTATTACCCATTTATGGGTGTGTGTTTTGTATTTGCATGTCCCTTCCTCATATTTCCCTAAACACCTTCCATTAAGTAGTGAGTGTTCCCATTTCCAACCACCCCCTTATTTCTTTCACATTTACTACTTAAACGTATATCTAAGTGTGGGGGGACCGCCACACAGAAAAGATAGGCTAGGTGGAGCAGTAGGTTTGTGAATATAGGGCCAGATGTATCATACAACCGATTTGCGATTCTCAAATAGCGATTTTTAAGAAATCGCTATTTCAGAAATGCAAAAAGGTATGTATGATTTTTGCGATTCGGTAATAGCGATTTCTTAAAAATCGCAAATGCTGTTACCGAATCACAAATAGAGAATCTGTCCCCATTCGCACCTATGGGCCTGTTAACTCATTTCTGCAAATTTGTTGCATTTCCAAAATTGCGATTTCTTCAAATTGGAAATGCAAAACCTCTGGGTGCACACATGCCAAAAGGGCATGTGTGCTTTACATGTACATTTTTAAAATGCATTTTAAGTGAATTTTTAAATTTTGCACATGGTTACCACCAGGTTCAACCTGGTGGTAAATAGCGATTCCTAAATGCCCAAATCGCATTTAGGAATAGCTTCATACATGTGCTACGAAATCGCAAATAAGGAATCCTTATTTGCGATTTCTTAATTAGAGAGTCGCAATTTGCGTCTCTCTAAACAGGGTCGCAATTTTAAGGAATCAATATTTTTGCGATTCCTTAAAATTGCATTCAGAATGTCTTTCATACATTCTGAACTGGTTTTTTGCATTCGCAAACGGGCATTCGCACCGTTTGCGAATGCAAAAAACCTTGATACATCTGGCCCATAATTTTGTAGTATATGGACAGTACTACTATAGTACTACTTTGCATACTACAGAAATGCAGTTTGTGAATAGGCTTCTATTTGTTTATTATCTTTCAGGAGATACATAAGTGCATTGCGTTTAAAGAGATCACTTGCAAAATTCATGCACTACATTTGTCTCACTGCATAACTGCATGAGAAATATTTCTAAAAAAAAAGTAACAATGACTTGGGGCCTCATTCAGAATCTGGTGGGTAGGGCACACATTCAAAACATGACGGATATCATGTCCACTCTATTATAAGTGCCATAGGCTACAATGCATTTCTATTATGGTGGACGGATTATCCCTCTCAGATGGAGTACCCAAAATTCGTAATCAGGCCCTTGGTCATCAAAAGTGAAAAAGCCCAAAGACAATTAATAATTGAAACATGCCACCGGTTTCGACTAATGTTCCTTATCAAGTACACTTCTAAATACCTCTTTTACGTCACTATTGTTTTCCATTCACCCTTGGAGACGAAACCCTGAACAATTGTAACCCAGGCAACAGACTCAATGTCCTTTGCAATGTACCATTTACCACAAAAAATTTTTTTATTTCCTTTAGAAGAGAAACCACACAACCCTTTGTTAATGTGTGTTTACTTTCTATCCTATTTTAGCAAATGCAACAGCTCTAATAAGCTACAATGCACCAATAAACCCTACCTAGTTTTGACTTATGTAAGTGCTCTAATGTGCCTGAAAATACACCACTTCTCTTAAGAGTTTTATGAAATTACTAAGGAAAGAATCTCAGAAGACCTATATTAAATTATCTTTACCCATTATTCATTTTGGCTTATGTTTCTCTCCCAAAATGTTTTGATATGCACCATTGTCCTTACCTTTTTAAAAATACACAGTGGGAGAGAATCCCCAAATCCCCTCTGTAATGTTTTTTCAATCTTATCCACTTTAGACCAGAGTTTCTCATGCAGTGTTGTAAAATGCACTTTTTGCCTCAAGGTTTCCTAATCATTCTTTGGGTCAGGGATGTAGCTTAAGGGGGAGAGGGAGCATGGGGTCTGACTTCTTCACGTACATGCATTCTTGGCTTGGTAGTTCTGCCTGGGGCTCAGAATTGGGTCTGCATGTCTGTGAGTCTTTTTTCTTTATTGTCACACATGAGAGCACTTTAAAATTCTTGAGTTCAGGGTGTGCCCTGTACAAGAACCTTTTATGTTTGTTGTAATAGAATACAATGTTGCCCCATCTATCAAATGAATTTATGCCATCTTTAGGGTTTACATAACCACTGGCTTGCCTTTTAGTACACTAATGCCATTGTCAGGGGCCAACCATTAATGTTTCTGGTTTCTGGTTTCTGGTTTCTGAGTTCATGTTTAAAAACTAAACTTCTACTAAATGCTAGTCTATGCACTACTCGGATGTACTAAGGTGAAACACTTCTGGTGTTAAAGTAATACACTTGTTCGAATTCGAAAGAGACTATCATATTTTTACCATATTTGTGTTGCACAATGCACAATAAACATGGCAAACATTTTATTAGTTATTCATTTGCTAGGATGCCCACCTCAATTTGCAACTCTGGCTTAGCACATGGGGACGCTGTCACCTTTCTTTTATAAGATTGCTAATTTATATTTTCAGCCATAAACATAAACGTACTGCACATCAAAAACATTGCAGGCCCATTTTAGTTGCATATGATGATAAAGCAACATAAGTCTCATCTGGAACTGATAACGCGTCCCAATCTAGATAATTTATTCATTCTGGGACTCGTTTTAGGCCAATGAATCTTTTGACCCTGATTGAACACACCTTAGGGAGAGATAACTAATCAACATGTCAATCAATAAATCTGTAACCTTATCAATTATTCACAATAGCAAATCCATCAAATTAATCAATGAAATCAATAAGAATTGAAGCACACCATGACCTTTCAGTCATGAATAACCACACCAGATTTTAGCAAGTTTATGATGTTTAGTCCCTATTAATTACACTCTACTACCAAGTTTATTAGTCTCAATACCATGAAACTTATCAGCATGGTAAGAATATGGCAACTCAAATAAGATTTAATCAAGACAAAGATCATAAACATTAGAACATAGCACGACGTCAACATGGGTTATTCTTTAGCAGAGTATCATTAGCGCATTGTTCAGCAAAGCATAGATTCAGTCATTTGTCTATTTGCGTCCTTTAGTGAATTCCTTAACTAACCTCGAATCAGCATTAGCATGTTGGGCTGCATGCAAAACAATTTAGCAACACAAATTTAGAAAACATCTAAACTATGGTCTCTATCAAAAGATAGCAGTTGGTACCTAGAAGAAAAGGCAAACAGACAATTACAATTTCACCATCATATAGTTACCCTCCATAATGGGTCAGCATACAGTCAGTCTTCGTCCTCAGGACAGCAGTTGATTCGCCATCAGCCAGGAAACACAGCAAAGTTCAGCAAGACCGGGCAAAAGGGGATACCTCCCTCATAAGGAGGAAAGGTATAGAACGGGTGAGGCAAAGTAAGGATGCTTGAAGAGTCAAACAGCAAAGTCTTTAAGCAGAGTAACAGAGTGTCATAGTGACAGCATGCAATAGCAAATGGCTTGTAATAGCTCGTAATGGCTAGGGCAAAAGGGCAGCATAGATTGGCTCGGAATCGCCCGTAATGGCTAATTTCTCCTCGTGTCCAAGAATTTTATATCAAACTTGTTGTACAGTCCAATAATTTCCAATTGGACAAGTTTTGGTGCACCACTACCTTCATCCAATTGTCTTCTTGTCGCCTCATTAAGATTGTCACCTCATAACAGTTTTCACGTAGTTTATTGGCTCCTGTGATTGACGTCTCCAGCGGGTAAAATGTCCGGTATGATTTCATGGTCTCGTGGTCCTCTCACAGACCCAGTCAGTAGTTCCATTGTCTATACCAGTTTAGGCGACCTTGTACCTGTTGCAAGTTTACACTGTTGCATTCAGTAAGAATGTCTCCTTGAGCAAGTCGAGTCTTCATGAGAATGAATCTACTACGGTTACACTCATCTTCTAGCTTCTGGAAAAATACGGTTACATGGCCATCAGCAAGTCAGCACACTGCACGTCAGAAAAACCCATTTAATAGGTGTAGTGCTTTTGCTTTTATCTAGTTTTAAAGCACTTACATAACACACCAGAAATACACTTCTGAGTTCAAAGAAGACTTTTATTGTTGTTAATTCTTCCCCAACCGCGATTTTTATGAATGAATTAGTAGATTTCAAACACACGTTAATGAAAACAAAAATATATCAGTTTGCAATATACACAGCAGGTTATATTTATAAGATATTGAATGCAAAGCAAAACAAATACTTCACCGTGTGGGAAACTATTTACAGCTTCATCTTTCTAGGGTCTGCAAGCTGATGACTCCCTGTCAGCTGCGAGAAAGAGATTCATCTACCCACACGGGATGCTGGCAACTGGCGCCTAGTTCCAGCACGAAGTCAGGCAGATTCGAATCTGAATCTCTGCAGCCTGTGACATTCGTTACAAAGGTGTGCCCCCTCCTCTCAGACCTGGGAAAACTGAGCAAGCCTTTTGGAGACTGGCCAGGTCTCCGAGACTACTCCTGTTCCCAAGCTCAAGCGGAGAAAAACAACCAGTGTACCCTCTCTTATCAGGTCTAGTCTACTGTGAGAAAAACATCTTGGTTCATCTTGTGCAAAAACACAGCTTGGAAAAATACAGCTTGGATTCTCAACTGCAATGTCTAACTTCACGTTAAAGGCAATAGGCAGCTAACCTAAATATCAAATGCAATGTCTAATGTCATGTCAAAGCCAATAGGCAGCTGAGCTGAATATAAAATGCAATGTATAATATCATGTCAAAGCCAATAGGCAGCTGAGCTGAATATAAAATGCAATGTATAATATCATGTCAAAGCCAATAGGCAGAATATCTAATAGCATGTCAAAGCCAATAGGCAGAATACAGAATGTAATGGCTAATGCAATGTCAAAGCCAATAGGCGGCTAAACTGGATACAGCATGTCAAAGCCAATAGGCAGAATACAGAATGTACTAATGCAATGTCAAAGCCAATAGGCGGCGAAACTGGATACAGCATGTCAAAGCCAATAGGCAGAATACAGAATGTACTAATGCAATGTCAAAGCCAATAGGCGGCGAAACTGGATACAGAAAGTAATGGCTAATGCCATGTCAAAGCCAATAGGCGGCTAAACTGAACAAAACATACAATGTGCTACTGGGGAACATTGAGCAACTAATATGCGCAGTGGTGAAACACAAAATCATTGGTCAAAACAAAATTAAGCCAATAGGCAGGACATTCCGCCCTTTGACCAATGAATTTTTGTTTCACATATCTCTTGTTTCAAACAAAAACCAAAAAAACAAAAAACATCAGCACACAAAAAAACATTATCAGCAAATCACATTTGAATGATCAAAGCAATCCCTGTAAAGCAATGAAAGTGAATTAACACATTGATCTCATAACCTTTCACATCAGATACATCTACACAGAAAAGGCTGAATGTCTCTAATTCAACAGTGTTAGCAATTTGATGTGGCATGAGTACTACTCATGTAAAGGTGCACGGTCCATCTGAAAGGTTTTCTGGAAAGTAAGCAAAAGTCAGAGTTCCATACGAGAGGGAAAAAAAAAAAAAAAAAAAAAAAACACAGCTTAGTTCCAGTGGAAGAATGCAATCAAACAAGTTGAACTTGAACTGAAGGCGCAGTTTGCGCAAAATGGATCCATGGTGCTGGCACTTTACTCAGCCAGGTTCAGGTTGGGGGTTCGGTCCCTTCCCCGAACCCACACACCGGAAGGGGACCCCACAGCACACTCAGGGACAGTGGCGAAACGTGGTAGGATCTGCAAAAGAAACAAGTATGACTTTTCTTGCAAATAACATTTGTCATTTAAACTGCACCCTTCCTCTTTCTTTCCCTGTTTTATAATCAGCAGGACGTTTTTGGGGCCCTTTGTTATATTTTCTGCAGGTTCTGGAGGGTCACTTAGGGCTTCACCCCACACATCAGCACTGAGGTTTTTATCTGCTGCACCACAGCTTCCCTTTTCTTGCACTGTCAGAAGGGCTGGGGCAGACTCATTCTTTACCAAACCTCCATTCACTGCATTTTTGCCAATTTGGGCCATTCTGTCTCCAATTTGTATGAATGAATCAGATTATTTTCTAGGTATCAGCATAATTTCTATTTTCCTTGGTAATTTGCAGCAATCACTCTCCCTAAAACCTGATCAATTTGCCATTTCTGTCCTGGTAACTTTCCTCTCCCCAACTGCTCTGTGACTGCTTGTGGGACAGATTGCTTTTGTGCGTGCTGCACAGTTTTTATCAAATCTAGGTGAATGTGCATCTCTCTCATCTCTGCCCACCTGTAAGTGGCTTTTTCTCTCAGCTGTTCACATTTCTGGGGCACCCACTTAGCCATCCCCACTAAGGCAGAATTCTGGGTGTACACTTCTCTCTCTGAATTTTTCTCATTAACATCTGCAAGGTAATTGAACCAGTTAGGTGCAAGCCATGTGGAAAAACAAACAGCTAAAACATTAGCAATGAACCAAAAATTAGCGTAAAAATGACACATCTCACGTAGCTCTTGCTTTAAAATCTGACACACATTATACAACGCTGTTCCTTCTACTGTGCCAGAAAACAACATTTCATTCAATGAATCATTAGTAAAACAAACATGCTTTTTATCTTCAGTGGAAACGAGTTCAAATGGTGCACTCAACTTCACTGGTGACTCTTTTACCTGTGGTACTCTAGCCCTGTCTTGCAAGTACCAGATCCATTGTATGATCCTAGCTAGGGGCACTATTTTCTTTCCTTGTTCTTGAATTACATGTACATCAGTTTTTACCTCTTGCACTGCGCAAAAACCTAAAGTCTGCATTATTTCATTTGCCAAATCACAAGCGCGCAGCTGCATATTATTTTTCACAGTGACCATATACAAAAGTGTTAGGATTTCACTCAAATGAGGGCTATTCTGTTTCCAAAAATCAAACAAGCTAATGAAACTTGGTGTCTCTTGTTCTAAAGTCTTTCATTTTACTTGTGCATTTTGCAACAGTAACTCGTAAATCACATTCTGAGCTCTCTCATCCGTGTTATCAGTTAAGGAATGCGCTTTCACTGCCAAAAACCCTGGCTCACATGAAAGCTCAGTGCAGCTCGGAGCTGTCTTAACCCCCTCATTACTGGAATGGGAAAAGAAAGATTCTTCTACAACAGCATTTTTATAACTTTCAGTCTGGCTAATTTGCTCACGTAAATTCCTATTTTCATGTTCCAACTGCCTACATTTCTCCTGCATTTCTCTGTAAGCAGATAAAGGTATCCAGACCTTTCTGTCATCATTACTTCCAAAAGACACATTTTCTAAATATGTACAACAGAAATTATTTCTCAAAGCACTATCAGGCAGTTTAGCTACACATGCATTTTCAAACATGGTCTGCCGTGCTTCTGTAATTCTCCAAACAGAAAACAATTCACAGTTTTTCATAGCACCATCGGGCAGTTTAACAACACATGCATTTTCAGACATGGTCTGCCGTGCTACTGTGATTCTCCAAACAAAAAACTATTTCTGTAATTCTCCAACCAACAAAAACAATTACACTTTTAAAGTGTGCACTTAGAAATCTATTAATTCGTCAAGCCCCTTAATCAACTCTTAATGACCTCTCAACCGCTTCTTAACGACCCCTTTGACCCCTCGACCCCACTTCTGGTACCAAATGTAGTGCTTTTGCTTTTATCTAGTTTTAAAGCACTTACATAACACACCAGAAATACACTTCTGAGTTTAAAGAAGACTTTTATTGTTGTTAATTCTTCCCCAACCGCGATTTTTATGAATGAATTAGTAGATTTCAAACACACGTTAATGAAAACAAAAATATATCAGTTTGCAATATACACAGCAGGTTATATTTATAAGAAATTGAATGCAAAGCAAAACAAATACTTCACCGTGTGGGAAACTACTTACAGCTTCATCTTTCTAGGGTCTGCAAGCTGATGACTCCCTGTCAGCTGCGAGAAAGAGATTCATCTACCCACACGGGATGCTGGCAACTGACGCCTAGTTCCAGCACGAAGTCAGGCAGATTCGAATCTGAATCTCTGCAGCCTGTGACATTCGTTACAAAGGTGTGCTCCCTCCTCTCAGACCTGGGAAAACTGAGCAAGCCTTTTGGAGACTGGCCAGGTCTCCGAGACTACTCCTGTTCCCAAGCTCAAGCGGAGAAAATCAACCAGTGTACCCTCTCTTATCAGGTCTAGTCTACTGTGAGAAAAACATCTTGGTTCATCTTGTGCAAAAACACAGCTTGGAAAAATACAGCTTGGATTCTCAACTGCAATGTCTAACTTCACGTTAAAGGCAATAGGCAGCTAACCTAAATTTCAAATGCAATGTCTAATGTCATGTCAAAGCCAATAGGCATCTGAGCTGAATATAAAATGCAATGTCTAATATCATGTCAAAGCCAATAGGCAGCTGAGCTGAATATAAAATGCAATGTATAATATCATGTCAAAGCCAATAGGCAGCTGAGCTGAATATAAAATGCAATGTATAATATCATGTCAAAGCCAATAGGCAGAATATCTAATAGCATGTCAAAGCCAATAGGCAGAATACAGAATGTAATGGCTAATGCAATGTCAAAGCCAATAGGCGGCTAAACTGGATACAGCATGTCAAAGCCAATAGGCAGAATACAGAATGTACTAATGCAATGTCAAAGCCAATAGGCGGCGAAACTGGATACAGCATGTCAAAGCCAATAGGCAGAATACAGAATGTACTAATGCAATGTCAAAGCCAATAGGCAGCGAAACTGGATACAGAAAGTAATGGCTAATGCCATGTCAAAGCCAATAGGCGGCTAAACTGAACAAAACATACAATGTGCTACTGGTGAACATTGAGCATCTAATATGCGCAGTGGTGAAACACAAAGTCATTGGTCAAAACAAAATTAAGCCAATAGGCAGGACAATAGGAAACCGGGTAGCTAGGCCCGACTCATGCTAACTAAGGCCTAGAGAATTCATTAGCAAATCCTTAACGTATAACTCTTACTACTAATACAAATCATACATTAGTACATTAATACTTCATCATTAGTCAATTTCGTTAATCATCGTATACATTGGTGGCCACTCCCCGTGGGCACATTTCAAACACACGTTTAGTAAAACACATTAATACATTTTCTATGCAGCATCATTATGCATTAGTTTGTAAACATTTCATGGTTATTTTGATTATAAAAACTACACTCCAACAGCAACATTCGATTACAATTTCAGTGTGGCCATATCAGCTGGGGGAGAAGAGGGTCGTGTTGTACGTTGATGCCAGAAAGAGCTGTAGGGGGGAATTATATTAAGAGACAGGAGAGGATCCCTGTCCATTACCCATCACGTCATTTAAAAGGCTTTAGGATCACATTTCCCCATGTTTGAAAATACTGCTCCTGTTTTCCCCATATCTTATGATACTTTTGGGGGGCATGCCCTAGGCTTGAATTCCTCATTTTCTATGACTAGGCAATATTCAGTTCCCATCCTTCATTTTTGAAGAGTAGGAAGGATAGATTCCTCTTTAGAAATACACTTTTGTGCAACATCCCTCATTGTCTGAGTGCACCCCAGTCCCAGGAGGAGCCTATTGCATTTATTCCTTCCTCACGAATGCCAAGGAGGGCTATATTGGATGTGCGCTGTAATGGCTTGCCCAGCACTGATTGCAGGCAATGTGCTATGGGTACCCAGTATATCCACATCAGGGGGGCATCCCAAAACCATATGTGACAATGGCCCATTCTCTACCAAACATCTAGCGCGGGTCAGGTCTGCTACCCATCATTCAGAGTCTTAGTGGCCTATAATAGATCCTTTGCAAATGTTCTGATTAAAATAAACCATAGGCGGGCAAAGAGTGCTTACTCACACTGGGCCATCTTGGCCTCCCACCACACGTCTTCATTTATTTGCCTAGATCCTCCTGTCATAGCTCCTGCAAGCAAGCGTCAGGAACATTATGTATAAGGAATCAATATAGTCTAGATACTCCTTTAGGTCCCTTAGCTCGCAGCCTAGAGGGTTGAACTCCTCTAGGGGTTAGAACTCCAGAAGTGTCTCCGAGAGAGCCAGCAGTGCGTCCAATAGTTGCCTTAACTAGAGGAATCGGAATAACTGATTGTTATGAAGGCCTACCTCCTCCTTCAGTTTCCAACAACTTCATGTGCCCTTCCGACTAGATATTGCAGAGCCAATATATTCCCAGACATTGAATTCTCAGACTCTGTAATCAATAGCCCACCCACCATGGTGTCTCCTTTGTGGACTGCCCATACCGTTTAATATGTTGCAGTTCATTTATTCGTGCTGATAATGATTAATATAGTGTTTGTGACGTCAGGTAGTGCGGGATCAGGTCTGATATGGTAATGGAAGTGTAGTGCACTATGGTCACCAAAAATATCCAGCTCTCATTGGCAAGCTGGATCGTGTCAGTTTCCAGAGAACCAGTCATTCACTAAGATCATCTGCGCTGCCCAGTAGGAGGACAGGATATCAGTTGCCAGGAGTCTTGCATCATAAAGGTGCTTGATACACTTTGCATACTACAATCTGGCTTTGCCTCCTGCCCAGGGAAAGTCTCTATGTGCGGCTCGGATGTTATGTATTCTGCGAGGTTGCACCTCTAGCGGAAGTTCTGTAGGACATACAAAAGGAGCACTATTGTTTTGCCTAATGCGACCTGGCCCTTAACGGAGAGGGACAAGAGTACCCAAATTCTCATGGCTTTATATTCCATTCCAATAGAGATGTGAGATTGCTCTATTGCGTTACGCTACCAGGCAGGGCTATTTGAATTCCCAAAAGTTTAAAACCCATCTATACCAGTTTGCAGCTGGTTAAGCCGCCCATGGATATTTACTTCCCCCTTAATGGACATCAAAATAGATTTGTGCCAATTAACCAGTAGTCCCAACGACAACCTGCACAGCTCAGTATTTCTACAACTCAGTCACCCATTAGGGGCAGGTCAAGTAGGAAGAGCAAAACAGCATCTGTGTTCTGGTATATGGTCCTCCACCCCCTTTCGCCTCCTAAATACATGCATGAATGCATCATTTCTGTCCCACTCCGCCAGAGGCTGTATAGCTAGGGCAAACAACAGGGGGTGACAATGGGCATCGGTAGCTAGTACCTTTCTCTACAGGGAAGGGGTCGGACAGTGCTCCATTCAACCACAGGCGGGCCCATGTCCCCCCATTTTTTAAGTAGTATACTTGGTAAATTGGATGGCTACAAAACTAGCTAATCTATGAAACCTTACACTGTAGGGCATGTATGGGTGAGAAATATACATTTCCTGGTTTAAATGAGGTGAGTCCTTTCCAAAGATAACAGAGGAATTGAATATTACTAGTAGTTTGTGGTCATTTTGCTATTTGAATCGCATATAGTCCTTCATTAATGAATAGACAAATTTGTGACACCTGTTTTTGAGGGGATGAAATTGGCAATACTAACACACGTCGGTTTCAGTGCTTAGAGGCTGCATACTCTGTTGTAAGAGTAGAAATATAAAAATAATCTTCCTTTTCTACAACAGAAAGGAACCAAAATGAAACAGAAATTTCCAACACTTGGGTCACTATCACTGAAAAAAGAGATCAGTGTATATGCTTCAACCACAAAGGCCTAAGCTAGAGTATTGACTCAGGAATATTCAGGACTGGGCACTAGTTGAAGACCTTTCTAGGGTAAGAGACAGACATAATGGAAAAATAGTGAAAGACTTGTAGGATTGGATGTAAATCCCCCAACCTCTCTTGTATCCACCCAATAATGTCTACTTTCAGTGCTGCGAGGGACCAAGTCATAGCAGACCTACTAACAGAACCCACGGATGGATATAATGGTACGCCTAGTAGGATGAGATCCGGACAGTCCAGAAACATTATTAGACCCATGTGTGTGTAGGACAGACTGATGAGCAAAAAGTGAAGGCTCATCATTATGAGGTCACTTACAGAATTACATGACTGTCAGTGGTCATTCGTGGAACAATATGACAGCCTACTATAATAGGTGAACTAAGACAACATGAACCAATATGCATGATAGAGGATCCATTATGTGATGCGTACCATTGACTCCTCAAGGAGGGAACCTTGGCATTATATCCTCTTGTGGAAATCTATTTCAAAAGGTCAATGACTGAGTTTGATGTTGTATACATGATAAATAAAATGGAATCCACTAAACGATTAATATTCTTTGGAAATACACAGAATGAAACAACTTTTTTGAATTGATAACCTGAAGACTACAATGAGATACTGAGAGACATGAGACACTGAGCCATTGCTGCTGACTGAAATGTGCAGTGCCTGTGTAGGTTGGAGAGTACTGTGTAATACCCTTGGCATCTGAGCCTTAAAATGCGTTTACGCTATGTAATTGTAGTGCACTATGTTGTTTGGGATTACTAAACGGGTGTGGCATTTCTTTTACACCAGCTCTACTGAGGAAGAGGACATTTGCTGTTGTTTTAGATTGAGACACTGGAACTTGATAGTGAGGAGATATGAAGGCACTTTACTGCCTTGATGGATAGTGGACCCTGAACATTTTTAGGTCTAGCCTTTGGGGCTGTTTAGGTCGAGCGTTAGCGTTCGGCCTGCTGTATACTTTCAAGTATACTATAGAGTGAGTTCCAGCGATTTCATTTGTTAGTTGCAGTGTCCTTCAAAAATCCTTGCTTGCTAGTGGTCAGTTCTGCCTCTTTGTCCTGCCTTTTTTCACTTTGGGAGCAGCACAAAGTACTGTGTAATTAAGCTATGTCCTGTTTATCTGTTCTGCAAGGGACTTTTTTTAGCATTTGCCTGTTTCACTTCAACACTGTGGGTGCTTGTTCGGTCCCTCCTCCCCACCAGCTCCCTTTCAAAAGATAATAAAACAGAGAGGGGCTTTTCCAGGGCCAGCTTGCTCTCCCCTCACGGTTTTTTTATGTTGTTTAAACATGATTCTGTTTCTAGTGCTTTTTTTAAAAGATCACAAAACACGACGCATGTGTTTTTGGGAGTTGAACGCTACAGCTTATTGTTTTCATCCCCGTGTGTGCTGATCGGCGCAACGGGTCTCGCATTTGCTCGAGTTAGAGCTATTAGCGTTGTAAACTCCTAACTGGACTTTTCTTGCCAGACAAATGAAAAGACGATCGCACTGCATTTTTTTTTTTATTTGTGTGGCACGAAAAGTCTGGTTAGGAGTTTACAAAGCTAATAGCAATGGGTCTCGCATTTGCTTGAGTTAAAGCTATTAGCGTTGTAAACTCCTAACTGGACTTTTCTTGCCACATCATATGAAAAGAAAAAAAAATGCAGTGCGATCAGGTGTGGCAAGAAAAGTCTGGTTATGAGTTTACAAAGCTAATAGCTCTAACTCTAGCAAATGTGAGACCAGTTGCATTAAAAATGCTTGTTTGAGCTATTCTTTACATAATATACATTCATGGAGGGTCTTTGGGTCAGCATTCTTTTCCATTAGTAATTTTACTTATAGCCACAATGACATACAGCATCGGGCAGTTGGTCAACCCACTTCAGCCACTGGCTCTCCTCACTGGGAGTGATACAATGTTGCTTGTGTACAATGTGCACTGCTGTATAAGAGATAGTCCATCACAGTGGCCAATCTGTCATATATATATATATATATATTTCATTTTATTGCAGGTTTTTCCTACTGGGCCGCTTATTTGCAACATGTTTGCAGGCCTATTTCATGCTGTACTGGAGTAGGTTTGTTCGTTCTAATGTTTCTCAGTAGAGAAGGGAAAAAGGAACATACAACATGCCCAGCCAGCGAGAATATTCTGACATAATTTTTAGAGATCATTCCTTTTACAAAGAAAGCGTTTTTTTATCTTATTTTGTATTATTGATTTTCAAAATGGCTGGTAAACAAACATTTTGTTGTCACACTCTGACATGGCTTCTCTATTTACCATCAGTGAGGAGTGCCTGTAGTTTGTTTTCCAATCTACTTGGAAGGCCTACCCCTACATGACTGCTGGAAAGAAGCGCTCGATCCTGTCTCCAGAATCAGTCAGCCACTAAATAAGCCCTTTCGCTTGTTTCACATATTAATTCTACAGTAATTACAAACAAAATTGAAGGGCCCTTCCGCTGTGCCATGCTATTTTCTTTTGTGCCGTGTTATCAGATTGTGCTTTGTGGCCTATAAGCAGGGTTGTGCTGGACCTAGGGCAATGAGGCAGTGCCCAATGGGCTGGTCTTACAGATTAGTGTGCGGGCCAATTTTTTTAGCAGTTTGTGAGCCTGTTTTATGGCCAGGTAGGCAGGTGTTTATGTCGCAGCCTACCAGACAACTCAGCTGTCTGGTTTGCTAAAGACATCTTGGGGACTTTCAGAAAGTTGACCTAGGAATGGATTCTTTCCCTTGCTTCCCATTGGCTTTGTGGTTTGTAATTCACACTTTCTGGCTGTCTATTTGCTGGCTTTATTTGCTTTAGGATCTCCAGGTTCAGTTCTCCCCTTCCATTGCCTAAACCATGTTTATGTATTCTTCCACAAACTCACTTTCTGTTAACAGGCCTCTATATCTTGTTCTTATCTTGTCAGATTTGCTGGGCATTCAAAGAAGTGGTCAAATGTCAGGCTCTCTCTTCTGGGTACCTTGGTGAATGTATTCTTTCTCTGACTTCAAAGTGAGAGAATTTATGTGACAATCCTGATAAGTAGACATGTGAGAGAAGGGATGTTCTTTTTTTCTAGCACACAACAAAAAATAGGCGAACTGAGCTGATGTTTCAGAATATATCAGATTTATTACAAATGAGACACATTGCTTTGTAATTCTAAAGTGTGGTGAAAACAAATATTTGAATATGATCAAAACACATCAATACACGAGGTGATGACGTGCACACATCGTTTATGTGCAGTAAAATTGTATTTTGGTGAAAATGTATGGTCATTTCAAATGAAACGTGTTTTTGTATTGGTACACTTTTACACCATGCATACTCCACACTATTCCACTCCACTCAATCTAACCCAATCAGCCCCACCCCACTCCAGTCTTCCCCACTCCACATCAACTCTAATCTACCACACGCCAATCTACCCAAATCCAACCCACTACAATGTACCTCAATCCAACTAACTTTACTCAAATCTACCCAAATCCACTCCGATCTGCCCAGCTCGTCTACTCCAATCCACTCCAATATACCCCACTCCAATTTACCACACACCACCCCACACCCCACTGCAATCTATCCAACTCCTTTCCACTCTATTTTCCCAACTCTATTCCAGTTTATCCCGCTCCAATCTACCACAATCTACACACTTCAATCGACCACATTATACCCCACTCCAATTTACCCTGCTCCAATCTACCACACTCCTCTCAAATCTAACCCAATCCACTCCAATCTAAACCACTCAACCCCAATCCACCCCACTCCAGTCTACCTCAATATGCCCCTCCCAAATCTACCCAATACCAATCTACCCTTATCTACTACAATTTACCCCATTCCAATCTACTTCACTCAACTCCAGCGTACCCTAATGTAATCCACCCAATCTACCCCATTGCACCCCATTCTAATCCACCCCACTACACTATACTCCACTCTACGCCACTCCATTCCACTCTTCACCAATCTATCTTTCACCTCTCCAATCCAATCTATCCAGCTTCACTCTGCCCCACTCCAATCTATCCCAATCCACTCTACCCCAATCTAACACAATCCACCCAATTTACCCCACTCCAATCTACCCCAATCTACCACACTCCATTCCACTCTACCCAATCTACCCTACTTCACTTAACTCTAAACTACCACTCAAAACTACCAATCTAACCCACTCCACCCCAGACCATCCCACTCCAATCTACTCTACAACACCCTACACCAAACTACCCAACTCCAATCTACTCCATCCAATCCACCCCCACTCTGTTCCAAGCTACCCCACTCCAATGTACCCCACTTCAATCTACCCCTCTCCAATCTACTCTACTCAACTCCAATCTACCCCACTCCAAACTATCCCACTCCAATTCATCTCACTCTAATTTATCTCACTCTACTCCAATCTACCCCACTTCATCCTAATCTACCCCACTCCACTCCAATCTACTCCTCTCCACTCCAGTCTACCCCACTGCACTCCAAACTACCCCTTTTAGCTCCAATATACTCCTCTCTACTGCAATCTACTCCGCTCCACTCCAATCTACCCCACTCCACTCCAGCCGACCTCAATCCACTGCACTCCACTCTCCCCCAAGCTACCCCACTCCAGACTACCTTACTCCACTCCACACCAAACTACCCAACTCCAATCAATCCCATCCAATCCGTCCCACTCCAGTCTACCCAATCTACTCCACTACAGTCTACTTCACTCCCCTCCAATCTACCCAACCCTAACCTAAGCTACCACACTCCAATCTACCCCATTCCAGTCTACCTCACCCCATCCCAATCTACCCCACACCACTCAATCCAATTCCACTCCAGCTTACTCAACTCCAGTCTCCCTACTCCACTCCAATCTACCGCTATCTACCCCACTCCTACCTATCTCACTCCAATCTACCCACTCTACTCCAATCTATCCCCTTCCACTCTAATATCCCCCCAATCTACCCCACTCCAATCTACCCCATTCCAATCTATCCCAATCCACTGCACTCCACTCTTCCCCAATCTACCTCATCTCACTCCACTAAAATGTACCTCAATATATCCCAGTTGTTGAAAGTGTATTATTGGTAAAGGCAGGTAGGTACCTACACTTAGCAATAGGCCACAAACCCCACTGGGTTCAGTGAAGGTCTCAGTAAATTAATCCTTGCTCTACTTTTGGTAGCTTGAACTACGAGCAGTTAGGCTTAACTTAGAAGTCTGGTGTGTAAAGCATTTGATATCAACAAAACAGTAAATAAGTAAACCACAACACAGAATAAAAATCCAACACCAATTTATAAACATAGCAAATATTTGTATCTTTAAAATGGCACTAAAAAGAAAAACAAATGTAGGGATCCAGGAATATGACTAGTGCTTAGAAGCAAATAGGACTCAAAGGGTTAAAAAGAGGTAGCACTGGACAGGGACAAAGTCAAGAGTTCAGGCCACCCACAATGTAACACTGTTACACTTACTTTCAGAGGTGTTTCATGATTCAGGAAAGTGGTCCACAGCACCAGCCAAAGGTTCAGAGGCTCTAGTTTGCCTCTTGGGGTCTGGGACTACAACTCCCACAATGCACGTCTTCAGCTTATAAATCTTTTTACAACAGTTGCTCCAAACTTCTGTATCTTCTTCCAGAGGTTCTTTGTGGGTCCTTGAAGTGCCAAAAAACTTGATCCAAGGTTCCAGAAGCTCTGAGTTGCTCCTTCGAAGCTGGGACTACAGTTCCAGAATGCACCTAGTCAGAATCCTCAAATGGGCACTGAACGCTGGCCAGCTGGGCTCTTCTTGCAGGACATGATGTAGGGGGATTTGTATAGCTCCTTTGTACCCGTAGCTTACAGGGAGTCCACTCCTGGAGTTTCGGAAGCCAGGCAAAGTCATGTTCATGGTGAAGCCCAAAGTGTGCAGTTGGTGCAGTGCTTGTGAGTGCAGTTTTTCAGGTGCAGACCAAGGGCTCAGCAGGGCAGTACTTCTTCTCCTGCAGGCATCTGCATTGTGGGGCAGCTTTGCCATATTTACCCTTGCTCCTGGGTGGAGGGCAGTACTTCTTCTCCTGCAGGCATCTGCATTGTGGGGCAGCTTTGCCATATTTACCCTTGCTCCTGGGTGGGGAGGCAGAAGGGTGCTTCTGTCCAATAGGGTGCAGGCTACCACTCTCTGGGGTGACAACTTCCTGTGAAGTGTAGCAAACATCAGTCCCAGAAACCAACATTCTCTAAAAATCCAACATGGAGAAAATTCCTCCTTGGAGGTTAGATTTGACTTAGTCCACCCACTGGTTTGGCTAAGTCTCCCTAACACACCCCTTTCAGCCCCTATTCTGATCTAACCTGGGAGTGCCCTTTCTCTCCTCCAGCAGAGGCTCCAAACATCAGTGGGGGGTAAACGACCCTATTGTGTGAGGCCAGGGCACATCCTTTACAAATGCAGGTTTTCCCCGCCTCTCCCTTCTCTCAGCCCAGGAAGGCTTTACAATATGTAGATGCACCTCTGTGACACCTCCACCCTCCCGGTGTTCAGGCTGTCTGAGAAGTATGCACAAAGCCCCAACTGTCAGTTTGCCCAGACGTGGATTGGAGTCAAGCTGCAAAACACCAAAGTCATAAGCACAGATAAATGCGCACTTTCTAGAAGTGGCATTTCTGTGATAGTAATAAAAAATACACCTACACCAGTAAGCGGCATTTCTCACCACTATCACAACCATACCAAACATGCCTACACTACACCTCATAAATCAGACAATACCCCTTACACATAAGGCAGGGCATTTCCAATGCAATCCTATGAGGAGGCAGCACTCACAGCAGTGAGACACCAAGTTAGGCTGTTTGTCACTACTAGGACAGGCCACACAACATGGCACATGTCCTGCCTTCTACATACATGGCACCCTGCCCAAAGGGCTAGCTAGGGCATACCTTAGGGGTGACTTACATGTAGTAAAAGGGGAGTTCTGGTCCTGGCAAGTAAATTTAAATGCCAGGTCCCTGTGGCAGGAAACTGCGCACACAGGCTCTGCGCTAGCAGGCCTTAGATAGGTTTGACAGGCTACTTCAGTGGCCACTAGTAGCTTTTAATTTACAGGCCCTGGGTATAGGGATACCACTTTACAAGGGACTTATAGGTACATTAAATATGCCAATTAGGTATACTCCAATCATACCAATTTTGTAAGGGGGAGCACATGCACTTTAGCACTGCTTAGCAGTGAAAAAGTGCTCAGAGTCAAAACGTCAGCCAACAAAGGTCAGAAAAATAAGGAGGCAAAAAGCAAAAAGTCTGGGGAATGGCCCTGTAAAAGGGCCAGATCCAACAAAAACCTATCAGCTTTCCCAATGCTTGTTTCCAGTTGACTTCACAGATATTGATAGAAGTATTGCCTGCAGCAGATATATTTGCATGCAGTCTCCTAAATCTTGCAGAATACCCACACAGCCTGCCTTTACAAGTTCAAAACCGAACTGATTTGCAATGTGAACCACTTGTTCAGCTATCTCTGTTCGCTAATGGGGGCCATTTTTATTTTGGTGCGGAGGCCTATTTTGTGTTCCAGACCCACCATGCCTACAAGTCACAGATCAAAGTTAAGAATGCTCATAAAACAATTTGATCAGTTTAATCAGTCAGTGTACATCCCATGAAAAGTGGCCCTTACTGTGGCTTATAACTCGTAGGAAAAAATACGAACAATTGATTTTACTATTTTCTTGTTAAAATGGATAAACTACACCATCATTCGGCAAGCGCAAGTTTGTAGTCTCTGCAGCAATGTTATGCTACGGAATACCGGCACTTTTTTATTTTAAGAGGGAGAGTACCTGCACTTCTCAAGAAAAAAATAATACTTTTAATTGGATAGTACCGGCACTTCTCAGAAATAAGCAGGTACTCTGGTAGAGAGTACCTGCACTTCTGTGTTTCCATTTCAAGCACTGGTTCTGGAGGAGATAGATAATACTTTATTGCGCGATTAATTGAAATCACTGCAAACTGGGACCCCTGAACAAATGCATTGGGAGGACGATAATAGTGAGCGGGCTGTTCCTCAACAAATTAAAAGGCTTCCCTTTTGCACTCGGCCGAATCCAGAATTTCTTTAGCGGGAGCAGCTCCTCAGGGAGGCAGCGCACGTGGGTCAGAGAGGAGAGTTCGCGTCAGGTCCCACTCGTTCTGTTTCTTTCTTTTGTTGCACCTTTTCAAATATGAAACCTGTGTATTAGCACTTTGTGCTGTTATGTTTTTGTATTTTCGTAAAGCAGTCACCTCGTATGTCACGAGCGCACATATATGTTGTGGTTACTGCCTCCGTTACAAGCGGAGGTTCACGTGTGCTAGTGCTGTCACGAGACTGGTATGAGCAGTAATGAGTTTTTCTATCTGGTATTTGAAACTTTACGTTTCCTAATCAAAATAAACTGAGGACTACAATAACAGAAAACAAAGCTTATGTCAGAAACTTGGGCGAGCTTCTCAAACCTACCGCAAAAAAACTTGGGTTGCAATGTATAATAATTTGCAATTCTTCATATCATGCCTAGCTGCCCGAAGTGTTGCTTTGCATATTTTAACTTGATCAGGTGTGGTTCTCTATAGATGGCACATGCGTCACTTAAATGGAGGCGCTAGAAGATACTTTCAATGGGAGTGGGGAATTGTGGTGCAGCTTTTGTGGCATTTTGAGAGGAGTGGGGCCACCTCAGAGATTTCAAGATGTCCCATGTTACGTGATCACCTTGCCCAGTTCGTACTTTGTCATCGCATTTTTCTATTAGCAAAGGTATCCAGAGGAGTTTATGTGATGAAGCACTCAGTGTGCCACTCCTGGGCTTCGGTTTAACAACCTAATGCATTCTGGGAGTTGTGGTCGAGCCTCACTCCAGTTCATCTATCTGAATTCGCACACCTGAAGAAAATTGTTTTGTAGAAGAACAGTTTATGACTGAGACTTTGCATCCTTAGTGACATTTCCAATAGTCCTGCCTTAGGATAGGGAGACCTTTTAGAGGAGACAAGATTTGACCACTTTTTATGTCATTCGCTGCTTCTACACTCAAACCTCAGTTCTTTTAAGTAGCCCTAGACTCTTTACTGAATACTGACACGTTTAGTTAAGGTTTTGTTGATAAAATAAGGTGTTACGCACCTAATTGTTAGATTTCAGTATTACACTCAGAAAACTCAGTTTTCCCTTTTTGCTGATTTTTATAGATAAATACAGACAGAAAATTATTTATTTTCCTTTGGTATTTATTTTCAGATAGTACAAAATACGCACAATAGATCTTCTTTGGGTGAGTTTCACTACTGTCAATCATGAGTTCCAGTTCAGTAGGTGTGCCGGTTGGCAATATCAAAGTTTAAAAAAAAGATTTCTTAATAAATCTTCAATAAGTGCAAATATACAGCTCATTTTTAGGTTTTGCTTGCGCGCATGCTTGCAAAATCTTTTATTCGGAAAAAAAAAAATTTAAAAGGGGCTTGGAACGAGCCCCTTAATTGCCTGGACTTAACATTGGCTTACTCCTACATTGCTCTGGTATACCTGCTTCGGATTGGACAGCACGTCATCTTCATGTCACTTGCTGTCATCATATTCGTCTTCTGTCTTCACTGTCTTGTTTACCGCATGCCATCTTATGTCTTCTGATGTCTACCCTCTTCTCACGTTTTCTGTCTTCTCTCTTCTCCCGTCTTCTCTCTTCTTCCATAGTCTCTCTTCTTCTGTCTTCTTCCGTCTTCTCTCCTCTTCCATCTTCCCTCTTGTCTTTTTCCGTCTTCTGTCTTCTTCTGTTTTTGCTTTTCTGCTGCCTTCTGTCTTCTCTGTGTTCTGCCGTCTTCTCTCTTCCTCTGTGTTCTGCTGCCTTCTTCAGTTTTCCCACATACCAATAAGTTTCGTGCTTGTCGTTTTTTCTAATTAACTGGCTTACAAATATTAGAAAAATGTTATAATAACGTTTGCTTTTAATTTAGTAGAACAAACAATATTATAATATTTGTAAGCCCAATTACATAGAAAAAAGACAAAGTCGAAACCTATTGGCTTTACCAATGCTTGTTACATTATTGAAGATCAGCTCATACTTGGATTGGTCTAAATGCTGAATCTGCTAATCAATTATTAATGCTTCAAACGGCTAAGTCACACTGCCAGTGCTTAATTTGTGCTTGTTGTTTCCGGTGCTGAGCCCCAGCACTTATTTGTGAGGGCCGGGGCTTATTCTTCTGCCTCAAGCATTTGCTGCGAGCAAAAGACACATATGAGAAAGACAAAAGAAGAAGGAAAAACAAAAAATCGTCATAAGGGGAGAAAGTAGAAAGTTGCAGGATGAGGTGAAGGGGCACGGGTGACCATAAATGGATTGAAGAGGCCCGAGATGGTTTCAGAATTACACCGCCTCAGTATTCAGTGCTGGCAGATTTAATTACAGCAGCCTCGTGTTTAAGAGGAGGGCTTTGAGCACGAGCACCTCTTTATTTACAAATTAAGCACTGCACACTACCTTATAACAACACACATATTTTATTTGTGTGTGTGCTGTGATGTAAGTTTGCAAAGGCTTTACCAGTTGTGCTTCAGAGTAATTGCTGGGAAAGATGCAAAAACTAAAGATAACGAAATTAGCTTTAGCAATGACAGAGGAACACAGGGCATTCAAGGACATTCTTGACTGCAGAAACAACCAGATATAACAATGGTGTTAAAACCAATACCAGGGGTAAACGTAATGACCTTCATGTTAAAAAACAGCGCATTTCTGTGACTCGGACAATGAGAATACACTACTTAATCCAGAGTGCTGAGCTGCTTGTTTGTAGACGGGTATTATAGCGTTCTTGCCACAATTCTGAACATCCTTCGCTTCTCATAGCATAGGATGTTGACACTTCAGAGGTGCATACCTTTGCTGTAAGAAGCATCATTGTTCTTATTGAGTACGGTAGCACAAATTATATTCAATATGCTAGACTTGGCCTATACCTCATTGGTCATCTTAATTTTGTTAAAATATATTTCTTTATTTGTGAGTTTGTACAGTTAGCACGCTCGTTCTTGGATTTGCATCAGAAAACTGGCACACGAAAAGAAAGTGAGAACAGGGTGAAGGATGGGAAGTAGAAATAAAGAATACAGGCCAGGCCTTTTGCCTATGTTTGTAAATGCCTGCCTGCATTTCCAAATGTAGCCCACCCCACCCCGTGTGTTCCATAGGGTTCATGAAATCAGGATCGATGCCCCGAAGGCTCTCAGAGCAAATTGAAGTGTTTGTGTTGGCAGATGGTTACTAGGTGGGATACAGAAGCCCAATCCAATGCTTTTCAACTTATTCTCAGAAGAACGGATAACAGTGACTATAGTTTGACTTTTTGTAGTTGCAGATATTGGAACCCTTTTCCATCTTTCGTGTGTATGCTCAGGTAGACCAATGGGACAATTTTTTATCCTGTTAAGAGTCACACCACAGATAATTAACATTCACCTTAATGCTTATACATGTGCATATTTGCTCAAATGTTTACATTTTTGTTAAAGTTAGGATGCACCTAAGAGTGGATTACAATTTTCCTTAACATACATTAATATTGTTCATTTGATTCGCTCATCTAAGGGGAAATGCACTTTAATATTTAAATGCATAACGATTAGTATAGAATTAATGATAATAATTCACTATTGAAATTTCAGTTTATTCCATTAGGGACCTTGTAGTGAGGTTGACACACTGATATTCTGAGACCTTGGTTTACTACTGATTACTACTCTGTCATAATGCGCAAGTGAAGAAAGAGCAGTAACTAAAGGTTTGAACTAGTCAGAGCAATGTATCCCAAACTGAGCATACCCAATAGGCTGAAGTCATCATCTTCAGACAGGAAGTGGAGCCCATCACTTTCATAACTGAGCACCGGCTTCATGATTAAGTTCTATGAGTTATGTAAATCTGTGTTGTATTTAAGTCATCTCACTCTACTAACACATACCACTAATCATTCTAAGAGTACAACACCTATTGTTACTTTAACTATGTGGTTACAGGATGCAGAGTTGGATCAATGGGAGTGGAAGAATCACACAAGACCACAAGAAAGACTACCTTTAATGATAAAAACCACTAGTGTTTTTGAGTGATGTTGAAACACCTTAACATATATTTTTTTTCACAAATCTTCTTCACTTTTGTGACAAAAAAGCACCTTACTTCACCACTGTAACAATGCCTACCATACAACTATTAATACAACTAGACTACAATGGTTCTCCCTTTAACTTATTGTTTAACATTGTTGGATGTAAAGGATTGTACAATTGGCCATAGTGTCAACTTCCTGCGGGCCTTTCTTGATAGTACCAACATTTGCTATGGAACAGATGAAATCTTTGTCTCATGTTCTTTTGCTTCGTTGGTCTGTAGTTGCACTGGAAGTTCCTGGTGAACCCGGAATCTGTAGAGGCAGGTGTATTTACGTTCACCCCAGTTGCTCAGTACTTGGAGTCGAATGAATTTGTAAGTGCCTGTAGATTCCTAATACAAAAAGAAAAATAAATTGTAGCAAAATGTATTTTATGAATACCCCAATCACTGGGAATTGAGGAAACAGATGAAAATGAATACCATAAAAACACAAAATTAATCCACAAGAACAAGGACCAGTTAGAGATTGACAAAATCTGGCTATTAAAACATTTAATAACCACACTACCCTTATTAGTGTTGCTGTTGTCTTAGGACAAACAAGCAAAAGTGCTCAGCGCACAGCTACTGATAAATCAGACAAATGTGTCCTAAAAATGCAGGACAAATTTACACCAACAGGTCTGAAGCTCACATTAGTAAACTAGATAAAAGCCTATATGAGAAACACAGGGGAGGGTCTGTATCACACAGAGATTGAATGTGCAATAAGGAGAAAATTAAATATGTGGACAACAGAACATGATGGAAACTATTGCCCAGGCACATCAGTTGTAGAAAATATCGCATCACACCGCACCACAAATATGGAATTTAGCTCTAACCAAAAGGGGATGGGTGAATGATGAAGACCAGTATGGAAGGCTGATCTACAAGGGCAAGAAGCAACAAATATGGCATGGAGGAGCAAAAGACAGGTCATATCAAAAAATGTCTCAGAGAGACCAAGGGCATGTTTTAAGCCAAAGATGGGTGGACAATGACAACCCCAATCAGTGTTAGTCTCGAAGCAGATCATGATGTATGGTAACTGACAAGACAACGCCTGTCCAGATAGGCAGGAGACCATGTGAGTACTCATGTTGAACATCCACTGGCCTGCTCATGTGGAGCTTTTGTAGAAGTAATTTGCCACCCGCCTGTAATCTTTTGCCTGGATTGCCTAATTGCAGCGCATTAAGAGGTTCAAAAGCAATTGCATTCAGATAATATTGTTTCGTGAAACAAGGTGAATTTGACAAGAAATTGATTACATTAGAGTTAAAAGGGCATTTGCATAAAGGTCATAATGGCCAAACAGTCAGAGTAATTGTGTGCCTTTATGGCTTACAAATACCAGTATAATGTATTGGGTCATTTTAGGAAGAAGCAATAGAAGAATCTCCTGAAAAGCCACATTTTCCTCTCCAATTAAGTTCATTTTTCTAATGTAGGTTGGGAGGTCGCCCAAGAGGAAGGATTTAGCCTTTGTGAGGTACCTAGCCATCTAGTGAGTCTCAAAAAATTGGTTTTGATCTGAAATGAGAGCAATGTATGCAAATTGTCAATTTTTGTGAATTTTCTTTTGGAAAGAGGTTTCCATAGCATACGTTTCTTTGGTTATCTGTGACATTTCTTGATAGCAGGAGAATGTATGTTTACTATCCCAGTGTATGTAACCCTATGCCAATTTAAATGCAGCTCTGAAAGGCCTGGGGTCAGTTGGAACAACTAGATTCAGTTCGAGAATCATTTTAGATGTTTGGAATGATCCCTAATAGTGGTGGAAAAAAGCAGTGGTCAAAATTTGAGTGAAAAGAGGGTAATAATATCAGATGTAAAAAAGACCTGATGCATGCATCAGAGGATTTAACTGATGAAGAAGATGGGTAGTGTCCTATAACATCAAATAGGTAAAGTCTTTAAAATTACATTTGACCATGGGAACTTAGACCATGTCACAATTCAGGCTTAGAAAGCTACTCCTCACTCAAATTAGGAAGAGTAGCATCTCTGATTCACAACCATAACCTCACAACCACAATTAGAATACTTGTATTTTTAGTCAACTATGAATAAACAATGAGAGCAAGAGAAACAAAGATATGCAAATAATTCTGATCTGGGAAAAAGTGTATCTTCTTACCCATAACCGGAAGATCTGGATAGGATCACCCTCACAGTTGTACACAAACTGCCCCAGAAAAGTAGTCTTTCCTCCTTCTTTATTTAATCCCTAGAGAGAGTTCCAAGCAAAAAGGTTAGCACACAACAGAAGATACATAATAGGGAACATAAGAATGCATTGTGTTATTTGTACAGAAAAAACCTTTTCTTATTCCTAGCGGTACTAAACAGTACATTTGAAACTGGCTGCCTCACTTTGTCATGGAGAAGCTAGGACAGAAAGTTGAGTCTGTAGGACCCAATATCCCTGCAATCCTTAGGCAGGGAACTATAATTTCCCACATTAAATTTTTCTGGCTACCTCAGTGTTTTCTATCAGTAGGTCTGACATAACAACTGGTACTTCAGAGTCGGAAATTCATAATGGATGACAGCTCTGCACCACCAATAGGGAGATTGTATTTTAGGAGGACTTTTTAATGTTCTTTGAGTTGCTGTTTCCTTTACTGCTGGGAAGAAAACGAAACCATAGGATAAGGCCCTGCAGTGTTGTACTGAATGAAAGATGAGCTGATGGAATGACTATAGAGGAGAGGGACATAGAAGACCAGATTCCAGTCACAGATATTGCCAACCGAGAAACCATGAGGATCTGAGGTTCAGATGACCTGTACAAATCTAAGGTGAAAGAAAGACATTTGCGCCAACAATGAGTAAGATGTATGCCACAGATGCGTAAGGACTCTGCTTCTGAGCCTGCAACAATCCTGCACTTTGAACTGCCTCCTTGGCACTCACCATATCACTTGATAGTGAACACCTGTGCCTGTCAAATAGTGGTGGACAAAAGCATGACCTGAAGAAATTTGCTGAACTGCTCTGAAATTGTGTGAATGTTTGTTGCAAATCCACAAGTCTGGAACAATAGAATTACTGTATTGCGTAAACATTTGTTGGGTGTGTTATGTTGGCTGCCAGTTGTCCCTTGTGGGTGCCAACTGGTCAAGACTGTGCTCTCTTCCCCTAAGTGTCTTTGTCACAAGATTAACCAACCCTTCATCACTTGTAGGCCCCTAATGTAAATGACTCCCAATTAGTGATAACAGTGAGGTGCAAAACCACCTTCTTATGAAAAACACTGAATGGACAATTTTGAGGGCATCACTGGTTCCCTGACACGTGTTGCATAACTCTTTGTTTCAAGTACCCAGAATATCAGACAACTCAGAACTAGCAACTTTGTGCGGCTCCCCTTTACCATTCAGTAGCAACCCCTTCGTAGTAGACTGCATTCCAGTTCACTTTTGGGTGATGATCTATTGGCTTTTGAATACAATTTCTGCATCCATGACTCGGGTCTGATAAGTCACCTTGCCGGCACCCTGAGGTGCTGAGGAAACTAGAACAAAGGTCACATGAATCACAGCAACAAGGAGGTTTTGTTTTGTTTCATATACTGGGTGTCACCTGCTCTATTTGTTAGTAGGCCATTGTATTACAAGAGAACAGAAAAAAGATCTGCAAAGTTCTTCCCAGATTACAATAATTGTGCAGTGTAATACAGATTTTACCGTAAATCCAGCATTCCCTCTCAAACCGTCTGTGTGGTCGAATAATGTTCAAAGTCATAACTCTGCTCAGATGATGTTGTGACTTTCTCGTTGTGCCTAATGTTAAATGCCCTTCACTAGTGACTCAAACTCTTAATCAGCTTGGGAGCAACATTCAGACTTTAAACTTATTTTATTACAGTATCTGTAGTGAAGTTCCAAAACTGCTAGCACCTTCTGGAGTAAGACTCAACTATTCGTCTAAGCCACAGTCGAAGAGTTAGTAGTACAAAGGGAACAGTTGGATATCCAGGTGAAGTGCAGTTGTATCTAAGTACTTGGGACACCATGGCTTCCGTGCAGTATATCTTGACAGTCTCCACACCACAGAAAGGGAGGAGGCTTGCTAAGATTGCCTTTCCAAACCCAAGCCTTAACTGACATTTAGGCCCTCATATAACCCTGGCGGGCGGTGGTAAAGCAGCGGTAATACCACCAACAGGTCGGCAAAATAACAAATGGAATCGCGACCATGGCGGAAACTGCCAACATAGACAGCCACTTTAACAATCCGACTGCCACAGCGGTAGAAACAAACACCGCAGCGGTAACCGCCAACAGACAGGCGGAGGACAAAGTACCGCCCACCGTATAACAACAGGCCTATCCGCCACCTTTTCCGCAGGGGAACCAACGCTATCAAAAGCACGGCGGAAACAGTACACAGAAGGAAAACCACTCACCTCTTGACACCCAACGAGGAACCAGGACGCCATGGAGCCCGAACTACAGGTCCTGCCGATGCTGGTCTTCCTCCTGCTCTATCAGGAGCAGGACAGACGCCGTCGACGACCACGGTGAGTACTGCTCCTACAACACAGGGGAGGGGGAGGGAAAAGAGAGTGACACACACACACAACACGCAATACCCCCACCTTCACCCACAACACCATGCACACAAATACATGCAGAAACATTAGATATACACCCACTCCACCCCCTGGAAGAACGCAAGGACAAAATTAAATGATTGTAACGATTGTAATCATGAAGAATCTGATAGTGAAAGTTCAAAATTCAGTATATACAAATATGTACACCAACTACACAAGTCCAGATAGTGTACCAATCACCACATGTACCACATGCACCAGTGGTCCCAAAATGCATGGGCGAAGCCCACACAAGATACCTGACTCGAAACAGAGAGAACACTGCAGCGGCATCAGATCGAAAATAAACTGGCACCTCAGCCGGATGAACGCACAACGCCACTGCTGCACGAGGGGGCTCCATGCCCATTGCTGTATCCTGGGGAGTGCAAAGCCACAGTCTCTCAAGTCTTTCCAGTGGGTGGTTTGCCCACTGCTTTATCCTAGGGAGTGCAAAGCCACAGTCACTCAAGTCTTTCCAGTGGGTGGCTTGCCCACTGCTGTATCCTGGGGAGTGCAAAGCCACAGTCTCTCAAGTCTTTCCAGTGGGTGGTTTGCCCACTGCTTTATCCTGGGGAGTGCAAAGCCACAGTCTCTCAAGTCTTTCCAGTGGGTGGTTTGCCCACTGCTTTATCCTGGGGAGTGCAAAGCCACAGTCTCTCAAGTCTTTCCAGTGGGTGGTTTGCCCACTGCTTTATCCTGGGGAGTGCAAAGCCACAGTCTCTCACGTCTTTCCAGTGGGTGGTTTGCCCACTGCTCTATCCTGGGGAGTGCAAAGCCACAGTCTCTCAAGCCTTTCCAGTGGGTGGTTTGCCCACTGCTTTATCCTGGGCAGTGCAAAGCCACACTCTCTCAAGTCTTTCGAGTGGGTGGTTTGCCCACTGCTTTATTCTAGGGAGTGCAAAGCCCAAGTCTCCCAAGTCTTTCCAGTGGGTGGTTTGCCCTGTACTTTATCCTGGGGAGTGCAAAGCCACAGTCTCTCAAGTGGATAACAGTCTCCACTGGTTCTGGAGGGGGCATTGTGCCCAGAGTGCTTCATCCTGCTAAGGACTGAGGTAGTGGATGTGGTTCTCCACTGGTTCTGGAGGGGGCCTTGTGCCCGGAGTGCTTCATCCTGCCAAGGACTGATGTAGTGGATGCCTTTCTCCACTGTTTCTGGAGGGGACCTTGTGCCCGGAGTGCTTCATCCTGCCAAGGACTGAGGTAGTGGATGCCTTTCTCCACTGGTTCTGGAGGGGGCATTGTGCCCAGAGTGCTTCATCCTGCCAAGGACTGAGGTAGTGGATGCCTTTCTCCACTGGTTCTGGAGGGGGTATTGTGCCCAGAGTGCCTCATCCTGCCAAGGACTGAGGTAGTGGATGTGGTTCTCCACTGGTTCTGGAGGGGGCCTTGTGCCCGGAGTGCTTCATCCTGCCAAGGACTGATGTAGTGGATGCCTTTCTCCACTGGTTCTGGAGGGGACCTTGTGCCCAGAGTGCTTCATCCTGCCAAGGACTGAGGTAGTGGATGCCTTTCTCCACTGGTTCTGGAGGGGGCCTTGTGCCCAGAGTGCTTCATCCTGCCAAGGACTGAGGTAGTGGATGCCTTTCTCCACTGGTTCTGGAGGGGGCATTGTGCCCAGAGTGCCTCATCCTGCCAAGGACTGAGGTAGTGGATGTGATTCTCCACTGGTTCTGGAGGGGGCCTTGTGCCCGGAGTGCTTCATCCTGTCAAGGACTGATGTAGTGGATGCCTTTCTCCACTGGTTCTGGAGGGGATCTTGTGCCCGGAGTGCTTCATCCTGCCAAGGACTGAGGTAGTGGATGCCTTTCTCCACTGGTTCTGGAGGGGGTCTTGTGCCCAGAGTGCTTCATCCTGCCAAGGACTGAGGTAGTGGATGCCTTTCTCCACTGGTTCTGGAGGGGGCATTGTGCCCAGAGTGCTCCACATGCAGTGTGGCCGGTCCCATTCCCTCACCTGGGTGTGTGTGCCACAAGATTGCCTAGGAACAGGTAGCATGATACACCATGGAGGCAGAGACATACCCCACACTGCTGCGGCTTCGCCTTCCACCTGCAGGTGCAAACAGTGATGGAAGTCATGCCTCATGGAAGCTAGGCAGGGTCCAGGAAGTCTCCTCCAGCCTCGAACGGCTGACCACTGGGGATGATAGCCATGTCAGCGGTGGTGGCACTGTCCGAGCACGTCGCAGGGCTGGTGGCGGTGCTTGTGGCAGTGTCTGTGGCGGCAGTGCTGGCGGTGGTGCATGTGTCAGCACCTGTTGAGGGACACAGCAGGACATCTTCTGCAGACTCGGACAGCTGCACACTGGGGAAGATGCTGGGGACTTTTGCTGAGGCAGCAGACGTGCCGGTGGCGGCGCAGGTGGCTGTGCAGGTGGCGGTGCTGGTGGCGGTGCTGGTGGCGGTGCTGGTGGCGGCGCAGGTGGCGGGGCAGGTTGCGGTGTTCGCCGCCGTACAGGTTGGTGTAGTCGTGGACAGAAGGGGTGACACTAGTCCCTCAGTCAGTGCCACCGTGCCCTGTCCTGACCTGCTCTTCTGCTTTTGTCCCTTCCCCACCTTTGATGGTGACGCAGGTGTCTTGCCACTGTCCCCTTTTGTTTTGGTGGAGCCCTTGGTGGCTGGTAGGTGCAGCTTCTCCCTCCGGGATGTGGGCACCTTCTTCAACTTGGCAGGTGGCGGAATGTCGTAGCCCTCGCTACGTGGCACACTGGCAGCCCTGATGGGTGGCACACTCGATGACCCCACAGTTGCTGGCACCACTGTACCTGGGGATTTGGTGGCTGAGGTGCTGGGCTGGGACGTGGAAAGCCTGGCCCTAGGGGAAGGACGGGCGGGGGGGTGAAGGGAAGAGGTAAAAGTTTGCCAGGAAAAGTTTTTTAGACACACTGGGATGGGAAGATGGAGGGGCTTTGGGAGTGGAGGAAGAGGTAGTGGTTGTAGGAGGTGTACGTTTGCTGAATTTGGGTCAAGGTACATGGGCCGGAGGCTGTTGTGAGGTGGATGGCTGTTGGGTGGGTGTGTGCCTGCGTTTGTGTACTTTGGGAGGAGGGCTCACAGACACACTGGGAGAGGACACTGGGGATGTGTGCATGGTAGTGGGGGTGGTGATTGCACGTGAGCGGTGTGTGGTGATGGGCGTGCTGGTGATGGAGGTAGTGGCTGAGGATGTAGTGCATGCAGGTGTGAGTGGAGACGAGACAGGGAGGAAGGAGGAGGACGTGGAGGAGGGGGACACAGTGGAGGCAGTGGATGTTTTGTTTTTTTTAATTTTATTTGTCCTCATACACCTCACCGATAAGTCACACCTTTTTCCCCAGCAAGGTCTATTTGCCTTTAAAGCTAGCGGTGGACATATCGCCCAAGGAGGACCCTGTATCACCTGCTCAGCCCACCTGGTAGAACCCAGAAGCTGGCCCAGATGTAAAAAAAGGGGAGGAATTAAATCATAGAACATAATGCTCCTTATAGAAGGGAGGGAGGAAAGGGAGGAACCCCTTCCAATAGAGGAGCCCATAGTTTACTTTTTTTCCTTCTCCGCTCTGGACTGCCCACCTTAAGATCTAATTTAGCTGTTTTTACACACATATCCAACCAGCTCCTATATAGTGGTGGGGCTGCCGTCATCCATTTTACACAGATCACTCTTCTGGCCAACAAAATAGCAAAAAATACAAAGTTCCTATTGTTCCTAGACCACCCTACCATATCGCCAGACTTCCCAAAAATAATTAAAGGGAGACTTATAGAAAGCTCCTTTCCTACCATCTGTGACAGTGAACCCACTACTTCCGTCCAAAAGAAAAACACTCCCGGGCATTCCATAAACATATGAACGTCCGCAGCCTCCGGAGCTCCACATTTAAGACAATTCACCACCTCACTCTTCTTTATCTTCGTTAGTTTCGCTGGAGTGATATAAGCTCTGTGTATCACATACAAATGGTTCTTCCTTAACGGGGCGGCCTTAACTACCTCTAAACATGTTCTCAATGATTCTTGCCATCCCAACTGTGCCTTTTCTTTTGTCATGACACCTTGCCACAACTGTTCTGGCAACTTAAAATCTCCGTCGATCTGCTCCAGAATCTCCCAATACCACCTTGCAATTTTGCAGCCCTTGGGGGAGCCGTTAAAGAGATCTTTTGATAACTGGTTCTCCCCTTGACGACTCCGTCGAGTGGACAATGCCCAGGAAGTCAATTGGAAATATTTGAACCTAGACAGAGTACCACCCGTCATATCACTCAATTCTTCCCACGAGAGTAACAATGTGTCCTGTATAAGATCCCCCCAGCACTCTAAACCAACATCTCTTAAAGGTTTAGCCAAATCGTCTTTCAAACATTCTGGAGTGCCCAGGGAATCCCAAATAGGAGCTAGCTCATTATAATAATCAATCTTCATAATGGATTTCACCTGATACCAACACATAGCTGCCTCTCTCAAAAATTTTAGTCGTATTTTCTTGAAGAATTTTGGGTCTCCATACTTAAAAAGAAACTGTTTCCCTGCCCCCGGAATGTTACATATCATTGCTTTAAACATTGCACCTACCCCTGAATCATCCAAGGAGGTAAACAACCTTCTCGAATTACTCAACTTTTAGGTCCATGCATATAGGTGTAAATCGGGCAATGATAAACCTCCCGTCTCTTTCCTCCTCCGCAGTTTTTTCGATGCAATCCTAGGACGCTTGCAGGCCCAGATAAAAGAAGTGATAGCCTGTTGAAGTTTCTTAAGATATCTGCCATCCATTAATAACGGAATGGCGTTCTGAATAAAATAGATTTTTGGAATGAGAAACATTTTAACCAGATTTACCCTTCCCAGCACTGTCAGTGGCAAGTGGGCCCAGCCCTTCATTATATTAATGCAATCTGCCACCAACGCTCCTTGGTTTTTCACCACTAACTTCTCAATATCATGTGTAATAAATAACCCTAATTAGCGTATTTCAGCCTTCCCTTGCCAATCCTGATTCCATACCATGATTTCCAACTTCTCTGTATTGACCTTATAGCCAGAGACCAAACCAAACTCCTCCGCTAATCTTCGTAGTGCTGGGAGGGCAGTTGATAAATTAGCAGTAAATACCATTAAATCATCTGCATAGAGTGCAACTTTCCTCTCCCACAGTTCCTATTTAAAAGCAACTATTTCAGGACACTGTCTTCTTTTCCTTATTTTCCTTCTTTTCAATATACAGATCAAACAAGAGCGGAGACAATGGGCACCCCTGCCTAGTTCCCCTCGATATCCTAAAGCAGTTTGTTAGTTCTCCGTTGTAGGAAAGTAACATCTTGCCTGGCATGTTACCCCCATATTTCACTGTATATATGTTGTTTTAGTGTATGTGTCACTGGGACCCTGCCAGCCAGGGCCCCAGTTCTCATAAGTGTGCCCTGTATGTGTTCCCTGTGTGATGCCTAACTGTCTCACTGAGGCTCTGCTAACCAGAACCTCAGTGGTTATGCTCTCTCTGCTTTCTAAATTGTCACTAACAGGCTAGTGACCAATTTCACCAATTCACATTGGCATACTGGAACACCCTTATAATTCCCTAGTATATGGTACTGAGGTACCCAGGGTATTGGGGTTCCAGGAGATCCCTATGGGCTGCAGCATTTCTTTTGCCACCCATAGGGAGCTCTGACAATTCTTACACAGGCCTGCCACTGCAGCCTGAGTGAAATAACATCCACGTTATTTCACAGCCATTTACCACTGCACTTAAGTAACTTATAAGTCACCTATATGTCTAACCTTCACCTGGTGAAGGTTGGGTGCTAAGTTACTTAGTGCCTTATGTACTAAAGCATTTTCCCATAGACACAGAATGGATAAAATCCTTTGCTACATCTGGCCCTTAGTGTGTGGGCACCCTGGCACTAGCCAAGGTGCCTCCACATCGTTCAGGGCAAATTCCCCGGACTTTGTGAGTGCGGGGACACCATTTCACGCGTGCACTATACATAGGTCACTACCTATGTATAGCGTCACAATGGTAACTCCGAACATGGCCATGTAACATGTCTAAGATCATGGAATTGTCACCCCAATGCCATTCTGGCATTGGGGAGACAATTCCATGATCCCCTGAGTCTCTAGCACAGACCCGGGTACTGCCAAACTGCCTTTCCCGGGGTTTCACTGCAGCTGCTGCTGCTGCCAACCCCTCAGACAGGTTTCTGCCCTCCTGGGGTCCAGCCAGGCCTGGCCCAGGAAGGCAGAACAAAGGACTTCCTCAGAGAAAGGGTGTTACACCCTCTCCCTTTGGAAAAAGGTGTCAGGGCTGGGGAGGAGTAGCCTCCCCCAGCCTCTGGAAATGCTTTGATGGGCACAGATGGTGCCCATCTCTGCATAAGCCAGTCTACACCGGTTCAGGGATCCTTCAGCCCTGCTCTGGCGCGAAACTGGACAAAGGAAAGGGGAGTGACCACTCCCCAGACCAGCACCTCCCAGGGGAGGTGCCCAGAGCTCCTCCAGTGTGCTCCAGACCTCTGCCATCTTGGAAACAGAGGTGCTGCTGGCACACTGGACTGCTCTGAGTGGCCAATGCCAGCAGGTGACGTCAGAGACTCCTCCTGATAGGCTCTTGCCTGTGTTGCTAGCCTATCCTCCTTCCTAGGTAGCCAAACCTCCTTTCCTGGCTATTTAGGGTCTCTGCTTTGGGGAATTCTTTAGATAATGAATGCAAGAGCTCATCAGAGTTCCTCTGCATCTCTCTTTTCACCTTCTGCCAAAGGATCGACCGCTGACTGCTCAGGACGCCTGCAAAACCGCAACAAAGTAGCAAAGACGACTACTGCAACCTTGTATCGCTGATCCTGCCTCATTCTCAACTGTTTCCTGCTGGTGCATGCTCTGGGGGTAGCCTGTCTCCTCTCTGCACTAGGAGCTCTGAAGAAATCTCCAGTGGGACGACAGAATCCTTCCCCTGCAACCGCAGGCAACAAAAGACTGTATCACCGGTCCTCTGGGTCCCCTCTCAGCACAACGAGCGTGGTCCCTGGAACTCAGCAACTCTGTCCAAGTGACTCCCACAGTCCAGTGACTCTTCAGTCCAAGTTTGGTGGACGTAAGTCCTTGCCTCCCCATGCTAGACTGCATTGCTGGGTACCGCGTGATTTGCAGCTGCTCCGGCTCCTGTGCACTCTTCCAGGATTTCCTTCATGCACAGCCAAGCCTGGGTCCCCGACACTCTAACCTGCAGTGCACAACCTCCTGAGTTGTCCTCCGGCGTCGTGGGACTCCCTTTTGTGTCTTCGGGTGAGCTCCGGTTCACTCCTCTTCCAAGTGCCTGTTCTGGTACTTCTGCGGGTGCTGCCTGCATCTGTGAGGGCTCCCTGACTTGCTGGGCACCCCTTCTGTCTCCTCATCCAAGTGGTGACATCCTGGTCCCTCCTGGGCCACAGCAGCATCCAAAAACCCTAACCGTAATCCTTGCAGCTAGCAAGGCTTGTTTGTGGTCTTTCTACGTGCGAACACCTCTGCAAGCTTCTACACGACGTGGGACATCCATCCTCCAAAGGGGAAGTTTCTAGCCCTCTTCGTTCTTGCAGAATCCACAGCTTCTACCATCCAGTGGCAGCTCCTTTGCACCCTCAGCTGGCATTTCCTGGGCATCTGCCCACTCTCGACTTTGTCACGACTCTTGGACTTGGTCCCCTTGTTCCACAGGTACTCTCGTCTGGAAATCCACTTTGGTTGCATTGCTGGTGTTGGTCTTCCTTGCAGAATTCCCCTATCACGACTTCTGTGCTCTCTGGGGAATATAGGTGCACTTTACACCTACTTTTCAGGGTCTTGGGTTGGGCTATGTTTCTAACCCTCACTGTTTTCTTACAGCCCCAGCAACCCTCTACAAGCTCACATAGGTTTGGGATCCATTCGTGGTTCGCATTCCACTTTTGGAGTATATGGTTTGTGTTGCCCCTATACCTATGTGCTCCTATTGCAATCTACTGTAACTTTACATTGCTTGCATTACTTCCTTTTGCTATTACTGCATATTTTTGGTATTGTGTACATATATCTTGTGTATATTTGGCATCCTCATACTGAGGGTACTCACTGAGATACTTTTGGCATATTGTCATAAAAATAAAATACCTTTATTTTTAGTATATCTGTGTATTGTGTTTTCTTATGATATTGTGCATATGACACCAGTGGTATAGTAGGAGCTTTGCATGTCTCCTAATTCAGCCTAAGCTGCTCTGCTATAGCTACCTTCAATCAGCCTAAGCTGCTAGAAACACCTCTTCCACACTAATAAGGGATAACTGGACCTGGTACAGAGTGTAAATACAGATTGGTACCCACTACAAGCCAGGCCAGCCTCCTACATTGGTTGTGCAGCGTTGGGATAAGTACTTGCAACTACTTACCACTTTGTCATTGTGTACTTTTCATAAGAGAATAATATACAAAACAAGTTCAGTGTATGTACACTTAACCAAAAAGTTTTGCTTTTCTTCTCTTACACTATCTACTAAGTGCTGAAAAGTACTCCTAAACTTTCAAAAAGTTTCTAAAAAGTTGAAAAAGGTTTTTTTCAGTTTCCTTAAAAAGTCCTGAAACTTTTTCTCTCTTTTACCTGTCCCTAAACCTTTTCTATCATGTCTGATGTAGGAACTGCTCTTAATCTGGTCAGCTCAGCTTATGACCACCTTAACTGGAAAAGTTTGAGGAGTCTCTGCATTGATAGAGGTTTAGTGGTGGGAAAGAACCCCTCTAGAGATTTATTGTCTAACATGCTTATTGAAAATGACAAGGCCTTAGCTGGCACTTCAATTGAGAAGTTAGGAGATAGCTCACACTCTGACTCAGGGGAGCCCCCAGTAAGAGTGTTAGAGGGTGACCTTCCTAACCTGCCCCTTAGCAGACCACCTAGCATAGCTGGTAGTAATGTAAGCTCACATCACAGTAAGGATGGTTTTATTCCTGCAGGCCAGGTTGCTATAGTGCCAACTGTTAGGGACAGGTCTCCCTCTGTTCATTCACATCATTCTTCTGTGTCAAAGCATTCCCAACCCACCCACCCTGATGACAGACTGTTAGAAAGGGAACTCAATAGATTGAGAGTGGAAGAGTCCAGGCTGAAGCTTAAACAGCAACAGCTGGCTCTAGAGAGGGAATCTCTAGACTTAGAAAAAGAGAGACAGAGGTTGGGGTTTGGACCCCATGGTGGCAGCAGCAGTAATCCAGATAGTAATCCTGTGAAAGAGCATGATTCTAAGAATCGCATAAGATAGTTCCCCCTTACAAGGAGGGGGATGACATTAACAAGTGGTTTGCTGCACTTGAGAGGACCTGTGTGGTACAGGGAGTCCCTCAAAGGCAGTGGGCTGCTATCCTATGGCCATCTTTCAGTGAAAAGGGTAGGGATAGGCTCCTTACTGGTAAGGAAAGTGATGCCAATAATTTTACAGTTTTGAAGAATGCACTCGGATGGATTTGGCTTAACCACTGAACAATACAGGATTAAGTTCAGAGAAACCAGAAAAGAGTCCTCACAAGACTGGGTAGACTTTGTTGACTATTCAGTGAAGGCCTTGGAGGGGAGGTTACATGGCAGTAAAGTTTCTGACTAAGAAAGCCTGTATAATCTGATCCTGAGAGAGCATATTCTGAATAACTGTGTGTCTGATTTGTTACACCAATATCTAGTGGATTCAGATCCGACCTCTCCCCAAGAATTGGGAAATAAGGCAGACAAATGGGTCAGAACCAGAGTGAACAGAAAAGTTCATACAGGGGGTGACAAGGATGGCAAGAAGAAGGATGGTAAGTCTTCAGACAAGGGTGGGGACAAATCTAAAAATGAGTCTTCATCAGGCCCACAAAAACACTCTGGTGGGGGTGGTGGGTCCAAATCCTCTTCTAATCAAGTAAAGAAACCATGGTGCTATTTATGTAAAATAAAAGGCCATTGGACAACTGATGCCAGTTGTCCAAAGAAAAGCACCAAGCCTCCCACTACCACAACCCCTACTGCAACCTCTAGTGCCCCTAGTAATAGCAGTGGTGGTGGGAGCAAACCTACTAATAGCCAATCCAAGGGAGTAGCTGGGCTCACTTTTGGTAATTTAGTTGGGGCTGGTCTTGTTAGGGAGACCACAAAGGCTGTGTTAGTCTCTGAAGGTGCCATTGATTTGACCACCTTGGTTGCTTGTCCCCTTAATATGGATACGTACAAGCAACTTCCCCTAATAAATGGTGTTGAGGTTCAGGCCTACAGGGACACAGGTGCCAGTGTTACCATGGTAATAGAGAAACTGGTACCCCCTGAACAACACCTACTTGGTCACCAGTACCAAGTGACAGACGCTCATAACAACACTCTTAGCCACCCCATGGCTGTTGTGAATCTCAACTGGGGGGGGGGGGTTACTGGTCCAAAGAAAGTTGTGGTTGCCTCAGATTTACCTGTAGACTATCTACTAGGGAACGATTTAGAGACATCAGCTTGGGCAGAAGTGGAGTTGGAGGCTCATGAGGCAAAGCTGGGCATTTCTGGGCACATTTTTGCTTTAACCAGGGCTCAGGCCAAAAAGCAAAAAGGACAGGGTGACTTGGATCCTGGAACAATGGACCAAGTGCTCCCTAAAGCTAGGGTTAGTAAGGGTAAATCCCTACCCACTATCCCTCCCTCTACAGATGATTCTACTTCTGAGGAAGAAGAATTTCCCCCCTGTGCAGAACCTTCACCAGAGGAGCTGGAAGCAGACACCACTGAGCTTTTGGGTGGAGGGGGGCCTGCCAGGGAGGAGCTGAGTGTGGCACAGCAATCCTGTCCCACATTAGAGGGTGTAAGACAGCAAGCTGTCAAACAGCAAAATGGGGATGTCAGTGACTCACACAGAGTTTACTGGGAGGACAACCTCTTGTATATAGAGGCAAGGGACCCAAAACCTGGAGCAGCCAGGAGATTGGTCATTCCCCTGCAATGCAGAGAGTTCCTCCTAACTCTGGCACACGACATTCCCTTGGCTGGACATTTGGGTCAAATTAAAACATGGGAAAGGCTTGTCCCCCTGTTTCATTGGCCTAGGATGTCAGAGGACACAAAAGACTTTTGTAAGTCTTGTGTGACCTGCCAAGCCAGTGGCAAGACTGGTGGCACCCCAAAGGCTCCCCTTTTTCCACTCCCTGTGGTTGGGGTTCCCTTTGAAAGGGTAGGGGTTGACATAGTTGGCCCCCTTGACCCTCCTACTGCTTCAGGCAATAGGTTTATCTTGGTGGTAGTGGATCATGCCACAAGATATCCTGAAGCAATTCCTCTAAGGACCACTACAGCATCTGCAGTGACAAAAGCCCTCCTGGGAATCTTTTCCAGGGTGGGTTTCCCAAAAGAGGTGGTATCAGACAGGGGTAGCAACTTTATGTCTGCATACTTGAAGGCCATGTGGAAGGAATGTGGTGTAACATACAAATTCACCACACCTTATCATCCACAAACAAACGGACTGGTTGAGAGGTTTAATAAAACTCTCAAAGGAATGATAATGGGACTCCCTGAAAAACTCAGAAGGAGATGGGATGTCCTGTTACCTTGCCTCCTTTTTGCTTACAGGGAGGTACCCCAGAAAGGAGTGGGCTTCAGCCCCCTTGAACTCCTATTTGGACACCCTGTAAGAGGTCCCCTAACACTTGTGAAGGAGGGTTGGGAACAACCTTTAAAAGCTCCTAAGCAAGACATAGTGGACTATGTACTCGGCCTAAGATCCAGAATGGCTGAGTACATGAAAAAGGCCAGTAAAAACCTTCAGGCCAGCCAAGAGCTCCAAAATCAATGGCATGACCAGAAGGCTGTTCTGATTCAGTACCAACCAGGACAGAAGGTGTGGGTATTGGAGCCTGTAGCCCCAAGAGCACTCCAAGAAAAATGGAGTGGACCCCATCTCATTGCTGAAAAGAAGGGAGAGGTCACCTACTTAGTTGACCTAGGCACTGCCAAGAGTCCCCTTAGGGTGCTCCATGTCAATCGCCTAAAACCCTACTATGACAGGGCTGATCTCACCCTGCTCATGGCAAGGAAGAAGAGAGTGACCCTCTCCCTGATCTCTTCTCTTCCACAGAAGAGGATGCTCTAGTGGAAGGTGTAGTTTTGGCAGACTGTCTTACTGCTGAGCAAAAAGACAACTGCATAAATCTCCTGGGTCAGTTTTCTGAACTCTTTTCTACTGTGCCAGGCACCACTTCTTGGTGTGAACACACTATCGATACTGGAGACAGCATTCCTGTCAAAAGTAAGATCTATAGGCAGCCTGACCATGTCAGGGACTGCATAAAACAAGAGGTTCAGAAAATGCCTGAACTGGGAGTGGTTGAACATTCTGAAAGCCCATGGGCCTCTCCTGTGGTGCTTGTACCAAAGCCTCACTCTAAGGATGGGAAAAGAGAGATGAGGTTTTGTGTAGATTACAGAGGTCTCAACCAGGTAACTAAAACTGATGCTCACCCTATACCCAGGGCAGATGAGCTCATAGATACACTGGCATCTGCCAAGTATCTAAGCACCTTTGATTTGACTGCAGGGTATTGGCAGATCAAGTTATCAGAGGATGCTAAAGCAAAAACTGCATTTTCGACTATTGGAGGGCACTACCAATTCACAGTAATGCCCTTTGGTTTGAAAAATGCACCTGCCACTTTTCAGAGGTTGGTGAATACAGTCCTGCAGGGGTTGGAGTCTTTTAGTGCAGCATATCTGGACGACATAGCTGTCTTTAGCTCAACCTGGGATGAGCACCTGGTCCACCTGTGGAAAGTTTTGGAGGCCCTGCAAAAGGCAGGCCTCACTATCAAGGCTTCAAAGTGCCAGATAGGGCAGGGGAAAGTGGTTTATCTGGGACACCTGGTAGGTGGAGAACAGATTGCACCACAGGGGAAAATCCAAACTATCATAGATTGGGTTCCCCCTACAACTCAGACCCAGGTGAGAGCCTTCTTAGGCCTCACTGGGTATTACAGGAGGTTCATTAAGAACTATGGCTCCATTGAAGCCCCACTTAATGACCTCACCTCCAAAAAAATGCCTAAAAAGGTATTGTGGACAGCTAGCTGTCAGAAAGCTTTTGAGGAGCTGAAACAAGCCATGTGCACTGCACCTGTCCTAAAAAGCCCATGTTACTCCAAGAAATTCATTGTTCAAACTGATGCATCTGAATTAGGGGTAGGGGCAGTCTTATCACAACTCAATTCTGAGGGCCAGGATCAACCTGTTGGTTTTTTCAGCAGGAGGTTGACCCCTAGAGAAAAGCGTTGGTCTGTCATAGAGAGGGAGGCCTTTGCTGTGGTCTGGGCACTGAAGAAGTTGAGGCCATACCTGTTTGGCACACACTTCATTGTTCAGACAGACCAAAAACCTCTAATTTTGGCTAAAACAAATGAAAGGTGAAAACCCTAAATTGTTGAGGTGGTCCATATCTCTACAGGGAATGGACTATACAGTGGAACATAGACATGGGAGTACCCACTCCAATGCAGATGGACTCTCCAGATATTTCCACTTAGACAATGAAGACTCATCAGGTCATGGCTAGTCTTATTGTCCTTCGTTTGGGGGAGGGGGGTTGTGTAGGAAAGTACCATCTTGCCTGGCATGTTACCCCCATATTTCACTGTATATATGTTGTTTTAGTGTGTGTTTCACTGGGACCCTGCCAGCCAGGGCCCCAGTGCTCATAAGTGTGTCCTGTATGTGTTCCCTGTGTGATGACTAACTGTCTCACTGAGGCTCTGCTAATCAGAACCTCAGTGGTTATGCTCTCTCTGCTTTCTAAATTGTCACTAACAGGCTAGTGACCAATTTCACCAATTCACATTGGCATACTGGAACACCCTTATAATTCCCCAGTATATGGTACTGAGGTACCCAGGGTATTGGGGTTCCAGGAGATCCCTATGGGCTGCAGCATTTCTTTTGCCACCCATAGAGAGCTCTGACATTTCTTACACAGGCCTGCCACTGCAGCCTGAGTGAAATAACGTCCACGTTATTTCACAGCCATTTACCACTGCACTTAAGTAACTTATAAGTCACCTATATGTCTAACCTTCACCTGGTGAATGTTGGGTGCTAAGTTACTTAGTGTGTGGGCACCCTGGCACTAGCCAAGGTGCCCCCACATCGTTCAGGGCAAATTCCCCGGACTTTGTGAGTGCGGGGACACCATTTCACGCGTGCACTATACATGGGTCACTACCTATGTATAGCGTCACAATGGTAACTCCGAACATGGCCATGTAACATTTCTAAGATCATGGAATTGTCACCCCAATGCCATTCTGGCATTGGGGAGTCAATTCCATGATCCCCCGAGTCTCTAGCACAGACCCGGGTACTGCCAAACTGCCTTTCCCGGGGTTTCACTGCAGCTGCTGCTGCTGCCAACCCCTCAGACAGGTTTCTGCCCTCCTGGGGTCCAGCCAGGCCTGGCCCAGGAAGTCATAACAAAGGACTTCCTCAGCGAGAGGGTGTTACACCCTCTCCCTTTGGAAAAAGGTGTCAGGGCTGGGGAGGAGTAGCCTCCCACAGCCTCTGGAAATGCTTTGATGGGCACAGATGGTGCCCATCTCTGCATAAGCCAGTCTACACCAGTTCAGGGATCCCCCAGCCCTGCTCTGGCGCGAAACTGGACAAAGGAAAGGGGAGTGACCACTCCCCTGACCTGCACCTCCCAGGGGAGGTGCCCAGAGCTCCTCCAGTGTGCTCCAGACATCTGCCATCTTGGAAACAGAGGTGCTGCTGGCACACTGGACTGCTCTGAGTGGCCAGTGCCAGCAGGTGACGTCAGAGACTCCTCCTGATAGGCTCTTACCTGTGTTGCTAGCCTATCCTCCTTCCTAGGTAGCCAAACCTCCTTTCCTGGCTATTTAGGGTCTCTGCTTTGGGGAATTCTTTAGATAACGAATGCAAGAGCTCATCAGAGTTCCTCTGCATCTCTCTCTTCACCTTCTGCCAAAGAATCGACCGCTGACTGCTCAGGACGCCTGCAAAACCGCAACAAAGTAGCAAAGACGACTACTGCAACCTTGTATCGCTGATCCTGCCGCCTTCTCGACTGTTTCCTGGTGGTGCATGCTCTGGGGGTAGCCTGCCTCCTCTCTGCACTAGGAGCTCTGAAGAAATCTCCTGTGGGATGACGGAATCCTCCCCCTGCAACCGCAGGCAACAAAAGACTGCATCACCAGTCCTCTGGGTCCCCTTTCAGCACAACAAGCGTGGTCCCTGGAACTCAGCAACTCTGTCCAAGTGACTTCCACAGTCCAGTGACTCTTCAGTCCAAGTTTGGTGGAGGTAAGTCCTTGCCTCCCCACGCTAGATTGCATTGCTGGGTACCGCGTGATTTGCAGTTGCTCCGGCTCCTGTGCACTCTTCCAGGATTTCCTTTGTGCATAGCCAAGCCTGGGTCCCTGACACTCTAACCTGCAGTGCACAACCTCCTGAGTTGTCCTCCGGCGTCGTGGGACTCCCTTTTGTGTCTTCGGGTGAGCTCCGGTTCACTCCTCTTCCAAGTGCCTGTTCCGGTACTTCTGCGGGTGCTGCCTGCATCTGTGAGGGCTCCCTGACTTGCTGGGTGCCCCCTCTGACTCCTCATCCAAGTGGCAACATCCTGGTCCCTCCTGGGCCACAGCAGCATCCAAAAACCCTAACTGCGACCCTTGCAGCTAGCAAGGCTTGTTTGCGGTCTTTCTGTGTGGGAACACATCTGCAAGCTTCTACACAACGTGGGACATCCATCCTCAAAAGGGGAAGTTTCTAGCCCTCTTCGTTCTTGCAGAATCCACAGCTTCTACCATCCAGTGGCAGCTCCTTTGCACCCTCAGCTGGCATTTCCTGGGCATCTGCCCACTCTCAACTTTGTCGTAACTCTTGGACTTGGTCCTCTTGTTCCACAGGTACTCTCGTCCGGAAATCCACTTTGGTTGCATTCCTGGTGTTGGTCTTCCTTGCAGAATTCCCCTATCACGACTTCTGTGCTCTCTGGGGAATATAGGTGCACTTTACACCTACTTTTCAGGGTCTTGGGGTGGGCTATTTTTCTAACCCTCACTGTTTTCTTACAGCCCCAGCGACCCTCTACAAGCTCACATAGGTGTGGGGTCCATTCGTGGTTCGCATTCCACTTTTGGAGTATATGGTTTGTGTTGCCCCTATACCTATGTGCTCCTATTGCAATCTACTGTAACTTTACATTGCTTGCATTACTTCCTTTTGCTATTACTGCATATTTTTGGTATTGTGTACATATATCTTGTGTATATTTGGAATCCTCATACTGAGGGTACTCACTGAGATGCTTTTGGCATATTGTCATAAAAATAAAGTACCTTTATTTTTAGTATATCTGTGTATTGTGTTTTCTTATGATATTGTGCATATGACACCAGTGGTGTAGTAGGAGCTTTGCATGTCTCCTAGCTCAGCCTAAGCTGCTCTGCTATAGCTCCCTTCTATCAGCCTAAGCTGCTAGAAACACCTCTTCTACACTAATAAGGGATAACTGGACCTGGTACAGAGTGTAAGTACCCCTTGGTATCCACTACAAGCCAGGCCAGCCTCCTACATCTGTTAATTAAGATTCTAGCAGAGGGGTCAGAATAGATCCGTTTAATGGCCTTACAGAAATTATTCCCTATATTATACCTTTTCAAAACCTGAAATAAATAACTCCAATTGACCCTGTCAAAGGCTTTCATAGCATCTAAAGCTATAACCCCAAAGGGATCTTATAAGTGGTTGCCAGATCTATTGCCCCTATCAAGGTATGGGTAAGCTCATGTAAATACCTTCCCTTAATAAACCCCTTCTGATCCATATTAATTAAATCCTTCACCACCAAATTTAACCTACCTGAAAGAACCTTTGCAAGTAGCTTATAATCTGCATTCAGCAGTGAAATGGGTCTAGATGACTCACACCTAGCCGGGTTTTTACCCGGTTTCAAAATCAATGATATTACTGCCTCATTCCAGGATTCCGGAACAGGGGAGTCATTCACAAATACCTCAGAGAACAACTTTAACAAAAAGGGCATTAATGCCTGCTCTAAGACCTTATACAATTCTCCCGAAAGACCATCTGGACCTGCGGCCTTACCCCCCTTACTTCCCCTCAAAGCAGCTGCAATTTCATCTGGGGTGATAGGCCTATTCAACCAACGCCGCTGCTCTACAGATAGAGTATCATCCCCCAACCAAATTTTAACCACCTGCTCAGTAACCTCAATCTCTTCTGTATAAAGTTGAGAAAAGAATTGTCCAAAAGCATTCTTAATTTCCCCGCTCTCTTTCGTCCTCTGGCCCTGCTCTACCTCAATTTCCTTTATTAAGTTTCTAACTTGGGACCTTTTTGCTTTCCAGGCTAGTAATTTCCCTGGGTTTTCCCCATTTTCAAAATGTGCCCGGTTACTTGCCTCCCATTGCTGCATTAATCTTGTTTGCAGAAGCGCCTCTACTTGGGATTTCAGGACATCCAATCTTTGAGCCTTATCCGCTTCTCATCTTCACCTATACTCATCATTAGGAGTTCCCTACAGACCTTCATTTTTTCCTCCAGAAGCTCTAACTCATCCCTATACCGCTTGCTCTTATAACTGGCAATATTAATAAGAATCCCTCATATCACCGCCTTATATGTATCCCAAACCACATCAAAAGGGGCATGTCTGTTCTACCAAGAAGTAATCAATACGTGACGCGTGGTCATACTTCTTCTTATTATATGAAAAAACCTGATGAGGTCCCACCCTATCTCTCCACCAGGAGGCAGTGGATGTTGCTGTGTCTGCATGGGTATGGTGCTTGTGTGAGTGCTTGTGAGATGTGTGGTGCTTATGTTTGCCATGTCCACTCCTGTGTGTTGATGAGTCAATGGTGGTCTGATGGTGTGTTTGGGATAGGCTGAGGTACAGGGATTGGGTCTGGGTGGAGGAAGTTGGAGGGGGGAGGCTGGACACAGGGACAATGGCTGCCATCAGTGCTGAGGCCAGAGCCTGAAATGCTCTCTGTTGGGCCGCCTGCCAGAATGAATGTCCTCCAGGTATGCATTTGTTTGTTGCAAATGCCTCTCAACACCCTGGATGGCATTCAAAATGGTAGATTGCCCAACAGTGAGGGATCTCAGGAGGTCAATAGCCTCCTCACTGAGGGCAGCAGGGCTGACTGGGGCAGGGGCTGAGGGGCCTGGGGCGAAGGAGATGCCCACCCTCCTGGGTGAACGGGCACGGGACACACACTGAGGGGGCTGCTGGTATGCCGGTGCTGGTAGAGGGGGTGGCGGCCATACCTGTTGATGCAGTGGGCACAGAGGTGCCCGCCACCGCAAGGGAGCTCCCATCAGAGGAGGAGTCGCTGTCACTGGTGTATTCTCCTGTCCCCGTCGTGGAGCTCCCCTCGCCCTCCGTCCCACTGGTGGCTTCAGACTCCATTGCTTCACCCTCCAGGGCCAAGTGGGATGCAGCTCCCTCCTGCTCCGGTGCCACTGCTCCTCCACCAGATGATGCTATTGCACACAAGAACAGGGAGTCACAAACAAAAAGGGGGGGGGGAAGACAGAAGAAAAACATGTTCAGTGCATGCAACACCACTATCGTTGGCGCACACAACACACAGGGAATAGCCCTCTGCACTAAGCCATGCACTAACAGTTCCTAGCAAATTCACATGCCCATGGGGTACGAGGCCTAAGCCCAATTGCTGCACACCTGGAAGTCACAGGAGCCTGACTAGTTGTAGATGGCTATTGCCACTAGTGGGGTTGGGGTGCCACAGAGCCTGCCTAACAAGGGACCTTGCCTACCAAGTTCTCCCTGGCCTAGGGGAACCGACTGAGACACCTCCCCCACCCAGACATCTCGTAATGTGCGCAGTCAGCTGAATGGGAGTGGACTCACCCCCTTGTGGCTGCTGTGATGCCCTCAAGCGCCCATCCAACTCCGGATAGGCCACCGCCAGGATCCGGTACATCAGGGGGGTCATGGTGCGACAGGCACCCCTTCCACGTTCGGGGGCCATCCCCAGCTGGGCCTCTGCAGTCTTCTTTCTCCAGTGGCGCAGGTCCTCCCATCTTTTACGGCAGTGGGTGCTCCGTCTATGGTAGATCCCCAGGGTCCGGACGTCCTTGGCGATGGCACGCCAAATACCCTTCTTCTTGTGGGCACTGACCTAGAGGAAAGGTACAGGAGGAAAGGAAATTACTCACCCGTCCGGACCATCATACTCATTGCCCACCAGTTCCCACCCATGCCCTGATACACATACACTCACCATCCTCACATGCAGGCCTCAGCCCCCCCCCCATGTATCTTCCATCCACACCACTCAAAACAGGCATTGCCCACACAGCATGCTCACAGTGTACTCACCTGTTTGTCTGGAGGACCGTACAGTTGCGTGTACTGAGAGAGGACCCCATCCAGCAGTTTCTCCAACTCCTCTGAAGTGAAGGCAGGGGCCCTTTCCCCAGACACTGTAGCCATTGTCGCTTCCAGACATAGGTCACAGCAGCACTTGCAGTGTAGGTACACTCCTGTTGAAGGTCAGGTATCAAGAGAGTGAACAGTAAGAAAATGGCGGTCACGTCCGCGGCGGTGCGTACCGTCATCGCCGGTGTACATCGTCATTGGCTCCTGGGACCCATAGGGCCCAATGTTAACCAATGCTGAATTGCGCCGCGGTCTTCGACCGCCCACCGCAACGGTGTACAACGCCAGCGCAGTTACCTCATTTCCCCTTGTCCCACCTTACAGGTCAGGCAGCCGCCATTTCAGGGGGCCACATGGGATGGATAAAAACTGCGTCACACCTACCTAGGCCGGGAATACAGACAGATACTGACACATTGCGATTTACCAACGTTTCAGCAAATAACACATTGTGATACCTCAGTGTTGGATGACCCTCTGCTCGCTGTTCTCCTCCATAGGGCACGTCTGCTGGGCCAGGTAATGAGATGGCGCATCCTCCGGTGTACAGTCCCCTGGTGGGCCTGTCGACAATGGAAGAGAGACACATCATAATCACATACAGACTTGATCGTGCAACAATCATGGAACTGTGTGCCCAGTTGGAGCCAGACCTGATTTCATCTATCCGCCATCCCACAGGAATCCCCCCTCTAGTGCAGGTTGTCTGTATTCTATTTCCTGGCCAGTGGGTCTTTTCAAACAACAGTGGCCATGGCATCAGGGATGTCCGAGTCAATGTTCTCTACCTTGTTGTCCAGAGTGTTATCTGCCCTGCTGAAACACATGCGCAGCTACATCGTTTTCCCTCAAGTGGAGGATTTGCCCACAGTGAAAGGTGACTTCTATGCCCTGGGACATATCCCCAACATCATTAGTGCCATTGATGGTACACATGTGGCATTTGTTCCCCCCCACAGGAATGAACAGGTGTACAGAAACCGGAAAAGCTACCATTCGATGAATGTGCAGATGGTGTGTTTGGCAGACCAGTACATCTCCCATGTGAATGCCAAGTATCCTGTCTCTGTGCATGACGCTTAAAATTTGAGGAATAGCAGCATCCCTTATGTGATGGGGCAACTCCTGAGGCATCGTGTGTGGCTAATAGGTGAGGCCAAGGTCCCAACACAGTTGACATAGGTGTCTGGGTATGGGGTTGTCCCTAAGGGTTAGTGTGTGTCTAACAGTTGTTCCTCGACGTTTTCAGGTGACTCTGGTTATCCCAACCTGTCATGGCTACTGACCCCAGTGAGGAATCCCAGGACAATGCCGGCGGAACGCTACAATGAGGCACATGGGCGTACTAGGAGGATTATAGAACACACCTTCGGCCTCCTGAAGGCCAGATTCCAGTGCCTCCATCTGACAGGTGGCTCCCTATACTACTCACCGAAGAAGGTGTGCCAGATAATCATAGCCTGCTATATGCTGCACAACCTGGCTTTGCGACGCCAGGTGCTTTTTCTGCAGGAGGATGGGCCAGATGGTGGTCTTGTGGCAGCTGTGGAGTCTGTAGACAGTGAAGAAGAGGAGGCAGAAGAAGATGTCGACAACCGAAACATCATCATCATGCAATACTTCCAGTGAGACGCAGGTAAGAAGATGTAACTGCTTCCCACATCTCATAATATTGTTGGAGCTAGCACCAGTCTGTCACTTGCAAGCAGTGTATGGGCCCTGACTTGTTACTTTGCCTTTCCATTTCACAGATCTAGGTCCCACTTTGTGCCCTCTGCTATGTTTACTGCTGGCCTACAGCTGTGTTATATTGGTATGTGAACAAGTACATTGACATTGCTATATTCCAGAGGTTTTACAATTACAAATTTGTGAAAGCACAGGCAGACTCCAGATAGTTTTGTGATTGAAGTGTGTTTATTTCTGTGCACATAAGTGGAGGGGGGTGTGAAATGGGCTGGGGTGATGGTGGGGGAATGTCCATGGCAGAGTCCAGTCTATTTGTTTCACAGGTGCATTGTCCAATGGGGCATAGGAAGTGGAGCAATGGCAGTTTAAGGTGGACAGGGTGACAAAGTGGGACAGAAGGGTGAGATTCATGGGGGTCTTTTTTCCTGGTGGGGGTCTTGGCAATGTTCTCTGTCTTGTTCCTGGATCTCAGGGACCATTTGCGGGATGGTTCTCCATCTGCAGGGGGTGGGGTGCTGGTGTCCTGTTGTTCCTGTGGTGGTGCCTCCTGTCCACTAGGACTGGCGGAGGTGGAGGGTGTTCATCATCCAGGCTAGTGTCAGGGGCCCGTTGGTATGCCACTGTGTCCCTCCTGGTGTTGAGAAGGTCTGCCAGCACCCCTGCAATGGTGGCCAGGGTGGTGTTGATGGACTTCAAGTCCTCCCTGATCCCCAGGTAGTGTTCCTCCTGCAGCCGCTGGGTCTCCTGAAACTTGGCTAGTACCATGCCCATGGTCTCCTGGGAATGATGGTAAGCTCCCATGATGTTGGAGAGTGCCTCGTGGAAAGTGGCTTCCCTGGGCCTGTCCTCCCCCTGTCACACAGCAGTCCTCCCAGCTTCCCTGTTATCCTGTGCCTCTGTCCCCTGAACCGTGTGCCCACTGCCACTGCCCCCAGGTCTCTGATCGTCCTGTTTTAGGGGGGTTGCCTGGGTTCCCTGTAGAGGTGGACACACTGCTGATTGACGTTTCCTGGGGACAGAGGGATGGGCCTGCTGGGTGGGTGCTGTGCTGGTGTTTCCTGAGGGGAGAGGTTCAGTGGTGGTTTGTGACTGTGTCAGGGGAACCGACTGTCCTGAGGTCCCTGATGGGCCGGGTTGGTCATCTTGATCCAGGTGTGCAGAGCTGCTGTCATCACTGTGGGCCTCTTCTGTGGGGGGACTGGATATGTCTGGCACCTCCTGTCAGGTGACGTTGGGTAGGGGTCCTGTTGGGGTGTAAATGCATAGTTTATTGTATCTGTGTGTGCCATCTTGTGCAATGGGTGAGTGACCCTTTACTCCTGTGCTTGCATTATTGCCGTGGACCTTGTGTGATTAGTGAATTTGGGGCATGAGTGAGTCTCTCTACTGGACATGCTTTGGTGATGGGTGTCATGCATTGTTGTTACATGCAGGGCTTGATTTCGGATGTGTGGGTTGTGTTAGTGGGGTACCTGTGGGTTGTTGGGGTGATGGGTGTGAGGGTGAGGGTGGGAGTATGTGATGGCATGCAGGTGGGGTGGGGGGATAAAGTAGTAAAGATTTTCCTTACAAGAGTTCAGTCCTCTTGCTACTCCTGCAAGGCCCTCAGGATGCATGATTGCCAAGACTTTATCCTCCCATGTTGTTAGTTGTGGGGGAGGAGGTGGGGGTCCACCGCCAGTCCTCTGTACAGCAATCTGGTGTCTGGATACCACGGAATGTACCTTCCCCCGTAGGTCATTCCACCTCTTCCTGATGTCATCCAGTGTTCTTGGATGCTGTCCCACTGCGTTAACCCTGTCGACAATTCTGCGCCATAGCTCCATCTTCCTTGCAATGGATGTCTTCTGCACCTGTGATCCGAATAGCTTTGGCTCTACCCGGACGATTTCCTCCACCATGACCCTGAGCTCCTCCTCAGGGAACCTGGGGTGTCTTTGAGGTGCCATAATGTGGTGTGGGTGATGTGTGTGGTGGTGTCTGTTGTGATGTGTGAGGGGATGTGTTGGTGTGTGTTGTTTGAGGTGCATGGATGCTGTATGAGTGATGGTGTTGTGTGTCTGTGGATGCTGTTGTTGTGTTAGGTAGGCTCTCTCTCTGGCCTTCTTCCTGAATTTCGGTTGTAAGGGTTTGTGGGTGTGGTGTGTGTATGTGTATCAGGTGTGTGTATTTTGAATTGTCCAATGTGGTTGTGTTTTGTAAATGTGTGTGTATTTTGAGCGCGGCAGTGTGTACCGCCAATGGAATACCGCGGTTGAAAGACCGCCGCGTTGATTCGTGGGTCATGATGGTGTGGCCGTATTCCTGTTGCCGTGATGGTGTAGGTTTTGGTATCACCAGTTTATCACTGACCTTTGGTGTGGCGGACATGTGTGGGTGTCTGTATTGTGGCGGATTCCGAGCTGTGAGCCGTAATACCTGTAGCGGAATTCCGCTGCCGCAATGGTATGTTAGCGGTCTTTTGCACGGAGGAAAGCGGGATTTACCGCCAGGGTTGAAATGAGGGCCTTAGTCTTCAGAGATGGAAGATGGTCAGTGAAATGATATCTTCAGGTAAATATTCACTGGGGGCAATCAATAACAATTTTGAGAACAAAACATTCATTACATCATTAGATCAAACAATCTAGTAGTTAGCTCATATAACATCTGTTCTGTGTGGTGCCTGGAAGATATAGCACTGCTTCTAGCACATCTTTAATTCTCTAGACTAATTCAAATATCTTTAGTCTTCAGTGCCAGCTAATAAATGCTATATGTTTATGTTTATGTTGATGTTTATGTTTACCTTTAAGATTATGTTTGGGGGATTTATAGAGCACAACAGCTACTCATAGAGTGTCCCGGCATTAGAGTGGGCACAAATTCTGGAGGTCATGGAATTTAGAACACAGAACTAAAAAGCCAGGTTTTAAGCAATTTACCCCTTTCCAAAAACGGATTTGCAAACCCAAACTGCGAATTGGTAACAGGGTACCAAATCATATTTTGGGGTTTATACATTTGGAAATGCCTTTTTTGCGAACTGGGCGATTTGGGACCTCAAAAAGGATTTGTACATCTAGCCCGTGGTACTTAGTAGGCTATGCAATGCATTAACAGACTCATCTTGGTTTATAGGCATGACATCTCAGTGGACTAATGTTTCCTCTAGCCCTACCCAACTGTTGCTGGTTTCCATCACATGACCCAAGCTCCACATGGACCATAAGTTCACATTTTCTATCATCTCTTGGTGGAAGAGAGTTTGATGAGGTAGCCTCACACCATTCAAGGAAGATGCTGAAAAGACCTCTATATGCAGGGCTACGGGTATTATGCAGCAAGGCACAGCCACATTATGCAGCAGGGTTGAGTCAATTAAGCAGCTAGAAATGCAGTATAATGTGGCACATTTTGCGATAGTATTATTTCATTATTTTGTTATTTTTACACTTGTTAACATTGAACATTGGTTGCACCTCACTAGTATCAGTCTAACACACAAATATAACAAAAAGCAACAGAAAGCTGACAAGTGAATATTTGCAAAAGGCCTTCCACTGCGCAGCAACATGTGTCGCTGCATTTTTAGTAACTTTTGAACCATTTGAGCTAGAAACAATTGTCTTTTGTTAAAATATGCAGAGTATGCAGCAGAAGATGGGTTATGTGGAAAATGTTGCAAATCTATAATTATGCGAAAAATGCTGCACAATTACATAATTCAGTGGCCCTGCCTAAATCTGTTCCATATGTAACTTGTTTGTAAATTATAAAGTGGAACACTATTGGCACATATTGTGTGTCACAATAAGGAGAAAGCTCAATAAGCAGCTTCATTATGTTTTGCTTCAAAAGCCCTTCTTGGAGACAGCTCTAAAGCAACCAATGTGGTTATATAATGGACTGAGCAAGAAGGTCAATGCAGCAAGATGTCGATACCATCACCTTCTAAAGTTCAGAGTGTGACGTACATAAACTTCGAAGTCCTTGAGGGCGCTCTTGATATGGCCATCATGCGACATGGTTATTGGAATGTGTTGCACGGTCACAGCAACAGGATGTATGTTTCTGGCAAGTTTCACCATCACACTGCCTTTGGATCCTGGAAAAGCCCAACAGTTTCCAGGATGGACATCTGGCTGCAGAATGACCTCTGGGCCCGGTGAATGGTTCCACAGGGAAAAGGAATACCAGGGCGCATTGTCAGAGTCAGACACATAGTTCAGCGATGTTCCGCTCAACACAATACTTGCACCAGCAGATCTCAATGCAAAGTCGGCCACATGGACATAGTCCTCTTGCAGTTTTTTCATAACGTTAGCCACAATTTCCATAATTTGCTGTTAAAAAAAGAGAAATTATTTCAAAAACAAGAATACTTATCACACAGCAGACAACATCTGAGTAGTGTTCAAGACTTAGAAAGTATGACATTTAATTAAATCAACTATTGAGCTATTGAAAACAAAAGACACAAATAATTACTATTTATATTCAATCATTGGGAGTGGTGAGAGGGGTATTTCAAACAGAAATGTTGTATGGAGATTGAATCACTGTAATGCAATGGGCATTTATGGTGCTTGGTAACAGTAACGGAACGCGAGTAATTGCGTGTGAGTATGGCTATTTGGACATACCAAACAGGCAATATCTCTTTATGTTTCCCCGCAGTGGACTACACTCGCTGCTATTAAGACCTGTTCCTGCATTATTAGACAGTCACAATTGAGAGCCTAGACATGAGAGTGGAGTATTAATTTTATGTCAAGAACGGAGGCTCATATTATGCTTCTCTTACTTGCTTTAATTTCAATAGCAGCAGTCAAGAAAACTACAACTCCCAAAAGGCTTAGAATAAAGAAGCCAATGGGAGCGAAAAACGTAAGTAAAACTGCACCAATCAGAACAATGGAAGCTACGTATCCACTAAGCTTGACTGCGACCAGCCCTCTTTCTTGCTGCTCGCAGTCAAGATAAGTCACACACTTTTTCTTTCCTACGTTTATTCTTATAATGTATGTATTGCGTTTACTTTCTATGGTATTTAAGTCTGCGCGTTCGTTTTTATTGCAATTACTGATACTCAGGCTTCATTCCGCTTATACGGCTCGGGTTTTTTGACCCGTTTAAGCCTTAGAGCGCTCGCGCGTGTCCAATGCAGCGTTGCTGCCTCGAACGTTCTAACGGTCACGTTCATTTGAAACGCGTCCGTCTTCTCTCACCGGCTTTCTCCGCGGCTTCCCTCCACCTCAGCCTGCCTTGTACTGCCGTCTTTCGACGTCCGAGTGTGTCGGGCCATCGCGCTCAGTCCCACACCTCGTCTTCAGGGTCAACAGCTCTCCGGTCTCCTTCCCCTCTGTGCTCAGAGCTCGGCCACGCCTCCTAGGGCGTGTTTATTTATTTTATCAGCCTGCCTACAGTTTTAACTGTTTCTTCTCAGGTTTTTTCCTCGCCTGCTATATTTTTCCCTATCCTTTCGCCCCCTAGTGGTTATTGGCTATTATGGAAGGTCAAGATCCCTTTTCTGAAATTTCAGGCACTAAAGATTTTGGAGCCTTTATTAATGAGGCTGTGACAAAGGCTGTGTCAGCCACTATGACTAAGATGTCAAAGAACATTGAGAGTTCTGTACAGAACATGGTTTTCAAATCCTTTATGGCCCATTCTGCGGGGGATAGCAGAAAGAGAAAAAACAAGGATTTGTCACGACAAAAAGATGGCGCTTTGCTGACTGGTGAACTCTCTTCACCCATGACTGAGGATGAAATGCCTCCCGGGCCTCCTTCACAGGAGGGGAATTATAATAAAGTATCTGGTAAACGTAAGTCCAAAACAAAAAATACTTTGTCAGTGCCAAAACAGGTTGTAATTTCACATATTTCTGATACCGACGATGACGTCGGCGATATGGATGATTTGGACGATGATTCCTATGTGTGGGGCTCGCTCTCACAGGCTTCCCCTCCTAAAAAGCCTAAATTGGAAGTTTCTACCCCTTTTTCTGCAAAAATTGTCCTAGACTCAGAAGGTAACCCCATGTGTGATCCTTCCTATCTCCACCATCCTAACTCCACGGAGTGGACTCCCGCGGCCCATGTGGGTCAATACATAGCGTCCAGGTTAAGGCTTCCCCTGGATAAGCAAACGAGAGCTAAACTGAGATCAGAATGCCCTAGACCTTCCCTCTCTTCTAGCATTACCACAACCCCTGTGATTGATGAATCTCTCTTGACATTTTTCTCTAAATTTGGCAAAGACCCCCGCAAAGGGGTAGACAAGGCCTGGTCATATTGCCAGGATAAGCTACTGGATTTAGTGGGTCCGTTGGCTCGCATTTTGGACTTGGCAGAAGCAGCCAAAACAGACAATACCGACATCGACCCTTCCGAACTTTCCCTCTGGACCCAAAGGGCATTTTGCTTGTTAGGCAACGCCAACGCGGCCATCACTCATGACAGAAGGAAGGGGTTGCTACTTAAACTGGATCCCAAACTATCCAATCTGGCTTCCATGGATCCTGGAGTGAAAGCCGAGGGTCATCTCTTCGGGGACTCATTTATTAAAGATCTTGGAAAGTTCGTAGCTACTTTTTCCTCAATCGACAAGGCACAGCAGAATATTAAAAAGGTGTTTAACCAACGGGTTTTCGCCAGGGCCGGTACAGGCAGGAGCCGCTCTACCGGCCATTTCACTCATCCTCAAGGAATCAGAGGCTCCTCATACACATACTCAAACTACGGATACCAAGCCTACAAGCCCCAGTTTTACCCTCAGAGAGGCAGGGGCTACAGGGGCCGTGGACAACGCGGTTTCAGAGCCAACAAAACTCAAGGTAAGCCTTACCTCTGGCCTTCCTCCAGTGGGGGGAAGGCTAAGTTACTTCATTAAAAAATGGCGCTCTTTAACTTCCGATCCATGGGTTCTGAATACCGTTCAGGGATACCAAATAGAGTTCTATTCACAACCTCGCCAAGTTTATCTTCCCCGCTGATGATCTTTTCAAAAGAAATGTCTCTTCTCATCTCAGAAGAAGTGAATTCTCTCCTTTCCAAAAACGCCATTCAAATTTAAACGCCAGATCCCTCCGGGTTCCTCAGTTCACTATTCTTGGTACAGAAGAAGAACAAAAAGTTCAGGCCAGTCATAAATTTAAAAATTTTCAACCAGTTTGTCATATACCGACATTTCAAGATGGAAACAATTCTCCATTTACGGGATATACTCCTCCCTCTAGACTTCATGGTACGTCTAGACCTTCAGGATGCGTACCTTTCAGTTCCCATTCATTGGGACCCCAAAAGTATCTTCAGTTTCATTGGCTCGGGCAAACTTACCAGTTTTCTTCCCTTCCGTTCAGTCTGTCATCAGCACCATGGTGCTTCACAAAGCTGATGAAGCCAATAGCGGCGCATCTCAGAGCTTTGGGCATCAGACTACTGATTTATCTCGACGATATCCTTATCTTACATCAGAATCGCGAGACCCTTCTTTCCCATCTACAATTAACTTGTTCTCTTCTTTCCCAATTGGGATTCCTTGTCAATGAAGAAAAATCAAGCATGGTCCCTTCTCAAAGAATTCAGTTCCTGGGATTCGAAATAGACTCCTCTTCTTCCTCCCTTCTCCTTCCCTTACAAAAAGTAAATTCCATCAAATCAGAGATCCTGAGAACACTTCGAAAAACCCAAATCTCTCTGAGATCTCTAGCCAGGATTGTGGGCCTCTTGTCCTCTTCGATTCAGGCCATATTCCCCGGCCCTTTGAACTATCGAGCCCTTCAAAGATTAAAAATCCGTCACCTCAGAAAAGGTCTAGCCTATTCGGACCTGATCTTTCTAGATCAAGAATCTCGCCTAGAGCTCCAGTGGTGGATAGACCATTTAGACGCCTGGAATGGCAGAACCATCTTTCCGTCAGCCCCAGATCTTGTGTTAGAGTCCGATGCAAGCCTAACGGGTTGGGGCGCCCGTTGTGGACCAATCTTGACTGGCGGTACATGGTCACTAACGGAGTCCAGATTGCACATCAACTATTTAGAGATGCTTGCAGGTTCCTTTGCAATAAAGAGTCTGGCAAAAGGCAGGGTTCAGTGTTCCATCCTCCTCCGCATGGACAAAGTTTCGGCTGTCCGATACATAAACCATCTAGGAGGAACCAGATCGAAGCCGTTAGCAGACCTGGCAAAAAGCCTCTGGGAATATTGTTTAGACAACGGGATTTCCCTCACGGCAGAATATCTCCCCGGCTCCCTCAACCAAACAGCGGACTGGCATTCCCGTTTCCTCAGAGATTACAGCGATTGGAGACTTCACCCCTCAGTCTTCCAGTCTATCCTCCACAAATGGGGCCCCTTCAGTATAGACCTTTTTGCCTCTCGCCTCAACGCCCAACTTCCCCACTTTTTCAGTTGGCGTCCGGATCCTTCGGCATTGGCCTCCGATGCGTTTCTGCAGGATTGGTCACAGACAGTCAACTATGCTTTTCCTCCTTTTATTATGATCTCCAGAGTTCTGGCCCAGGTCAGACGTCAGAAGGCAACTCTGGTCTTGGTGGTACCATTTTGGCAATCTCAAATTTGGTTTCCTCCTCTCTTGGAATTGGCAATCGATTTTCCCTTTCTGCTCCCCTCCTTTCCCTCGCTTCTCCTTGACCCATTAGGGAATCCTCATCCCTTGGTTCTCAACAAGACACTCATCCTTTCAGGCTGGAAGGTATCGGGCCTTCCCCATCTACCATCCTAATTTCGGACGAAGCTACTGACTTCATCAATAAAGCCTGGGCTCCCGGCACCAGGAAAGCATATTCTCCTGCCTGGTCTCTTTGGTCTAGCTGGTGCATGGCAAGGGACCTCGATCCCGTTTCAACAGATATAAATTATGTAATTAACTTTCTGGCTGCACAAGCTAGTGAAGGTAAGTCTTACAGGACAATTAATTTATATAGGTCTGCTATTTCCATGCATCACACCTATGTCAACGGAAAACCGGTTGGTGAACACCCTCTTCTTTGCCGGCTGTGAAAGGGAGTAACATTTTCAATTCCTCCACTACCTAAATATTCAAAGTTATGGGATGTAAATGTTGTTTTGAATTTGTTTCTCTCCTGGCAGGATAATTCTGACCTATCTTTAAAAATGCTTTCAGCAAAACCTACTATATTGCTTTGTTTAGTGTCCATCAAGCGTTTATCAGATGTTAGGGCACTTGACATTACTTCTCGACAGTTTGCCCCAACAGGGATACTATTTTCCATTACGAAACCTACCAAAACTAACTTACGCACAGTTTTTTACCCATATTTTCCGGATCAACCCAAGCTATGTGTAGGACAATGTCTCAAGTGTTACGAAGAACGTACAGCTAATCTCAGAAAGTCCTCTGTTTCCCAATTGTTAATATCTTTCCAAAAACCACACAATCCTGTGTCTGCTGCGACTCTAGCCAGAAGGGTTTGTTGGGTAATGTCCCTGGCGGGTATTGATACCTCCATTTTTGGAGCTCACTCAGCTAGAGGGGCCATGGCTTCCAAGGCCTTTTGGGTTGGATCCAGGTTAGAGGACATTCTGAGATCTGCTGATTGGTCCAATGATAATGTTTTCAGGACATTTTATTGTAAACCAGTTCATACTGCTACATCAATAGTGATTAATATGCTTTAAAATAGCATAATATGAGCCTCCGTTCTTGACATAAAATGTAGATTTTCCTAGTAATTTATGACGGAAAGTCTTAATTTTATTAAAGACACGGAGGCGAGTATTATCCCGCCTCAACAAGGAGATACTTCTGATTTTTTCTCTTGTTTTTCCCTCCCTGCAGCAATCTCCGCTCCAACTCCAACCTCTACCTGATCAGAAGGTGGTTTTGTCAAGCAGCAACATATCGTCTGGATGGCCGAATCCTCTCCGATGCAGTTCCGTTACTCCCTACCGGATTTCTTCTTCACTTCGTTTATGTTGGATCTGATCCAGGACTTTTGTTCTTTGTCTCTAGCAGTTGCCATAGTCTTGGCCATCTTCCTGTTGTTTTCTCCTAATTACTAGCCTTCTCGCATCAAGAAAGAGGGTTGGTCGCAGTCAAGCTTAGTGGATACGTAGCTTCCATTGTTCTGATTGGTGCAGTTTTACTTACGTTTTTCGTTCCCATTGGCTTCTTTTTTCTAAGCCTTTTGGGAGTTGTAGTTTTCTTGACTGCTGCTATTGAAATTAAAGCAAGCAAGAGAAGCATAATACTCGCCTCCGTGCCTTTAATAAAATTAAGACTTTCCGTCATAAATTACTAGGAAAATCTACATTGTCTGTATACAGCAGTAACAACATATCCCCTTAGGGGGCAACATAATTAGAGAGGATAGTAGGCAGAGGATTGAAAAAAATAACATTGCTCCGCGCAGCTTTAACCCGACGTTCTTTCACAGTTGATGTGTCCATCCATGTCACCCTGCTATAGGGGTCTGCCTGTTATGTACTGGCAGGAACAGGACACATAAAATAACTATGCACAACCAACACAGACACTTCTGGACCAGAGCCTGCAACCTGTCAAGAGGAACCGCCTGGCTGCCCAAAGGACTCATCTGGACTGCTTTGCTGAGAAGGACGGCTGCCCGGCTGTTGCCCTGCTGTCCTTTGCTGATAAGTGCTCTCCAAGAGCTTGGATTGAGCTTGCCTCCTGTTTTCTGAAGTCTCAGGGCCAAAAAGACTTCATCCCTTCAGGGAACTCCTTGAGCACAGAAAATCGACGCACAGCCTGCCAGAAACGACACACAGCCTGCCTTGCAACCGGGATATCGCCACACAGCCAAACCGGAATGACGCAGCCCAACTTCCAAGAGGAAAATCTGACGCAGCACCTGAATTGCGACAGAAAATTCGATGCATTGCCCTACTGGATCGACGCAACGCCTGTGACTTCTTCCAGCATGCCCAGGATTTCCCCACATCATCCCTAGGTGTCAAAAATGTCCCCTCAGCGCAGTGAGGAACCAAGACTGAGCACCAAAAAATGAAGCAAGCCCCATGTAGCGTGGAAAGAAACAAGTCATTGTCTGTGCCGCGTCACAAAATCCGATCCACACTTTAGTATTCCACGCATCTCCTCCTGCGCGGTCTCCGTGTGTGTTATTTTTGACGATAACAGGGTACTTGGTGAGATCAAGAGACAACTGTTGATTTCTAAGATTTAAGACTCTTTTTTATCTTGCAAAAGTGACATTTCAACTTGTGCATCTTAAATCTTTATTGTTTTGACCTTATTTTAGGCAGATAAATATCATCTATTATTCTAATCCTGTGTGGTGTATTATTGTGGTGTTTTCACTGTGTTACGGTATGATTTATTGCACAAATACTTTACACATTGCGTTCTAACGTAAGCCTGACTGCTCAGGGCCAAGCTACCAGAGAGTGGGCACAGGATAATTTGGATTGTGTGTGACTTACCTTGACTAGGATTGTGGTCCCTACTTGGACAAGGGTGTATACCTCTGCCAACTAGAGACCCCATTTCTAACATTGGTGGCAGTGATGGGATAGGACTTGTGTTTGTGCAGTGACATACAATAGCTACGTGTACAAAACCTAGCCACAGTTAAAGGTCAATTTGACTTTTTCTCTTTTTGCTGCACTTTTCCTGCTTGACATTTTAATCTAATCCTATACAACATGTCTCTAGCTGGGTCTCAAGGAGGAGCTGGAGAGTTTGACCTAGCTAAGCTGGAGGCATACACTGTCAGTCAGCTGAAAGGCTTCTGGAAGGGGATGGGAGTACCTACCTGGAGTGCCTCCAAGAAGGAGGAGTACCAAAAGGCGCTGAGGGACTGGGAAGAAGCTCGTTCACAAGAGAATGTTAAGTTGGGAGATCAAGTGGATGGCTCTCAAGAGGATTTACCAACAGGAGTGGGGGATGACACCCCTGGATTTGTGCCCCCTGAGAAAGCAGGTCGCAGTATCTCAAGTCACGCCCTGACTGCAGAGGAAAGGAGGGAGGAGAGAGAGTTTCAACTGCAGTTGGCCAGATTAAACATGGAGGCAGAAGAGAGGAGAGCAGAAAGAGAGGCTGAGAGATCAGCCAAACAAGCTGAAGCTGAAAGGGCCTTGGCTGAAAAGAAACTTCTTCTGGCTCATGAACTGAGTCTAAAAGAGCTGGCCCTCAAGTCTAGACAGTCTGATTCCAGCAGTGATGTGGCAGCTTACATACAGGACCTGCTGGAGACAAAAAGGTTTGTATACACAAAGATGTGGTGCCAACTTATTTGGTGGGAGGTGACATTGACAAGTGGTTTGCTGCTTATGAAGTTGTACTAAGGGTTCATGGGGTTCCTGAAGAGTAAAGGGGGGCGGGCTTGTGGAAACACGGGCCAATACTTGGGAGGGGCACACTTCTCAATTTAGAAGTTAAGGACCAGAACACGTACCCGCTCATGAAAGCCATTTTAATTGCCAAGTTTGGACTGACCCCTGAAAAGTATCGCCAGAAATTCAGGGACAGTACCAACTCTCCAACCAAACTTGGGTAGACATTTATGATTCTTTTAGCAAGGCAATGAATGGATGGGTGCTGGCAATAAAGTAAATGATTATATGGGTTTATATAATTTGATCCTGAGAGAGCATATGCTCAGTATTTGCTTTACAGAGTTGTGCCAGCACCTGATTGACAGTAAGCTGACTAATCCCAGGAAACTTGCTGAGGAGGTGGAACTCTGGGCTAGCACCAGAGTGTCCAAAAAGGTATCTGGGGGAGGGGCACACAAAAAGGTGGTCAGTGTTCCCCCCAGAAGAAAGAGGGAGGGGGGAAACTTAAAAACAAGGAGTTCTCAAAAGGCTCCCAAAATAATTCCCAAGGGAACAGTGGTAACCAGTCCCAGACTGAGTCTAAAAAGATAGAGTTATTTGATAGTAAGACAGGGAGGTTTGTACCCCAGTGCATAGAGTGCACAAAGTATGGTCACTCCAAGTGTCCCAAGAGGGCACAGCCCCCACTGAAGGGTAGACACCTGCTTTGGCTAGTGTAGTGTTCGGGAAGGAGGTAGTCCCAGTTAGTTTTAGGGAACAGATAGAGGTACCCCTAGTGTCCCTGGGGGAAGCAGAGATGGTGCCAAAAGCCCACATGCCTGTAAATACTTCCAAGTACAGGCAGTGGGTCACCATCAATCGGCAATGGGTGGAGGCTCTGCGTGACACAGGAGCCAGCATGACTACTGTCAGGGGTCAACTGGTGTCAGAGGAGCAGGTCCTCCTGAACACATTCCACCAAGTCATAGCTGCTGGCAATCGTGAGAGATAATTTCTGGTAACGCTGGTTCCCTTTGAGTGGAGGGGAGTCCCTGGTACTCTGAAAGTAGCTGTGAGTCCTGCCATACCTGTAGATTGTCTGTTAAGCAATGACCTTGAGCACACTACCTGGAAGGAGGTAGAGCGAAGGTCTCACTTGGAAATATTGGGATTACTTGAGTGGGTCTGCATGACCACAAGACCCATGGCTGCCCGGGAGGGGAGTCAAGGGCATCTGGAGCCTGGAAGAATGGCCCAGAAACATGCCAAGGAGAGGGGCAAGGTGCATGGGAAACCAGTCCCAGAAGTTCCCACAGTGGTTGATGGGGTCCCTGAGGAGGAGGCCCCTGAGCTAACGGGGAGGACATTGCTGTCCTAGGTAACCTACCTGAGCTTGCTGGCTGGCAAGTTGAGGGTGGGCCCACCAGGTAAGAATTCTGCAAGGTGTAGAAAGAGTGCCCCACTCTTCAGGGTTTGTGGCAACAGGCCTCAGCCCAGGCAGCAGGTGAAGCCTGTGGTGATGATCTCCTTTACAGTGAGCCTTAGGTACCGGAGGGTGGGGAGGCACATGTGATGGTAGTCCCCCAATGTTACCGTGCCTTCCTACTCGGCCTGCTCATGACATTCCCCTGGCAGGACATTTAGGGCAAGACAAGACCTTTGCCAGGCTTGTCACCCACTTCTATTGGTCCCAAATGCGGACGGTCTCAGATGCATTCTGTAGGTCTTGTCCCAGCTGCCAGGCCAGTGAGAAGACAGGTAAAAGGCTCAAGGTCCCTCTGATCCCACTCCCCATTATAAGCAACCCATTTGAAAGGGTGGGCATCAAAATCATTGGTCCATTGGACCCCAAAACGTCTCTAGGCAACAGATGTATCCTGATTTTGGTGGACCATGTCACCTGCTACCCAAAAGCAATCCCTCTGAGGACAATGACTGCACCGGTGGTGACCAGAACTCTAATGGGGATCTTTGCCCGAGTAGGATTCCCTAAGGAGATTCTGTCTGACAGAGGCACAAACTTCATGTTTGAATACATGAAGTCCATGTGGGATGCATGTGGAGTGACCTACAAGTTCACCACACCATGTCATCCTCAATCCAATGGTATTGTGGAGAGATTCATCAAGACCTTGAAAGGCATTATCACAGGCCTCCCTGAGGCCATAAGGCCTAAGCGGAACATTGTCTTTCCAAGAGGTGCTCCAGGCCCTGTAACAGGCAGGCCTGACAATCAAGGCCAGTAAGTGACAGATTGGGCAGGGTTTCGTGGTGTACTTGGGACACCTAATAGGTGGGGGCAAGGTGCAGCCCTCCAGGCCACGATTGCGACAATCACAGCCTGGCAACCACCTAGAACCCAAACAGAAGTGAGAGCCTTCTTAGGCCTCACTGGGTGTTACCGTAGGTTGTTAAGGGTTATGGCAACGTAGTGGCCCCCTTAACAGAACTCAGATCGAAAAAGCAACCTAGTTTGGTGAATTGGACAGAGGCTTGTAAAAGAAAGCCATGTGCATGGCACCTGTGCTCAAGGCCCCTGACTACTCCAAGGAGTTATTCGTGCAGACAGACGCTTCAGAGGATGGCATAGAGGCTATTCTAGCACAGCTGAATGAGGAGGGCCTAGACCACCCAGTAGCCTTTATTAGCAGAAGGCTATTACCACTGGAACAGAGGTGGAGTGGTACTAAAAGAGAAGCATTTGCTGTGGCCTGGGCACGGAAGCGATTGAGACCATACCTGTTTGGGACTCACTTCAGAGTTCAGACCGACCACAGTCCCCTCAATTAGCTCATGCAGATGAGGGTTGAAAATCCTAAACTCTTGTGGTAGTCCATTTCCTTATAGGGGGTGAACTTTACTGTGGAGCATCGCCCAGGGACTGACCATACCAATGCTGATGGTTTCTCCAGATTCTTTGGCCTTAGTGATGAGAGCTCCCAAGGAGTTGGGGAGCTCTCCCCACTTTCAGCAGGGGGACACACATGTTAGACCTGACAGCCTAAGGGTGGTCATCCACCAACTTTTTGCCTGCCTCCCTCCACTTTTCTGGCACTGTTTTTGCTGGTTTTAGGACTCTGCGCACTTTACCACTGCTAACCAGTGCAAAAGTGCATATGCTGTCTCCCTTAAACATGTTAACATTGGTTCATTCCCAATTGGCATATTTGATTTACTTGTAAGTCCCTAGTAAAGTGCACTACATGTGCCTAGGATATGTACATTGAATACTACTAGTGGACCTGCAGGGCTGATTGCACCACCCACACAGGTACTCCCTTAACCATGTCTCAGGCCTGCCATTGCAAGGCCTGTGTGTGCAGTCACTGCCACTTCAACTTGGCATTTAAAAGTACTTTCCAAGCCCTAAACTCCCCTTTTTCTATATACAAGTCACCCTTAAGGTCGGCCCTACGTAAGCCATAGGGCAGGGTGCTATGTAGGTAAAAGGCAGGTGTGTTTATATGTCCTGGTAGTGGACAACTCCTAGATTCGTTTTCTACTACTGTGAGGCCTGCTCCTTTCATAGGATAGCATTAGGACTACTCTAACATACTGTTTCAGTGGTAGATTCAGATCAGAAAGGGGTAACCAGGCCATATTTAGTATGGTCAGTATGGCAATAGAAAAGCCTGCTTACTGGTGAGATTGGATTTTAAATTACTATTTTAGAAATGCCACTTTTCGAAATTGAGCATTTCTTTGGACTAAAAATCCATCTGTGCCTTACAGCCTGTTTCCAATCAACATCTGGGCTGGGCTGGTTGACAGCTTCCTTGTGGATTTCACCCAGACAACCACAAACACAGGACACTCAGTCACACCTGCACTCATCTGCATACTGAATGGGTCTTCCTGGTCTCGAAGGGTGGAGGGCCTGATACTTAGATTTCATAGGCTAGAGGTCTGCGTTCACACAATGGACTTCCAAACCCCCTACTGGGACCCTGGCAGACAGACCTGTACTGAAAGGGGAACTTGTGCACTTCAAAACCATTCTTTGAAGTCTCCCCTATATCAAAGGCATTTTTGGGTATATAAACTGGGTCTCTGACCCCACCAATTCAGACGCTTCTGGACCTGAACCTGCAACCTTTCAAGAGGAACTGCCTGGCTGCCCAAAGGACTCATCTGGACTGCTTTGCTGAGAAGGACTGCTGTCCTCCTGTTGCCCTGCTGCCCTAATGGCCTCTGACTCTGCTGAGAAGTGCTCTCTTCAAGATTGGATTGAGCTTGCCTCCTGTTTTCTGAAGTCTCAGGGCCAAAAAGACTTCATCTCTTCAGGAAACTCCTTGTGCACCAAATGTCGACGCACAGCCTGCCAGAAATGACGCGCAGCCTGCCTTGGAACCGGGTAATCGCCGCACAGCCGAACCTGAATGACGCAGTCCGACTTCCTGAGTGAAAATTCCACGCAGCGTCTGCCGTGCAACAGAAAATTCGATGCATCGCCCTACTGGATCGACACAAAACCTATGACTTCTTCCAGCATGCCCATGATATCCCCGTATCGTCCCTGGGTGTCAAAAAGATCCCCGCATTTCAGTGATGAACCACGACTGGGCGCCAAAAAACAACTCAGGCCCCTTGAAGCATGGAAAGAAACGATGCATTGTCTATGCTGCGTCGGAAAATCTGACGCACACCCTATTTTTCCACACATCTCCTCCTCTGCGGTCACCGTGTGTTTTTTTTTTTACACAAACAATACTTTGTGTGACCAAGAGACAACTGTTGATTTCTAAGATTTAAGACTTTTTAATCTTGCAAAAGTGACATTTCAACTTGTGCCTATTGAATCTTTATTGTTTTGACCTTATTTTATTCAGATAAATATCATCTATTTTTCTAATCCTGTGTGGTGTATTTTCGTGGTGTTTTCACTGTTACTGTATGATTTATAGCACAAATACTTCACACATTGCCCTCTAAGTTAAGCCTGACTGCTCAGTGCCAAGCTACCAGAGGGTGGGTACAAGATAATTTGTATTGCATGTGACTTACCCTGACTAGGATTGTGGTCTCTACTTGGCCAAGGGTGTATACCTCTGTCAACTAGAGACCCCATTTCTAACATCAGGGCAAAATGTTATTTACTGAAGGTTCAATACCTATTGGATTATTTTTGAGGATCCGGTCCTGATCTTACAAAACGTGTTCCACTTGTGAGAGGCTGAAACACTTAGGGCCATATTTATACTTTTTGACGCACAACTGCGCCAACGCAGTTGTGCGTCAAAAATTTTAACGCCGGCTAACGACATTCCAAAGCGCCATGCGGGCGCCTTATTTATTGAATGACGTTAGCCGGCGCAGCTGACTGGTGTGCGTCAAAAAAAATGACCCACACCAGTCAGCGCCGGCGTAGGGGAAAATGGAGCTTGGGCGTCAAAAAATGGGGCAAGTCAGGTCTGAGGCAAAATATTGGCCTCAACCCGACTTGCGCCATTTTTTTTTACTCCCAACCCCCATTGAAATGACTCCTGTCTTAGCACAGAAAGGAGTCATGCCCCCTTGCCCAATGGCCATGCCCAGGGGACTTATGTCCCCTGGGCATGGTCATTGGGCATAGTGGCATGTAGGGGGGCACAAATCAGGCCCCCCTATGCCACAAAAAAAAACTAAAAAAATACTTACCTGAACTTACCTTAAGTTCCCTGGGATGGGTCCCTCCATCCTTGGGCGTCCTCCTGGGGTGGGCAAGGGTGGCAGGGGGTGTCCCTGGGGGCATGGGAGGGCACCTCTGGGCTCCTTCCGAGCCCACAGGTCCCTTAACGCCTGCCCTGACCAGGTGTTAAAAAATGACGCAAAAGCGGCTGGACGTCATTTTTTCAGGCCCGCCCACTCCCGCGCGTCATTTTTGCACGGGAGTTTAAATAAGGCGCACATGCCTTAGAGTCATTTTTTAGAAGGGAACGCCTACCTTGCATATCATTAACGCAAGGTAGGTGTCCACGCTAAAAAATGACGCAAACCCTAAGATCTTTGGCGCTAGACGGGTCTAACGCCAAAGTATAAATATGGAGTTAGCTTTGCGTCAGATTTGCGTAAAAAAAAAGACGCAAATCCGGCGCTTAGCGTTGAAGGAGTACTGGGGAATGCATTATGGGTCTACACCAAACTGCCCGCCAATCAAAGGATTATTTTGATTCAAAGGGGTCATTAGCATCTTCTGTGATAGAAATTCAGAATTTAATTAACAGTACTTGCTGCCCTCAAGACTAGTGAGCCTCATTCAAAAGCAGTGTTTTGAAAATAATTGTAATTTTACATGATTTAATAAATATTTCACATTCACACTAGGGTGACACCTGGATGACAGGAATTGGTCCCAAAATGCATAATCAAGAAATGATCTTGTAGATTTGTTTTAATTAGAGAAGGGTATTTGAACATGTCTTAATGAAAAGTATTTTTGATTGAAGAATACAGCTGGCGTAAGAAGCACATTTATTAATGGGCGTTTTTCCTTAAAAGGTTAAAAGTGATTGATGGCCAAGTGGGGACTTCCTTTTGATTTGTCTATAGTTGGTCCACCCATGTAAGTAATTGCTGGGGGCCTTGCATATTGATATGCGTAGCCCCAAAGTAGTAATTGATATGAAAGAGCAACAGGAGTTGCAAAGTAATATAGGGAAAGCTTTCACACCTCCTATTACTTCCTCAGCTCAGCCAATGGTTGTGGAATCTTTCATCTTAGCCATCTTGCAGCTCCTTCTCTTAGTGCATAACAGTGACAGTAGGAGTCATGGCGGAAGGGTATATGGAAGCCTTATCGCCTTCCCTCCACGAGAGCCTGTGCCCAAGTCATTCCGCTGCATTACCCACATATTCTGAGACTAGACAACTAAGAAGAAGCCCAGCCTTTGGAAAATGTTGCTGTAAATTTGGTGGCGTTTATACCCAGAGGAATCTGCTGTTTTCAATGGCGCTCTAGTATTCTAATGTCAGCTCATCAGATGATTATACAATAAGGTCCAGAAAATCATCACATGTATTCTGTGCTTGCTTCATTGACCTGAAGAGACAATGAGACAGGAGGACCTTTCGCTTTGAAAGTGATGTGATTTTTAATTTTCTCATGCGGGTGACAGGGTTTGGATCAAGGAGTTATTTCAGAAGAAGAGTAGAATACCTAGATGTTTGATATGCAATTAAATGTCCTCTACATCCAGGCTTGAAGGGCTTGGGAAGGAGTCCACCCAAGGTGACAAAGAGGAAGGCAAGGAAAGAGTGTGAACACAAGGGAGAAGATCTACAACAGAAACCAGTGGCAAGTCCATTAATCTATGTAGCTGAGTACTGGATCACTGATTAGGGATTTATGTAGTTTAGTAATTGGCCACACACATATATCTTTGAAAGGAACAGGCAGCCATAGCTGATGCACCTTGACCTCAGCTACAACAGTGTCAAGAGTGGCAACAACTTCCATGACTGATATGTGTACAGAGTAAGATGAATTGTGCATGAGTAATCTCCAGGTGGAAAGTCAAGGTGCAGGATCCAAGATAGTCAAAAATTGTGAGACAGACAGTGTTAGAAAAAGGGTCTTTGGTTGGCAGCCAGGTTACCCCATGTAGGAGGCTGGCCTGGTTTGTAGTGGGTGCCAAAGGTACTTACTTATTAGTGAAATGTAGTCTGTGTCTAGAAGCCAGGCTGACTAGGGGTTGCTGTAGGCAGAGCAGCCAAGGATAAATTAGAAGACATGCAAAGCTCTTGCAATACCACTGTAGTCACACAGTACTCACACACATGAAAGACAATACTCACTGTTACAAAAATAAAGGTACTTTAGTTTAGTGACACAATGCCAATAAAACCTTAGAGACTATGCTCCCTTAGGAGGTAAGTAATATACACAATATATACACTAGTAACCAAAAACAGGTAAGTACACAGTCAGAAAAGACTGCAAATAGTGAAAATCACAATAGGTTACAAAGGGCCTGGAGGGAACACAAACCATATACTAAAATAGTGGAATGCGAAAGTCGGTCTACCACCTAGGCAAATGTAGTGTGTAGCTGGGTGCTGGGAGTGTAAGAAAACACCAAAGGTAAGTAATAGACCCCACCCCAGAGCCCAGGACAACAGGAGTAAATCACAGTAAGTTTCCTGAAACACCCAAAACCCATGATAGAAGAATATGCAAGAACCAGAAGAGAATGCAAGACACCAACAATGGGTTCCTGGACCTGAAGACCTGTGGAAGAAGGGGGACCAAGTCCAAGAAGTACTGAAGAGTCCATGGAGAACAGGAGCCCCTGCTAACCTGGATAAAGGTGCAGAAGAAGAACCATCGGTGAGAAGACAAAGTCAGTTATGCACCAAGAAAACAGATGTGAGTTCCAGGTTGGTACAGAAAATGTCCCTCGCCGGATGGATGAATGCAGTCTGGTTTGCGTCGCTGGATTCCGGCAAGAAGCCTTGGCACATGCAAAGCTCGCAGTTAGCAGAAAATGGCGCTGCTCGGGACCAGTGGGGACCTGGTAGCCTCTACCCAGGAGGGGGAGACCAAGGGGGCTCTCAGAAACTCAGAGAACCCTCAGAAGACAAGGCAGCGCACACAGGAGTCCCACAGCACAGGGACAAAGAAGGTAGAAATGGAGGTCCATGCAGCATGACACAGAGGGATCCAACACAGCCGGAGAACCACTCAGGAAGCCGTGCATTGCAGGATGGAGTGCTGGGGGCCTAAGCTGTGCTGTGCATAAACAACTTCTTGGAAGGTCGCACACAAGCCTTGGCAACTGCAAGTCATGCAGTGCACGGGGTACTGTCTTGAGTGGGGAGGCAAGCTCTTACCTCCACCAAAGTTGGACAGCTGGACCTTGGGACTGTCAAGGTCACTTTAGTCTACCACTGTGTTGCTGGATCCACGCTCGTCGTCTGAAGAGGGGACCCATGCCACCGGTCGTCACTGCAGAGAGATGCCTGCTGAAGCAGGGAAGTGACTTTGTCACTCCACTGGAGATGCCTTTGGTTGGTCTGGTGCAGGCTGAAGACAGGCAGTCCTCGGTGGATGCATGATCTAAAAACTGTTGCAGTTGCTGGCAGGAGCTGAAGTTACAATGTTGCAGAAGTCGTCTTTGCTTCTTTGTTGCAGTTTGTAGAGTTTCTGGAGGGCTCAGCTGCTGTTCCGTAGGTAGAAGATGAAGTAAAGGATGCAGAGGATTCCTGCTGGAGGCTTGCAATCCGAATCTGAAGAAACACCCAGGGGAGAGACCCTAAATAGCCCTGAAAGGGGGATTGGTCAGCTAACCAGGTAAGCACATATCAGGGGAGGTCTCTGATGTCACCTGCTGGCACTGGCCACTCAGATGCCACCAGAGTACCCCATCACCTTGGAATCCAAGATGACAAAACCCAGAGACACTCTGGAGGAGCTCTGGGCACCACCCTGGGGGTGATGAAGGACAGGGGAGTGTTCACTCCCCTTTCCTTTGTCCATTTTCATGCCAGAGCAGGGACTGGGGGTCCCTGAACTGGTGTAAACTGGATTATGCAAGGAGGGCACCATCTGTGCCCTTCAAAGCATCTCCAGAGGATCTGGGAGGCTACCCCTCCCATGCCTGTAACACCTATTTCCAAAGGGAGAGGCTGTAACATCCTTTCTGCCTTTTGGGCTTGAGCTGCTCAAGCAACATGAAGGCAGAAACCTGTCAGTGAGGTGGCAGCAGCTGGGTCTGCCTGGAAAACCTCAGAAGGCTGGTTTGGCAGTACTGGGGGTCCACTGTGGAGCCCCCAGAGTGCATGGGATTGTGCAACCAATACTGGAATCAGTATTTGGGTACAATTCCCAGTTGGTAGACACCTTACTGTACATGGACATATTCAGAGTTACCATTTTGAAGCTGGACATAGGTATTGACCTATGTCCAGGGCATGTGAAAAATGGCGTCCCCGCATTCACGAAGTCCGGAAAAATGGGCTTGGACGACGTGGGGGCATCTCTGCTGGTGCAGGGGTGCCCTCACACACAGGTACTTTGCACCCAGCCTTCAGGATTGGAAGGCCTGACACATAGGTGACTTATAAGTGACATGCACTATTTCACAAAGGCTCCAATGGCAGTCCTGTAGAATCCTTTGCATGGGCTCCCTATGGGTGGCAAAAGTAATGCTGCAGCCCATAGGGATCCCCTAGAACCCCAGTGCCCTGGGTACCAAAGTACCATATACTAGGGACTTATAAGGGGTGACCAGTATGCCAATTTGAAGTGAAATACTGGGTTACCAGTATGTAGAGACAAATTTGAGAACAGAGAGAGCATAAGCACTGGGGTCCTGGTTAGCAGGATCCCAGTGACACAGCCAAGCATATTGACAAAAACAGTGAAACATACTGACAAGTAGGCCACAAACCATAAGCACTGGGGTCCTGAATAGCGGGACCCCATTGACACAGTAAGAACACACTGACAAACAGGCCAAAAATTGGGCTAGCCATGTTAGACAGGGGCTACTTTCTCACACCCCCTGTCCAAGCAAGGACCCTCACTAGTCAGGGAAAAGGAGAATCACCCTCAGTTAACCCCCACTCACCCCCTTGGTAGCTTGGCACAAGCATGCAGACTTAACTTCAGAAGTAATGTGTAAAGTATTTGTACCAACACACACAATAATACAGTGAAGCACTACAAAATGGACATCACACCAGTTTAGAAAAATAGGTAATATTTATCTAAATCAAACAAGACCAAAATGACAAAAATCCTACATACCCAAGTCAAGATATACATTTTAAAAAGAATAAGAGTCTTAATCCTTATAAAACAGTGAGAATGCTGTTGCTACGCAAAATACCTGGTTAGCGTCAAAAACTAAAGCTGCACGGGCAAGAGTGCGTCAAAAGAGGCCTGCGATGTGTCGATTTCTCACTTGCAAGTGAGACCGTGCGTAGTTCCTTCTCCGGTCGGGTCAGCATGTGTCGTTTTCTCTCTGCTGCAAGAGAGTGATGCGTCAATTCCCAGATGGGTACCTCGGGTCCTGGCAGGCCTTGTGTTGATTTTTCATGCCCAGGGTTCAAAATCCGGTTACACGATGTCAGGAAACTACACTGTGTGGGACTTGCATCGTTATCACCAGCCGCTAGCGGGTGCTGCACATCGTTTGTCCAGCCGTGATGAGTTGATCTCCCAGCCGCAATGCAGATGGAGCATTAATTTTAGCCGCGAGGCCAGTGGCACATCGTTTATCAGCCATGTTGCGGATGATGCATAGGAAATTTCCCCGCATGGTGGTTGTTGCATGGATTTCTGTCCTTTTCCACCAGCTTCACCTTTCAAGGGCCCAAAGACAGGTTGGCGTACCACTTGGCAGGGCAGGATCTCAGCAGAGAGTCCAGGTGCTGGTAGAGAGAAGTCTTTGTTCACACGATCCTCCCTTGCCTATGCCAAGCCCCAGACAACACACGGTGTTGGAGAATGCATAGTGTGAGGGCAGAAACAGCCCTTTCAAGTGTGAGTACTCCGCCCTTCCTCCCCAGCACAGATAGCTCATCAGGATATGTGGCTACACCCCAGCTCCCTTTGTGTCACTGTCTAGAGGTCCGGTACAAACAGCCCAACTGTCAAACTGACCCAGATAGGGAATCCACAAATCACATAATTCACAGAATGGTTTGAGCAAGAAAATGCCTACTTTCTAAAAGTGGCATTTTCACACAACACACAATCTAAAAACAACCTTTACCAAAATATGTATTTTTATATTGTGAGTTCAGAGACCTAAACTCCATATTTTTATTTGCTTCCAAAGGGAATCTGCCCTTTAATAATATTTATAGGCAGCCCCCATGTTAACCTATGAGAGAGATGGGCCTTGCAACAATGAAAAACTATTTTGGCAGTTTTTCACTGTTAGGACATGTAAAACATATCAGTACATCTCCCACCTTCAACATACACCACACCCTGCCCATGGGGCTACCTAGGGCTTACCTTAGGGGTGCCATACATGTATAAAAAGGGAAGGTTTATCCCTGGCAAGTGGGTACACTTGCCAAGTGGAATTGGCAGATTAAAATTGCACACACAGGGGGTCATTCCGAACCCGGCGGGTGGCGGGCGCCGCCCGCTGGGCGGAAACCGCCCAAACACCGCACCGCGGTCAAATGACCGCGGCGGTGATCACAACTTTCCCGCTGGGCCGGCGGGCGATCTCAAGCAGATCGCCCGCCGGCCCAGCGGGAAAGCCCCAGCAAAGATGAAGCCGGCTCCGAATGGAGCCGGCGGATTTGCTGGGGTGTGACGGGTGCAGTGGCACCCGTCGCGATTTTCAGTGTCTGCTTTGCAGACACTGAAAATCTTAATGAGGCCCTGTTAGGGGGCCCCTGCAGTGCCCATGCCAGTGGCATGGGCACTGCAGGGGCCCCCAGGGGCCCCACGACACCCGTTCCCGCCAGCCTCTTCCTGGCGGTGTAAACCGCCAGGAACAGGCTGGCGGGAAGGGGGTCGGAATCCCCATGGCGGCGCTGCATGCAGTGCCGCCATGGAGGATTCCCTGGGGCAGGGGAAAACCGGCGGGAAACCGCTGGTTCCCCTTTTCTGACCGCGTCGGAATTGCCCCGGAAGCACCGCCAGCCTGTTGGCGGTGCTTCCTCTGCCCTCTGCCCTGGCGGTTACAAACCGCCAGGGTCAGAATGAGGGCCACAGACACTGTAGTGGCAGGTCTGAGCCATGTTTACAGGGATACTGTGGGTGGCACAAGCAGTGCTGCAGGCCCACTAGTAGCATTTGATTTACAGGCCCTAGGCACCTCCAGTGCACTTTACTAGGGACTTACTAGTAAATCAATTGTGACAATCATGGATGAGCCAATATACACATATAATTTATACAGTGTCCAGCAAACAGAAACAACCTGGGAAGCAGAGGCAAAAAGTTAGGGGGGGGGCATGCCAATGATGCCAAGCCTAACAGACAATCAAGTTACAGGAAGGCCACTATTGGAGTTCTCCTGTTTGCCCTACAACTCTGGGGACCCTCAGGTAACCCAAACACACAGAACAGTATCTGTGATTCTGGGAATTCAGGGATGCAGCAGTGCAGGAAATTCAGGTATACCAGAGTTTGAATCATCCATGATGTAGAAGCAGTGAAATAAATGAGGAGTTTCAGTTGTCTTAAAGTCTCAGAGCTCAACTACAAGGTGATATATTGTTGCAAAAAGAAAGAATGACTACTTCATAATGTTGCACTGGGTTCTGCCTTAGCAGTACGCCCAGATTTTTTCAATTTCTGATCACCTATTTTTTGGACTTTTTACTGTGGATGAGCCTGACTACCAGTGTCTCACCCACAGTAATCACATGGTAAACGGACGCCGCAAGGATATGGGTCACATGGCTGGTTACACGTGACACGTGTGCGGGTTGTGCGTGGGAGACTAGTGTTGTGCATAGCCCGGTAACAGGGCACAGGTAGCCTGTTGTAATGTGGACTCTGAAGGGATAGGTATTCACCTGAGATAGACATCATGAGGGTAGTGTACATTATTAGGGAAATTCAGTGTGCTTTACTGTTCTAACTATAGTGACACTCCATTATACACATAGGGAGGGAACTGCCTTAGAATGTAGTTTCACTTTCCCTTGGTCTACAGAGACAACTGACATCTTGAATTGGAGTGTAATCTGTGCGAGAAAAACAAATTTGTAACTTCCAAAATAATAACTGTACATCTTGTGGGTCATTCAGAGTTTTCATATTTTTCTTGCTAAGCTCAGGATCAGAGCTCAGGCCTTTTGTCCCCCTGCTGTGTCCAGTAATTACATTTTCTTTAGCAGCAGGGACAAAGGGCGCCCCTACGCAAAAGGAGCAATTAGCACCACTCCTAGCTCCTGAGGAGGAAATTGGTGGGGTGGAATGATCTGTATCATTTACCCTGCTGTCACACTGCACCAGGGATAGGCCTGCCCAAGTCCACAGAACAAAGGAGAGTGTCCAGACAACTGGAGCCAACCCACCGGGGGTCTCCCTTTGAAATTCTAATGTGCAAGTCCCTGGCAGTGATGTCAGCGAAGGGAGGTTTATGGAATACACCATTTTGAATTGTCCCAGCATTCTGTGGAGGAAGGTTGTGACAGGGACGGAGAGGTGATGTGGCACCCTAGGGTTAGCCAAGGAGGGGGCCTGTCTTCTGGAACCTTCCTCTCTCCTTTATAACCTCTTGTACAAGGGGAAGACTCTCTCTTGCCTACAAATTTTCTACCTACTCCACTGCTGGATCCTGGGACTGCCATGGAAAACTGGAAGGAGAAACCCCCGGACCCCTTCTCAGGTCCCAGGACTCTCAGTTGACCCCAGGACCAGTGAGCCTCCCCAAGAGCCCATGAGGCTGGCCCCCTTACTCCCCCTAAGAAACCAGTTGGGGAAAGCCCTGGACTTTTCTGCACCTACCAACAAAGCCAGAAAGAACGGACAAAGGGAGCCAGGAGGACCAGCTTTTGGAGGACTGTACTGCTTGGTAGGTGATATCTGGTGAATAGAGCGTACCACCAGGAGAACAATGAGCCCAGGATCATCCAAATTGGCCCAACGGGGCCCGAGTTATGGCATTTTAAACTTTGGCAAACTTTGACCTACTTTTCCTCCCTCGGAGTGCGTGGAGCTCCACTGCCACGTAATCAATTTCACCCGGGTTGGACCAGGACCCGTGGGTTAGTGCAAGAAAACTGTATTCATAATACTGGGGGAGAGGGCGTGCCTGGGGCCACCTCCCCGTGTTCCTATCTTGCTCAGTGACCCCCATCCCCTGGGTGGATTTATTCTGGAGTTCTGGAGGGGGCCAGGACCCCATCTCCAACCCCAGAGTATTTCAAGAATGGAGAAGCACCATCACATAGCCTGAGATTTCATGGAGGGGGCCCAGGGGCCCATCCTTGGGTCTGTCGCAGACTTTGAGGACAGGGGGAGTAATACGACACTGCCCCCCCCCCCATGCCTGTGTCGGGAGGTTCCAGAGGCGGCCACAACTCATGTCTGCCTGCTCCAGCAGGAAGACACACATGAGGACTGCCAGCTTCTCTGGTAGCAAGCAGATGTGCTACCAGTGCGGAAAGCCAGAAAGAGAAGCTGGGGATGGGCTCCTCGAGCTTCCCTCCATCGATGGCAATCTCTGGGGTCCCCGAGTGGGACATGGCACCCCCATCAAAAGGAATGAAAATGCGGCGCAAGGCCGCATTATAAGGAAAACACCAAGGAAAACTTATCTGTGGCTCTCCCAGGCACAGCAGGCGAGCTGGTGTTATAATATTCACCCTTCATCACTAACTCGCCCCATGATGCTTTGTGGGGCACTTCATTTTAGTTACTTGTATGCCCTTATCTAAGCCTATGGTTGCCTAGGACGATAGGACCACCACCAAATTGTTCAGAGCACTGTGCTTATGTTCATCGGGTTATCTTCTTGGTCCTCACATCCCCTTTCCTGCTTTTTCAGGCATTTTCCAGCTGTCCTATGACTGGAGCTGTTGTTCTACAGCTGGGATTGCGTTTCTCTCTTGGGACCTTGTGTATAGTAACATTTTAGAAGGCCTAAAAATGTGTAATGCATAGTTCATGTGGTGACGCCCTCTAGGGGCTGACTGTATGATTATACTACAAGGCTTTTTCATCATGCTGTTTTACTGTGATGTTCTCTAGGGGTTGTTCTGACCATTACAGTTTACTGCAGAGTATATAAAAGCACACACAAACACTAAAATTACCTCTTGATAAATGTTTTATTAGGTTTTCATGATGATTTCACATGTTTTATTGATACATCCTTATCACACAAATATCAATGATTCATGCCAAAGTGATCAAATTATTACACAATGTCTGTTGAAACTCATTTGATATGTTTGGGTGACCCCTTTAGAGGGGTCACCAATGGTTACACGTCATCTATAGTATGTTCCATCAGCCAATGTATATTTGTAAATTACTGCATAGTATTTAGTAGTGTGTGTGTAATGTACTTCTCCTTTCCTTAAAGAAAAAGTACTGACTGGGTAATAATTTATTGAGTGTTATAATTGCATGCCAGTGATTGGTGCTTACTAGCCCAACCATCTCCCTTGAGTAGCCTATGTCGCTCCACTTCGCCACAGGGTGAGAGTCAAGCGCTACAATGAGGCATTTGGGGCCATATTTATACTTTTTGACGCCCAACTGCGCCAATGCAGTTGTGCGTCAAACATTTTATCGCCGGCTAACGCCATTCCAACGCGCCATGCGGGCTCCTTATTTATGGAATGACGTTAGCCGGCGCTGCGGACTGGTCTGCGTAAAAAAAAATGACTCACACCAGGCAGCGCTGGCGTATGGGAAAATGGGGGTTGTACGTCAAAAAATGGTGCACGTCAGGTCTGAGGCAAAAATCAGGCCTCAAACCGGACTTGCGCCATTTTCTTGACGCCCAACCTCCATTGACATGACTCCTGTCTTAGCAAAGACAGGAGTCATGCCCCCTTGCCCAATGGCCATGCCCAGGGGACTTATGTCCCCTGGGCATGGTCATTGGGCATAGTGGCATGTAGGGGGCCCAAATCTGGCCCCCCTATGCCACTTAAAAAAAATAAAAAAAATACTTACCCCAACTTACCTCAACTTCCCTGGAATGGGTCCCTCCATCCTTGGGTGTCTTCCTGGGGTGGGCAAGGGTGGCAGGGGGTTTCTCTGGGGGCAGGGGAGGGCACCTATGTGCTCCTTCTGAGCCCACAGGTCCCTTAACACCTGCCCTGACCCAGGCGTTAAAAAACGGCACCCATCAGGCTGTGCGCCTTTTTTTAAGGCCCACCCCCTCCTGTTCGCCAAAATGACACCAGAGTATAAATAAGGCGCACAGGCCTTAAAGTCATTTTTTGGAAGGGAACGCCTACCTTGCATATCATTAACGCAAGGCAGGATCCCCCTTCCAAAAAATGACGCACATGGTGGGATTTTGACGTCCGTGAGGTCAAGCGTCAAAGTATAAATATGGGGCAGGGTTTGCGCCGAATGTGCGTCAAAATTTTTGGTGCACATTCGGCGCAAGCAGAGTATAGTTATGCCCCTTGGTTCCTACCGAGGACAATTGAGGAACTATTACTTGTGCTAGCCATATAACTAATAAAATTTCCAAACATTCTAAATATACTCTCCTCCCAATAGGAAACATAGGGCCAGATGTAGCAAAGGTTTTTACCCATTCTATGTCTATGGGAAAAAGTGTTCGTACATATGGCCCATAGGGGCATATTTACAAGCCTGTAGCGCCACCGGAGCTTCACTTTTTGTGGCTCTCTGGTGGCACTGTGTACTTTTTGTGGCTTAACCCCACCTTGTAAACATGGCCCCTTCACATGCAGAACTTTGCATGGAAGGGGAGTGCAATAGGTGTTGCCGTGGGCTTTCCACAGCAACACCCATTGCATTTTGACTCAGCCCCAGATTTACAAGATTTTGTAAACCCTAGGCACCACAAACATCTAACACCATCCCAAGGGTGCTTTCATTTCTCCTCGTTTTTGCTCTTTCTTCATAGAAAGAGCAAATCGCCATTGAAGATTGTTTTTGTGCAGGAAGGTATCCCTTCCTGAACAAAAATAATCTCCCCCACAACTCAGTCATCCTTGCACCATGGCGCAAGGGTGGCTGCCTTGGCACTCGGCAGCTAATTTAGCACCGGCACGGGGGAAACACAGGGATGTGCCGTATTCTAGTAAATAGAGTGCATCCTTGCGTTTTACAAGGCACTGAGCGTGGAGCTGCAAATTGTGGCGCAGCGGGTGCGCTGCGCCACTTCTTGTAAATATGCTCCATAATCTGGAAGTCGGCAGTACACCGATGAGGAAGAGAAAAGACTGAACTTTGCATACACAATTGCCAGTAGTTATAAAGTGCCCATCACTGGCTTTTGTGACTCTGAAGCCAATGCATGTATTGCGCTGGTGGACAAAGCACCATTAAGAGCTGACAGTAATTTGTCACATTCATGAAGCCTAAACAGGAACAACATGAAAAGTGACAGAACCTCCAGCAACCAGCAAGGAGGAGAACATTGTTTTGGTTAGAGATGGAGAAGGGGGTCACATGAGAAAAAGGAACCACAGGAACACAGGTATCAGCCCTTCAAAACTCATTAATGGGTCTTCCTGGGATGCATGGGAGTGAAGCGTGGGATTGCCACCTACCTCCATGTCGTCTCCTGTCTATATGTCCTTCACCCTTTCAGTTGTCAATATAGCATGTTCTGGGAGTTGTAGACTTGAGTTGCATCCTCTGAACCAATTAGCCGGACACATGTGAAAACATAAATCTTGCCTGTGTCATGTTCATATCATGTTAATATATTCTTATGCAATGTAGGATCAATAATACTGTACATAACCAAAAATGTATCAACATTTATAATCAAATACAAATACCATTTTATATTACTTCAAGACATCCTTGTTTTACCTTGCACATTTTCTAATAGGTAACCTTGTTTTCAAACAGAGAAGAGGGGATTTGTGTGAATAATGAGGCTAGTATTGTATATATGAATTATATCTTCCCCTCAAGGACCTTTCATGTTTTCTCAGGTTGAAGATCCTGACACCTGCATATTATATAATCGTTTGTTGAGAGTAACAAGATTCTGTCATGTGATCAAGCTTTATTGACTTGTATTGATAGAAAATATATCTGCACTAGGTTGTTTTTTTAATGAATTTTACCTCTAGGGCTCTAATGGACCACCTTCTAGTGACAGCCCTGATCATTTGATATGAGAATTGTTTCAATTTTTTTGCTGTGCTGCTTACTGTTTCTGCAGTGAAAGCTAATGCTTCCTGACATCTCGTGTTTCATTGTTAGCAAAGAAAACAGGACCAACATCATGGTGTTTTGATGGCATCAACTAAGGTGGCAAACTTACTGGGGTGAAATAGCTGATATGACTGACAATGGCTTGTCTGCTATGGCTGCTATGGCTAGAGGGAGTTCCTTCAGGAGTTTCTAGATGCTATATTGGTAAGGGCACATGAGGCATGCTATCCAAACAGACTGCCACTTCAGATTAAGCCCGATCTTGTTAACATTGACTTGACAACACTGTCCTGTGGTGTTAATTGAAAAATGCATCTTCACATTAATAAGTGCTCCAGCTGATGGCCTCTGCAGCTGTGGCTCTGCGGTTGCATATCCCATAAAAGCTCACTCTATTTGGATTGCAATGGAACTGAGGACTTACCATACAAATTCAAACATGATCAGCACAATCACTAGGCTGTAAACGGCAATGGTTACCCACTACACAGACTTTATCGTAGGTCTCCTCTTAATTACTATACATCAGGGGCGGCTCCTTTGCTATGGCGAAGGAGCATCACCCAACTGGCTGTTCCAGAAGGAGAAAAATAGATAGTTTACTATTGTTTTATTTTTCTGCTTTTGGCACAACCAGCAGTGCAGGGAGGGGTGGGGCTGGGCCACGGGAGGTGGGAGGAAGAAGAAGGAGGAGAGAGTGCACCTAAGTGTACATGTCTGTTTGGCCGGTCGTCTGAGGCTGGTCAAACACACATGCACACTTAGGTTTCTCCAGCCCAGCTCTGTATAACAGCCAGGATGGAGAAACTGCACAGACCCAAGGGCTGTGTCTGAGCGGCAGTGAATGCTGGGACACCAGAAGAAGAGGAGCGCGAGGCGGCAGGAGGTGGCAGGGACAGAGGCAAGGTAAGTGCTTTCTTTAAAAAAAAGTTACCTCATCTCTGCCTCACCCCTCCCCTTCAGTTGTGCGGCAGCTGGCGCTGGTATACACTCATAGCATTCAAGAATATTGTCAAGATACATTCCAATAATTTAGGCACCAGGGGAAGGTAAAGTCAACCAGTAAGGGGGTGGAGTCATAAAAGGTCTTTATAAATATCTAGCTGTCTCTTCTCGCTGTTTGAAATACATTATTATTAAAGGTGGAACCCAAGTGGGAGGTCACTGTTTGTAGTCTAAGTACCTGCCTGGTGAGAGGTTTCTGCTCAGCTTTTTTGATTGACTGGACTTCTGCCTGTAAGTTTCTCAGCTCTTCTTGCAGTGGTAGCAACTGTTTGTTCAATACAATGTTGTCACGCCTTGCAAAAAAGAGAGTAAAATATCTCAGAAGCCTTTAGTGGTTCACTTTCCTTTAATTAAATCTTGAGCTTTGCACTGTATATCACCCAAGCAACACACTTAGCAAGAGACTCCAGAAGCAGAAGTAAGTTTGTTGGCCTACCACTGCATTAAGTATTGGCTTGGGAAGGCCATGTTTTTGAGAGCTGAAGATGGATCAAACCAGAAATTGCAAAACGAGGGATGCGAAGACCTAAATGTGAATTGAGGAGAGAGAGCTGAGATGGGTAGAAATAATAAAATACTCAGCAGCATAAAAAGTAAAAGGGGGAAGTGGAGGGCCAACAGGGTTTATTAGGAAGTTAGTGCCAGATGTATGACCCAGAGTTTTGCGACTCACAATTTGCGACTCATTTGTGAGTCGTAAAACCATATGTACCACAGTGTACTTCACACTGTTTGCGATTCCCAATGGGGAATGGCTGCACTCATTAATATTCATGAGGTAGGTTGCAATTTGCGACCCCATTGGGAATGGCTGCACTCACTGGGATGGTGGCCTGCTGGAGACAGCAGACCACCATGTCTGTAACTGCTTTTAAATAAAGGAGTTTTTTTTTTTTTTTTTTAAATGCAGCCCCTTCTCCTTAAAGGAAAACGGGATGCATTTCAAAAACAAAAATGAAAAGTTTTCTTTTCATTTTTTCAGAGCAGGCAGTGGTCCGTGGTACCACTGCCTGCTATGAAAAAATATTTTCACTACCATTCACAAAGGGGAAGGGGTCCCATAGGTACCCTTTCCCGTTTGCGAATGGGTTAGAACCAATTTTAAATTGGTGCTAACTGCGATTGTTTTGTGACCGTATTCACGGTCACAAAACAATCCTACATCGCACTGCGACTCGCAATTAGGAAGGGAATGCCCCTTCCCAATTACAACCCCCATACCTATTTTGGGATTTGGTAAATAGATTACCAAATCGCAAAATAGGGTCTGTACATATCAAAATGCTTTTTTCTTGTTGCAAACGGCCCGATTCTGCAAATTGGGCCATTTGCAACAAGAAAAAGCTATGTACATGTGACCCTTAGTCTTCACAGGAAGGAAAGCAATGCGGAGTCTAAGTACTTGCGGAGTTCTTCGGAAGTGAGGAACCAGGTTCTAGTCCCATCATGAGCTCGCCATCCTGTGATTCTGGGCAAATCATCTAATCTCCTGGTGGCTTAAAAACAAATAAATCTGACCTTGGGTAATGTAAAAAATTACAACAGAAAAACTTGTGGTGGGTGCAGGGCACTGCCTTTCAGTAAAAAAGGGAGTTACAATACAGATAACATAAGAAAATGATCGAGACAGGCACAGGAGTGTAATAATATAGGGGTAAAGGCACTACTTCACAGAACGTGGAGTTTAAGGCAGTGCTTAACTTGTGCTGGTGGTTGCAGGTAATGGGCACTGGCACTCATTTTGTCTAATTGTATCTCAGAGAAAGGCAGAAAGGGGAGGGAAGAAGAAGGAAGTAAAAGATGAGATAACCGTGCCAAAGGGAGAAAGCTGAGATGAGTAAATCATGTAAGACGGAGATAACCAAAGAGGAAGTGGAGGGTGGTGGAGGAAAGACCAAGGAGACAGAATGAAACTATGTGAGCTTGGCATTCAGCAACCCCAACATGCAGAAGTGCTATAGTGGGCTCCAAAGAAACGTTTTGGGGCCCTGTGTTTTTATTAGAGATGAACCACTTGGCTAAAGTGGTTTGACAGGCAGGGAAATGGGGTGACTAGATTGTCCTGGTAACCCTTCTGTCTTCAGCATTTTATAGAAAAATCCATGTAATGATTAGCTGAACACACTCCTTTGGGCACCGCTGTTCCAATTGGAATATAATAATCCAAATTTATTAGACTGTAAACTAAGGCAGCATTCAGCGGTCCCTTTCCGAATTGTACTGCTCTATTGTTCCCAAGAAACAAAGAAGTTCCACTTACTTCAGTGCTGCCAGATCAGTTTTGCAAACTTTAGTCTGCTCCTGCAATAGAATAAGAAGACAAATGAACTCATCTGAAAATGACTGGAGGTAGTGAGTTTACCAAATATATCAGGACACGATAAATCAAGGGAGGATGTAGTACTGCAACATTAATAGAAGTGCAACATGTTTGTTAATCTTAGAGGCTGAGTGCCATCTTGAAATAACTGTATCTACCACAATTGTGTCATGTTTTTTTGTGGCTAGTAAAATAAAACATTTTCGTGCCAAAGAAAGAGTATGAATCAGCCAAAACCCCTTTCCCTAGCACAACATAGGGGGAGGATGCTTTCCGTATCTGGCCAAATTGCCACCAAATTTTAATCCCTCACTGTTCATTTCTGCAACAGCCGGGATTCAATTTGATCCATTTGTGTCAGGAAATAAGTCAACATTTGAAAAAAAAAACAGCATGTGAAAAGTTATGTGTAATTTACTTAATATTTGTAGAGGAAAATCTGCAGCCGACGAATCTCGATTTTTCCATAAACCATCATGGATGATCACACTTTATTTACCAACACCAAATTAATAAACCTCAAAGTTATTTTGGCGCTCAAAAAATAAACCACATATAATAATGTACAGCACAGTGTGACACCCTGAAAGCACATAATAAAGTATTAATGTCACAATGGATCTTTCACTAGCCTCTCCAACGGGCGAGTTTTTACAACATGCTGGATGGGATAGGATCAGGAAGAAAAGTAAGATCGCAAATAGCACCAGAAGCTATACTAAAGCGGCTTGTAGAGTCAAGTTTCATCCGGAACGCAAATCACGTGGTTAAAGGGATATATTTAATAGACAGAACATACGCAGATTAGCTTCAGAACTCCCAAGATTAGAAGATTTGAAATCCCAGAACATCGAATATGGAGCATTAACGTTCCCAGGACAGGTGAAATCTAATGGACAGAGATAGGATCAAAAGAGGAATACATTGCGCACAAGTTCGAACAAACTAAACCCGTATTAGGCTCCTGGGGCATAAAAGTCAGAACGACACAAACCCTGTAATACTCATCTCCCTGATTTGTATAAAAACAGCAGAAAAGAGAGCTACACTCTGAAAAATCGTTATCCATACGGAGAAACACAAAAGGAGCGCAAGATGACTGGGCACTTAACCAATTTCTGCAATGGAGAGCAAAATCCTGAGATGGAAGTCTTGAGGTGGAGCTTCAGCATAGCAATAGAGGTGACAACTCCATTAAAGCCACGGTGTCACAAAAGCCAACCACCAGAGTCAATAAACAGCAGCAGCTTGCAGGTAAAAATATATCCACCTCAGCCTGTCAAAGGAATGAGGACCGGGGGGGAAAGGCAATTGTGCCCTGGGAGAGGTCCAAACAGTCCCCAGAGAAAACCTGCACAAGAAAATTGGAATTGGCTAGCAAGACCACAACATTAGCGGCCTAATGAGGTACAAGGAGTGCATCAAGCAAGCAAAGAGTTAAAGGTCTGCTTTTGGAATGCGAGAAGGATGACGGGGTAAGGATAAAAAAAAGGGATTTAGAGGAATTAATGGTAAACAGCGTTGTATGCCTCCAGGAGACATGGAGGCGGGAAGTGGAACCTTTGCAGGATTACATGAAATTCACAGCCCCTGCCTGGCTCTCCTCAGGTGGTGGCCACCCAAGTGGCGGACTGTCAATACAAATAAAATCTAACTTGATGGTTAATGCATCTAAAATGTGGGCATGCAATGGTGATTCCAACTTCGTTAAAATCTCTGCAATCAAGAGCTTCCTCAGGAAACAATGATAATTAGAAATATATATCTCCACCCTGCACTTACCAGAAAGAGTGGAACAGCTAGATTTATTTTGGAAGGACTGAAGGCCATAAAGAGTACATGGATGCTTTGATATTAATCAATGGCAATTTTAACACAAATCTATTGGGGTCAAGTTGTGCTGAGGAATGGAAAGATACAGAGAATACCAATTGAATCAATTCCCCGGTGCTTCAGCCAGTTGGAAAAAAGAGCCTTTGCGTAGCATCTGGCAAATACACTGGAATCGGTAGGGTTGCAGTGCCTGAATGGCACAATTAAGAGTGATACTGTAATGGCTTATCCACACTTCTCCCCTTTCCAATTAGCCACCATTAGATTATGGCCCTCATTACGACCCTGGCGGTTGTAGGAGAAGTGGTGGTATTACCGCCAACAGGCTGGCGGAAAAGAAAATGGAATTATGGCCATGGCGGTTACCGCCATGGTCATCCGCCACTTCTCCATTCCGACCGCCAGGGCGGAGACAACCGTTGGGCTGGAGACTTCGGTCTCCAGACTGGCGGCCGTCACAAGACCGCCGGCAGTATCACAACCCTGCTGGCCGCCATGCATTTCATGGCAGGACCCCCCCTCCCCACCCCTAGCCCCAACATTGCTACACGGACAAACACCCTACATGCATGCAGACACCACCAACACACATACTCGCACACGTATCAACAAAAATGCCAACAGACACACACACAGTCATACACGCACACCTACATACAGACATACACACACATCCATACAGACATACATACAGACAGACACGCACACATTTCTAAACACACTACACCCGCATTCATACACGCACTCACACACCCCCTCTACATACACACACGCACACACCCATGCACGCACACAACACACAACACCCCCCCCACCCCCCTCCCCTAACGAACGATCAACTTACCTGGTCCGTTGATCCTCCGGGAGGGGACGGGATCCATTGGGAGCTGCTCCGCCGCCAGCACCCCATCAACAGAACACCACCACGCGGAATCACGGAACGTGATTCGGTGGGCGGTGTTCTGTTGACGGGGCAGTGGAGGTGGGGCAACCTCCACTTCCCCGCCAACCACCAGTATGGCTGCTGGCGGCTCTCCATCCAGAAAAGGATGGAGGGCTGTCAGCAGTCATAATTTGCAGAGAGGAAAACCACCTGCACTGGCGGTCTTCAGCACGGCGGTCCCTCGACGGTCTTGCAAAAAGACCGCCGAGGTTGTAATGACCACCTATATGTGGATCTCTATTAATCACCTTTGCTGCATCCAGGACTTCCAGGTTACCCCAAAAATATTGAGCGACCATGCAGTATTGTCATGAAGAATTATTAGTAGTTGACAACGTATCCCCAAACTACCTCTGATGGGCAACCAAAACGACATGGTACCACTTAATTAAATTGCTTGGAAGTGGGATGAGCCCCCAGTAATAAAAGAACTGCAATGAAACCTCTTAAACAGACTGCAGCGTTTCAATTTTTCATCAATGAAATGCTGCAGGAGTTTCTGGATATCTGTATAGTGGTATACATAGACGACATTTTGATCGATTCGTCTTCCACTGAGGAACATATAGGGCATGTAAGAGTGGTTTTACAATGGCTTTGTAAGGATTATCTCTTCGCCAAGCTGGAAAAATGTGTTTTTCACGCTACAACTGTAGAATTCCTGGGATATGTGATCACTCCCGATGGAATTTCCATGGATAGGTCCAAGGTAAAGGCCATCCTGAATCGGGTAGCCTCAAGATCCATCAAGGAAGTGCAACAGTTTTTGGGCTTCGCAAATTGTTATCAGAGATTTATACCCCACTTTTCTACCGTGGTCTCTCCCATAACTCGTCTCGTACAAAGGGGGTTAAGTTCCTCTGGGATGCAGAAGCTGAGAAAGACTTCCAACATCCTAAAAACACATTCACTGAAGCACCCATTCTCCATCATCCCGAACCGGCTCAGCCATTTTCGTGGAAGCAGACACTTCCCAAATGGCAGTGGGTGGTGTCTTGTCCCAACGAGATCCTGAGTCTGGGCATTTCCATCCAGTAGCTTACTTCTAAAAAAATTGCTACCCGCAGAGCAAAATTACACAGTAGCGGAGCGGGAAATTCTGGCCATCAAGCTTGCCTTCCAGAAATGGCGTCACCACCTACTAGGAGCTAGACACACCGCTGGCTTCTATTCTTTAATGAGTTTGACTTCATAATCAACTATAGGCCTGGTACTACACAACAAAAGGCAGACACATTGTCTAGGATGGGTTTCTCCTCTGATGTTGCGCTAGAACAGGTCAGAAGCATTATACCTCCAGAAAAAATTGTGGCTGTGTGCACTTCCCAAGAGTAGCTTGGGAAAATACGGGTAGCCCAACAAAAGGTTCCCTGTTCAACTGACGTGTATGAAAAAGAGGGTTTACTTTACCATGCTGATCAGTTGTAAGTCCTACCAAAGAATTATGGGATACAGTGTTACTTTTGGGACATGATTCTGTCCTCGCAGGTCTCCCGGGTGAGAAAAAGATGTTAGATCTTTGTCAAAGAGGGTTTTGGTGGGCCACACTTGTGCAGGATGTCAGAAGCTATGTCCATACTTGTTCCACCTGTGTTCGGGCTAAAACCCCCACATACTCCAGCCACAGGATTGTTACTTCACATGCCAATTCCGGTGGCCCCATGGCATACCATAAGTGTGGATTTTATTTATGATCTCCCAGCTTCCAATAGACAGGCTGTCATATGCGTGGTTGTAGATTACCTAACTAAAATGGCTCATTTTGTTCCATTAAAATGCCTCGTTACGGCTTCCAAGCTCTGTGATTTGTTTGTCCAACACATTGTATGGCTTCATGGGTTGCCCACCACAATTGTTTCCGATCGTGGCCCCCAATTTATATCACGGTTTTGGCAAAACTTCTGTTCCTCTGTCGGTATGGACGTCCGCTTGTCCTCTGCATATCATCCACAAACAGATGGGCATCGCTGGAGCAAATCCTGAGATGTTACATTGAAACAAGGTCTACTGAGTGGGATAAGGATTTACCTCTTGTTGAATTTGTATATAACAACAGTGTCCACATGGCTACAGGAATATCCCCATTTTACTGTTTGTTTGCTCTGCACCAAAGAATGCTACCTATAACTGGGTCCCAAACATCCACAAGAGTCCCATCAGTACAGACACACCATAAAGAGTTACAGAAGATCCAAAAACAAGTACAACACCATTTAAAACTCTACCAAGCTCAAGTAAAAAACAAGCAGACAAAAGAAGGAGCTCTTATCAGATAGGAGATCAGGGGCCAGATGTATCATACAACCGATTTGAGATTCTCAAATAGCGATTTTTAAGAAATCGCTATTTCAGAAATGCAAAAAGGTATGTATGATTTTTGCGATTCGGTAATAACGATTTCTTAAAAATCGCAATGCTATTACTGAATCGCAAATAGAGAATCTGTCCCCATTCGCACCTGAGGGCCTGTTGGCCCATATCTGCGAATTTTTTGCATTTCCAAAATTGCGATTTCTTAACCAGAAATCGCAATTTTGGAAATGCAAAACTCCAGGGTGCTGGGGGCCTAAGGCCCCCTCTGCTGTACCCCAATTTTTTGGGAGGGGACATGTAAGGTGCACACATGCCAAAAGGGCATGTGTGCTTTACATGTACATTTTAAAAATGCATTTTAAATGCATTTTTTAATTTTGCACATGGTTACCTCCAGGTTCAACCTGGTGGTAAATAGCGATTCCTAAATGTCCAAATCGCATTTAGGAATGGCTTCATACATGTGCTAAGAAATCGCAAATAAGGAATCCTTATTTGCGATTTCTTATTTAGAGAGTCGCAATTTGCGACTCTCTAAACAGGGTCGCAATTTTAAGGAATCGCTATTTTAGCGATTCCTTAAAATTGCGTTCAGAATGTCTTTCATACATTCTGAACTGGCTTTTTGTATTGTCAAACGGGCATTCACACCGTTTGCGAATGCAAAAAACCTTGATACATCTGGCCCCAGGTATGGCTCTCATAAAAAAATCTCTATCTTGCAGGATCCGGAAGATTAAACCCCTGATTTCTAGGCCCCTTTCCTATTGCCAAATTCATCAATCCTGTGGTAGTAGAACTGACATTGCCAGATGATTTCAAGGTACACCCCGTGTTTCATGTGTTGTTACTCCGTCCCTATTCCCCTGATACCCGCGATGACCCACCAACTCCCACGGTAAAAGTACACAGGCAATGGGAATTTGAAGGGGCCAAAATTCTTGACTCTAGGCGTGTCCGTGGTGTTCTACACTATTTATTGGCTTGGAAAGGCTATGGGCCTGAGGATAATTCTGGGAACCCACGTTCACAGTTCATGCTCCACTTCTTACTAAAATATTCCATCTCCTGCACCCTTCCAAACCCCACCCTTTGAGAGTGCTGTTGGTGGGGAGGACTGTCAGGAATCACCAAGGTGCCTCCTGCGTTATCTCTCAGCATCCCAGGGATTAGGGTTAAATCATATCTCTGTTCTTGGTTAAACCTTCATGTTTCTAAGTAAACATAATGTGCTGTGTTACACAATTAATTTTATCAATGCTTGTTTGCTAAATGTGAGCAGGTGTAGACATGTGCTTCTAATTGGGTATGGTGTAGACATGTGCTTCTAATTTGGTGTGGTGTCTCATCCACATGTGGAAACTCAACTGCTTTCCTGATTGACTATAAATAGTGGAGTTTAGCATGCCTCCCTGCTTGGCTTTCTTTTGCTTCCTGATCTCTGCATCTGATTTGGCAGTCCAGCCCCTTCTGTCATCCTCGTATTCAGGACTTTTGAGGCAATTCTTTTCTTCGTTCCTGTACCAGCTGATACAAGGCATTCCTCCAGCACTCCGGAAAAGACTGCTGCTAAGTGACTAGTATTCTCCAGGGAGTTTGTTCTTTGAGTGCCGCGCTTTTCTGGAACAGCTGATGTATTTCAGACCTCGTATTTTGGCAGAGTCCCTATCTTGAAGAGACAAATGCATTTCTGAACATTCTACATTATTATTGTAGTTACTTGCATAAATGTTCTTCATGAAATCTGTTTGAGCTCAAGTACTACAAAAAGTGACAGTGTAATTTTAAAAGAGCATTTACGTGGCTTTTCTTTCTCTAATAGCATAACTCTTGGATTTAAATTGGGTCATTCATGCGTGTGTTTCAGGTTTGAGGAATTTGCTTTTTGAAGTGTTTTTCACACACAGAGTGAAACCAAACAAAACGTTGCCACCCTAACTGCTTGAACCCAGAGTGGACATTTGTATATATTGGATTGTTTTTGTTCCTTTTAGTTTAACCCTATGCATGCAGGAAAGTTATACGTGATATAATTAATGCCCTTGTTTGTCTTTCTTGTGCTTGATAAGTGCAACCACAGTTCTAATTGTAGTGTGCAACAGTGAATCTCTGTGAAGCCAGCCCTAGTGTCACAGTACTTATTGTTATGGTACTCAGTTTGGTTTTTGGTAATGCAGTGTTAGTAACTGTGACAACAGTTATTATTAGCCAAGAAAAGTGCTGGAGCATCCCGGTGTTCTTCTACCGCTCCCGTGCCCATATCAGAAAGAGAGATTCAGTTTCAAGGAAGTTGAGTGCACTAACTCTACTATCACTCTGTCAACAACGACCTGCCCCCGAAGATACAGGGTGCCTGGCTGGACCGGCAAGACATGGCAATGTTTTGTCTCTTTCTCTTCCACTCCCCCTTTCCTTTTGGGACACCTGCCAGGGTTTCTGTGTCTACCAGGAAGTGCCGAGAGGTGTTCCAGAAGGTCGGGGGCATACCGTCTCCCCTGCAGACATCCTGCTTTTTAGGTGAGTGGTCCCGTCTCAACAGTACCTTTTACTCTTAAGGAAACTGAGATAGCCATCAAGGCCCAAAAATCAGGAAAGGCACCTGGGCTGGATGGCATACCCGCCGATCTGTTTAAATCTGATCACAATTATTGGGGTCCCTATGTCAACAGGATGTCAAATGCTGTTTTTGGTGAGTGGTATTTACCCCCGGCTTTTGGTGACAAAAAACATAAAATGAGGAAACAGATATTGCTTGATGGGGAAGCTCTAGAAAGAGTGCCAGACTTTGACTATCTGGGAGTCAGATTGAAGGACTCACATAAATGTCAGGTGCACCTATCAAGGTCCTTCTTGGCCCTGAAACAAAAGTCTGGGGGCATTTTGAGATTTGCAGCCAGATCCCCCAGATTTGCCATCACTCCTGCGATAGAAATATATAAAGCCCAAGCTAGAGGGGGGGTATTATATGGTGCAGGGCTATGGGGACATAGCAACTTGAAGGATTTAGAGAGAGCTGAAATTACTTTTATAAAAGCTTTATTAAAAATACCTGCAAGTTCCCCCACACTGCCCATTCGGATGGACTTAAATTTATCTTCCATCTCTCATATAGCTGGCCTAAGGCCTTTATTGTATTGGATCAGGCTTTATTGCATTGGACATTTTTAGCCCATTAGGAACATGCCTGAGTGAGTGCCTTGTTGAATACGCAAGCAACCAAACCAATCCTGTGGTGTAATTATGTTGAAAATACGTTCATTAAACTTGGGTTGGGAGTTTACTGGTCAGACCCTTCCCATCTCCCAAAAAACGCCATGCAGGTTGTAAAGGATGCGTATTGGCTAAAATTACAAGTAGAAAGGTTAGCAGAGGTGCCTTAGCTTAGTATCATAGATAGCTTTATATCAGTTAAATGCCACTATGACTTTGAGCATTCCATGGACTTGATTTTATCTCCTTTAGCACAAGCACTTTATAGTAGTCTTAGATTAGGATCTTTACCACTACGCACATTCACCTGTAGATGGACCCAAAATGAAACACGCTCAGACTTATGTCCAATGGGATGTGGAATTGCTGAATGTATTGCCCACGTTTTATTTCACTGCCCTGCCTACAGAAGTCAGAGGGCCCGTTGGATTTTACCACTCTGCAGATCCATGGGTTTTTACGAATCTGTCCCTAGCCCTTAGGATTTGCAAAACTAACCCTCATGGGATTGTGGCATGTGCATTAGCAAAGTTCTTAGAGGATATCTGGCACTTCAGGGCAAAATCTCTGGGGAACATTTTATAATGTACAGTATGAAAGCTTATTTGAGTGTGGAGTCGTAGTCTAATAGATTAGCATTTTTACGGATAATTTACGAATGTTTAGCATTGAATTGAGAATAAGATCTCTGCTTCCTTTGTGAGGTCATGTTTTTAAGATTCGGTCCAAATTTTAACTTATTTATATTGTATTGTACTTTTATCTCTGTATTTTTATCTTTGTCTTAGATTTTGTTTATGGTACATAGTGCTAAATGGATGTTTGGAAATATTATTTAGAGGATGCCACTCTTGTTTTTTTGATCTTTATCTAAGTGTTTTGTAAAATGTGCTTTTATGGTATATTTTTGTACTGAAATAAAGCTATTGATGATGATGATGATTATGACTCTGATAGAGTGCTAAACTGAGAGTCCTAAGGGTCTTTAGGTTGAAACCTACTACTCAATTAAATATACCGGGGGCTCCCATCTCGACGATGGGGAATGATTCAAGCATGTGAATCTATGAAAGTTCCAATACTGGAGAAAGTACAGTTCCCGATAGATGGCATAATCCTATTCTGTTACTAATACATAAGAAAGAGAGCCGGCTATCCCTGGGAAATTATCGTATGGTAGCATTACTGGATGTAGAGGGGAAATGTTATGCCCGATTACTTAATGAAGAGTGAGAAGCCTGGGCAACTGAAAAACAACTGATCCCATGGGTGCAATCTGGGTTTCAAAGAAATTGTCCTATCGAGGACAACTTGTTCACTTTGTCTTGTCTAATAGAAGATAACTCTTGCCCAAATCTCTGCCACTCTATGCGAACTTCATTAATTCCATTGGCGCTTTTGATAATGTCCCAAGAGGCAGGATATGGACTAAGGTAAATAATTGGGGTATCCCCGACTATCCAAAGCAATTCAGTCACTGTATGGTGAGACATTGTTTAGAGATTAAATTAACAATATATTGTTCCACCTCAGGGAAAATAACTACAGGCAGGCTTAAGCAAGGATGCATCCTTGCGCCTCTACTGTTTAAACTTTATATTGCAGACCTGGAAAGCAACCTTGTCAGCCCTAGATCATGTCCACCGTCCTTAGTCAGCTGGTAAATTCAAATATTTCAATATGCAGATGACATGGTCATCCTATATCGCACTAAAGTAGGCTTACAGACATCACTCAACGCCTTTGCCTGTTACGGTACAAAAAATGCTATCAAAATCAATCTACACAAAAATAAAATAGTGATATTTGGCAGTTAATTGATCAAAAAAGGGATTTGACACATTGAGGGTTCACATCTAGAGAGAGAGTGAAATGTTTTAAAGACCTTGGCATGCTCTTGGACAATAGGGGCAGTAAAAGGCCCCAAGAAGAAGCTCTAAAGACATTGGCTAAGCATTTAAGGTGCTCAGCAGAGCACCTAAAAAAGAACTTGGTTTGCTCAAACTTGAAAGCTCTTCTAACAGTAGGGTTGATGCAAAGTGATGCGTGTTCTCTCATTCGAAGCCATAATGTTTAAAGATCAATTACTTCAATTCCTGAACAAACAGCAGTGTGTGCAATGTAGATGGGTGTTCACTCTCCTGGACAGCACCAGTCAAGCACAAATTAGGCTGGAATTTAACCTCCCCGAGCAAGACCAGGTGTTGCATGCTAAATGGATATCACACTACTTAAAATTGAAAACAGCGAAAACCAGCATATTGAAACAACCTTTATGGAGGGAAATACAGGAGCCAAACTCTGAGTGGGGATCTTTCCTCATAAAATCCATCTAAATCTTCAATATAAAAAAATCTTATCAGCACACATTTCTCAATCAATGCTACAGAAAAATTGTTGATGAATGCAAAAGCATTATCAGCAGTCCAAGACCACTGGAACCTAAGGAACAAGGCGCACAGCAGTTGGGCAACTGATCTTTACATTCCATGCCAGATTTCCTGAGTTTGCCTCTCACCAACAAGGCAAAAAATAAACTTATGAGGTTGTGTTGTGGTCTGATACCTCTGCTGGTATGGACACCGAAATGGAGACATAAGCAAAGAATGTAGACTATGGTGTAAAGCGAAGGAATCATTGGTGCATGTGATTTTCATCTGTGAAAGCCTAAAACCCTTGAAGCAGTTTTGGTTACAATGAATGTTCTGCACGTAGATCATTAGTTCATGTAGGGGCGCAATCTTTTGCTGCCTCAAAGGTGAAGCGTACCAGCTTTTAGGTAGTTTCCTAGGATACATGAACACCTTGGCAGGCCTACAGCAACAGGCAGTTACTTCAGCCCCGTAACATGAGGAAGGAAACATGAAATATGTGCTGTTAGAAATACTAATACCACTCTTGTTAGAAATGGAGTATCTAGTTGGCAGAGGTATACACCCTTGCTTAAGTAGGGGGTAAGTCACACACAATCCAAATTATCCTGTGCCCACCTTCTGGTAGCTTGGCACTGAGCAGTCAGGTGTAACTGGGAAGGCAACGTGTAAAGTATTTGTGCAATAAATCATGCAATAACACAGTGAAGACACCACAAAATGCACCATACAGGATTAGTGAAATATAAGATATTTATCTGAATGAATTAAGGTCAAAACAATCAAGATTTGATAAGTACAAATTGAAATATCACTTTTGCAATGATAAGAAGAGTGTCAAGTCTTTGAAAAGCAACAAATGTCTCTTGTGTGCACAAAATACCTGGTATGCGTCACAATTACATACACGGAGACTGCAGAGGAGGAGATGCATGGAAAACGGAAGGTGACCGTCGGATTTCCAGGTGCACACAGACGATGTGTTGATTCTTTTTTCGCCGCGGCCATGACTTTGCGTCGAATTCCGGCACGTAGGCTTGAATTCTCTTTGCGATGCGGGGTCTTTTGATGCCCAGGGGCGATGCATGGAAATCCTGGGCATTCTGGACGAAGTGGCAGGTGCTGCATCAATCCAGTGGGTGATTCGGCAGACTTTCTGTCGCACAGCAGGCGCTGCATCGATTCCTCATGCAGGAAGTTGGGCTGTGTCGTGCCGGCTCGGCGATCCGTCGATCAGGTGGGCTGTGCGTCGAAGTTCCAGTAGCAACGCTGGTGCTGCGTCTATCTCCACTCGGGGAGCAGGGCTGCGTTATTCCAGAGTGACGATGCAGTGATTCTTTCACCGCTAGGCAGGCTGTGAGTCGTTTCCAGCAGGCTGTGCATCGATTTTCACTGCACAAGGAGTTCCTTTGAAGAGAAGTAGTCTTTTTGGCCCTGAGACTTCAGGAAACAACAGGCAAGCTCAATCCAAGCCTTTGAAGAGCACTTCTCAGCAGATCCAGAGCCCAGCAAGGCAGCAGGGCAACAGCAAGGCAGCAGTCCTTCACAGTAAAACAGTCCAGGTGAGTCCTTTGGGCAGCCAGGCAGCTCCTCTTGGCAGGTTGCAGGGTCTGGTTCAGAGTATCTGTCCCAAGAAGTGTCTAAGTTGGTAGGGTCAGGGACCTAGTTTATATACCAAAAAGTGCCTTTGAAGTGCAGAGACTTCAAAGAGTGGTTTTGAAGCACACGAGGTCGCCTTTCCATACAGGTCTGTCTTCTAGGGTCCCAGTAGGGGGTGTGGCAGTCCTTTGTGTGAGGGCAGGCCACTAGCCTTTGAAACATAAGTGTCAAGCCCCTCCACCCTTCCATCCCAGGAAGACCCATTCAGTATGCAGATGTGTGCAAGTGTGACTGAGCATCCTGTGTTTGTGGTTGTCTGGGTGAAAAGCACAAAGGAGCTGTCAACCAGCCGAGACAGGCTGTAAGGCAGAGATGGAATTTAAGTACAGAGAAATGCTCACTTTCTAAAAGTGGCATTTCTAAAATAGTATTATAAAATCCAACCTCACCAGTCAGCAGGACTTTTTATTACCTATGTGGCCATACTAAATATGACCAGTCTACTACTCCTCTCTGATCAGAATCTACCACTCAAACAGTATATGAGGGTAGCCCTAATGTTAGCCTATGAAAGGAGCAGGCTTCACAACAATGGAAAACGAATTTAGGAGTTTTCCACTACCAGGACATATAAAACACACAGGTTTATGTCCTGCCTTTTACCTAACACAGCACCGTGCCCCATGGGTTACCTAAGGCCTAACGTAGGGGTGACTTATATATAGAAAACTGGGAGTTTAAAGCTTGGCAAGTACTTTTAAATGCCGATTTGAAGTGGCAGTGAAACTGCACACACCGGCCTTGCAATGGCAGGCCTGAGGCATGGTTAAGGTACTACTTATGTGGGTGGCACAACCAGTGCTGCAGGCCCACTAGTGGAATTCAATCTAAAGGCCCTGGGCACATGTAGTGCACTTTACTAGGGTCTTACAAGTAGATCAAATGTGCCAATTGGGTATGAACCAATGTTACCATGTTTTAAGGTAGAGAGCATATGCACTTTAGCAGGGGGTAGCAGTGGTAAAGTGCACAGAGTCCTAAAACCAGCAAAATAAGTTGGGGTGACCACCCTAAGGCTGTCAGGTCTAACAACTCTATAATGTTTGGTCATCATGCACTTGCCAGAGGGATTAATTTCAGTCTTCATTCTCTGACTGGTTATGCACTTTAGAAGGATAGGCTATGTGCAAAAATGGGAAATGTGCAATTATAACCAAAGGATAATCACAAGACTATTGATTTTGATTTGATAAGGGGTTTGTCAGAGCACTTGATTAGGGCAGGCGGTAGGTAATAATGAGAACTGTGCAATTTTAACTGAAGGATAACTAGGACCATCAAATTCGGGTCTGGCAAGCATTTTATTAGGAAGGGTTGCGTGCAATAATGGGAAGTGTTCACTTTTGGTTGAAGGTCTTTAGAAGTCCTCAAGCTGAGGTTTTGAATGGGTTTTAACTGTAGGTTTTATATATTGCCTGGGGTTTGCGATCTAAGTTTCAGGTACTCTAATAGGAGGCTGGGGAACGTCTTGGCAACATTTGAATCATCTGACCTAATGTAAAGAAATTAGCAATTATTCAAAGTCTGTGTAAGGAGGGTTTATGGCTACTTGGCGGGGTCAGAGGGCTTGGGGGGTGCATATATTGCTGGAATGATTTTAATTAATCAAACAGTTTAATACATTTGAAATCCAGTTTTGTTTGAGCGTTACAGTTTCCTTGAATTGTGCTTTGAAGGAGAGGTGACAGTCAATGGTGAATACCAATGATTTAGTATCCATTTTTAATTGAGGGTGAATACTTGATTACATCCCTGTATCTGAGCGTGTCAAAGTATTGCCAATAATGATGCAATTAGAGTTGGATGGATAACAGTATGAGCAAAGAGATAGACACCAATGGTAGAGAAGAATGGGGCAGTCCTTAAATAAATGGAGGTCGCTAAATAGGAAAATTTTCAGAGAGCTCTCTGCCATCACCAGATTGACATATTTTGATTTTTGGTTGATTCAGAGGACTGTGAGGGGTACCATATAGAGCATGTAAATTGAGGGGTAAAAGGATGTATTTCAACAATGTACTAGAGTCATAAACCTACACTTCTCGGTCAACCATATTTAATAGGCACACACCCTAATAGAGAGCTATCTTGGCAACCGTATTCACCTACATTGGGAAATCAATGATGAAGTCTGTCAATGTTTTGTGCACTCAGATGTACTTAGAATTAAATATAACTGGAAAGAGGTCTCCTCCTTTAAAGAGCTTAAGTTCAGGATTCAGTATTTTATCTTCATTCAGTGATCTTTCCAGTTGATGAGCCCTTCCAAGGCTGACTATAAAAAAATGTTTATTCTTTGTTTACAGAATGCCTGCTTTTACAAACACCTCATCATTCTGATTAAACAGCTACTTTATCCTGACAGTGTACATTGATATAGCCCAGCTCACCTTCACTTTGACTAGCATGGAAAGACTATGCAGGCAGCTCTGTGGGAGGAGACATTCCTTTAGACCCTGTTGGTGTTGGCAATGTCATCAGTTTCAGTAACTAGGGTGGCTTGTGCTCATACTTGACTAGACCAAGGTGGCTGCCATCATTCTTGATTAGTCAAAGATGGCCACCATAGTTTTTGACTATGTTAAGATGGCCAGCATTCCCAAACTCTCACAAGACTAAGTGAAGTATTTGCAGCCATCTTGGATCAGCCTCTATTTAAGGAGGCTGCGCCTGTCCATATCTGCCTGTCATTGACAAACGTGAATGTTTCTTCAGTGCAGCTATTCATGAATTGAAATCAGCACAACCCGAGGTGGGTTTTCTTTTCTTGGGGCACAAGTGAAATGATCAGCACTGGGTCATGCGGGCAGGCCGATACTGATGGAGTTCTCCCATCCAGGCAATGGCTACAGACTGGTAGGATCTCTCTTTTGATTTTGTGATTTTATTTTATGAGAGTGGGGCCAGAAGGGGGCTCCTGTTTGCGATGCAGCTTTAGTCCATGATTACAAGAGGACTCATAAATTCTCAGATGGTGGTTGTGGAATTAAAAGGGAAAGAATAACCCTCACAAAAACTTTGGCAGGAATGTGAGATGATCACATTCATGTGCTTCCATGTAACTGAACCTATTACTGTTTATGATTGTACCTGCTATTGTCTTTGAATATTTTTAGCACCCCAAAAGACAATTGTAGTGTGATGTAACACAAAGGGGAGAATTGAGTCCAATTCACGTGGTATGATGTAACACACATGAAACTCTAGAGCTAAGAGAACTATTTGCGCCTAGCTCTTGATATATTTCATATGACAAATCCAGAAGGGGCATTTTATTTAGTTATCCAGTTGCTGTGCATGGGCATGTATACTACAGCACAACCTCTTTAGGAGATGCACTGTGAGAGCCCCACAGTGCATGATTATTGCTGTGAATGTATTTTCATTTCCAGGTCTTCTTCCCCACAGTACCCTTCCTAAATTCCCTTACCCTCGTTTAGCTACTCTGGCACTCTGTATACATTCCAATCAAAAGTCAGAGCTGCTGGAAGGTGGGCTTCTGGAAAGTACTACTACAGAGGATCCTCAGCCCTCATATATACATGCACACCTTTATGATATCCATCACTTTGTACAAAGGCTTTATCTGAAAGGGAGAGTCAAACAAAGACATTTAAAAGAGAACCAACTCAAACCAGTTACAAAGCCTTAGGCAATGGATTCAAATCACCTGTCTAGAAACGGACTATAATAGTAGGACCAAAAACACACTACTCTGTTACAATTCGAAATTCACCCTGGCCAATGAAGGGATGCTCTGCAGAATACTCAAAGAGCTGCTGTGTGACCATGGGAAGTGTCTGCAAGGCTAGCCAGTCTCCCAGAAGTTAGGAGACCTCACCTGAAGTCTACAACTTGTGGAGAAGGTGAGTCTATGCCTTGACCCTATGTGGAAGTGTGTAAGGACCGCAACATTTTTACAGATTAGGTGATTAGTCTTTCCTTGCTCAGCCATAAAGTGTTCTCATTTATGCATCTTAATACGGGGAGGCAATTGTGAAGTAATTCTTTGTGAATGGGGAGAATAGAGTGCTTATGCTTAATATGAATGAGTGATTCTATAGTGTATGTTAATGTGATGTGTGACAGTACCGTTGGTTTGGCAGTGCTTTGCCAACTATATAGCTTTGGTGCTACATGTCCCTGAAGAGTTCTGTCTGCTGTGTACTCCCTCAGGATGACTGCTTGAAGAAGTGTCTGGAATGGTGGTGCATGAATATTGTAAATACAAGTGTACTTTTGGAAATCCGACAAAATAGATTATGGACTATCTGACATGTTGGATGTGTGTGGTAGGGCCCTGATTTTGAGGTTACACAGTGTCTTGGAAGCATTGTTAAGCAGGATGCAAGGGTACTTGCATTGGCGCAAGGCTGCTAAAACAGTGACAGTGCAAGGGAAAAGGACAGGAATGCGCTGTATTGGGTAAACACAACGCATCCCTGCCCTTTCCCTGTCATGCAGTGCAGCACTACAAGGTGACTTGTGGCACTGCAGTGTATGACTTGACCATAAATATGGCCCAAAGTGACTAGTGATGATACCACAGTTGAGAGTGGAGTGTTCCTTAAAACACTGTGCGCTGGGTCTGCACCCTACCGACAAAAAAGGAAAAATATGGTGCCAATTTCCATCATTAGTGTTGTTTCTGGCAAAACGTAGAATCATGATTCACCGAACATATTCAGATGGTCCATAAATACAATGGTGATTTAGGGATGCCAGGGAATGGTTGCTAGACAAGGATATACGACTCACCATTGTGTGATCAGATAACAGGGCCCAAGAGGACATTCAGGACTAACGCACAATGGCAGACATGGTACTAGAGAACAATCTTACTCTGATGGTACTAACTCCCCTGAGTGTGAGATCCCCTCAGTCTGACTAGCTCACCCATTTCCTTTGTGGTGTACACTTTGTGTACAATTGCTACGATATCATGTATTGCAATGCACTCTTGAGATTTTGCTTACAAATTTAAGCTTTAGAAATTTTGGGCCTCATTATGACCCTGGCGGGCGGCGGAGGCCGCCCGCCAGGATGCCGCCCTCCAAAATACCGCGCCACGGTCAAAAGACCGCGGCGGGTATTACGAGTTTTCCCCTGGGCTGGCGGGCGGTTGCTGAAAAACCGCCCGCCAGCCCAGGGGAAAACGACCTTCCCACGAGGATGCCGGCTCGTAATCGAGCCGGCGGAGTGGGAAGGTGCGACGGGTGCAGTGGCACCCGTCGCGTATTTCAGTGTCTGCAAGGCAGACACTGAAATACTTTGCGGGGCCCTCTTACGGGGGCCCCTGCCGTGCCTATGCCATTGGCATGGGCACGGCAGGGACCCCCAGGGGCCCCGCGACCCCCTCTACCGCCATCCTGTTCATGGCGGCTTTCCCGCCATGAACAGGATGGCGGTAGGGGGGGTCAGAATCCTCATGGCTGCGGAGCGCGCTCCGCAGCCATGGAGGATTCAAACGAGCAGCGGAAAGTCAGCGGGAGACCGCTGACTTTCCGCTTCTGACCGCGGCTGAACCGCCGCGGTCAGAATGCTCGTTGGAGCACCGCCAGCCTGTTGGCGGTGCTCCCGTGGTCGGTGGCCCTGGCGGCCACCGGCCGCCAGGGTCAGAATGACCCTCTTTGTTTGTGATGCAGCCCATTAATACTATAGACTTCCAAAAACTGCTTTTTCCTAAGACAGATATACATATTACCCAGTGGCATTTGCCACTGGGTATTTATAGTTGTCTACATTTTTTGTTTGCCAATAACTTTGGCCATCTTTGACGAAACTTAATGAAATGAAGGATTGCAGCAAAAAAAAACATTTTTAAACATTTTGGCCCCAGGCAGGGTTCCTTTGGGGCCTCCCTCAACAAGGGTTTAGGGGACAGGGTATATGTTTTGTAAACATTTTTAGTTCAGGGGACTAAGTCCTAAATGTCCTGTAATGGTTGTAGGAACATTTTTGTTCATGTTGCAGCCAACCAATCGAAACTCTTGCTCCTGTGGGAGCAATATGGCCCAAGGAAAAAAGCCAATCAGAATCCTGTATTTTTTTAAGTTGTGCTTGCAGGACTCCTAGAAGACTCTTGAAAACCCAGCAGTACAGAAATACACATTTTTCTGAACCCGAATTTCTCAAAACTACTGAACGAATGTAGACTAAATCTCAAAAAGCTTTCATTCAGGACCAAGATCTAGTTTCCTGCCACATTTGGTGTAATTCTGTTTCAGTTGTTTTCACTGGAGCCCTTTTCAAAAATGTCTATGGAAACTGCATGGGGACCTTGCATTCTAGGACCCCCCCTTTTATTGGATCACCCCTAAACTTTCCATGAATGATCTAAGCACAAAAGAGCACTTTTTGGGAAGTTTTGTGATGATTCATCAACAGGTGGCAAAGGTATTAGCAAACAAAACAAAACCACCATCATATATATATAAAACTTCATACCGAATCGCAATTTGGGATCTGCAATTCAGTATTAGGAAGGGGCATGTTGAGGGCTTCCCTTCTTAATACCGAATCTGGAAGGTATGTACGAAATCTTTGGACAAAAATGCAGTCATGAAACATTCCCATTTTACTCCCAAAAGAAAGTTGGTGGTAACCCATTTGCAAAATGGAAGGGGCCCCTAAGGGACTCCTTGCCCTTTGAGGATGGTTGGGAAATATTTTTAAGAGCAGATAGTGGTCCCACAGACCACTACCTACTCTTAAAAAATGAAACTTAAACGTTTCATGGTTTTCTTTTTAAGCGCATTTCTTTTTTCCTTTAAGGAAAACAGGGCTTCATTGGAAAAAAAAAGATTGCTTTATTTAAAAGCAATCACAGACATCATGGCCTGCCTAGCCCAGCAGGCCACCATCCCTGTGATGGCTGCAATTCCTAATGGGTCTCAAATTACGACCTACCTCGTTATTATTCATTAGGTAGATCTATTTGGACCCACTACGAATCACAAATGAAACTCTGTACAGTTTCATACATTTGAATTAGCAATTTCCTAATTGTAATTCGAAGGAAACCGCAATTAGGAAATCGCTAATTCAAACATTCATAAATGTGGCCCTTAGTCCCTGAGTCCTGTAATGGCTGCCAACAACATGTTTCTCATGTTGCTGGCAACCAATCAGAGCACTTGCTCCTGAGGGAGTCTGGCTCCTGCAGGATTGTGATGGCCAAAGGAAAAAAAAGCTCCTGAACATGCTATAGTTACAATGGCACTCCCAAGAGACTCTTGAAAACCACCTGCAAACCCAACCGTCCAGATATATACATATTTTTAAAGTTTAATTTCTCCAAAACAAACTACTAAATGGTTTTATACTAAATCACAAAAAGCACACTCTGCAGACCACAATCTAGCTTCTTGCCAAATTAAGTGTATTTTTGTTCAGTAGTTTTTGCAGGAGTGCTGCCTAAAAAAGTCTATGGAAAATATGCTATTTTAACCCCACTTTATATATATATATATATATATATATATATATATATATATATATATATATATATATATATATATATTTATCACACACACACACCCCTCCCTGGTTCCTATTGCCTGCGTGTACATTTTGTTTTGGGATAAGATGTGTAAGGCACCTTACCACCTTAGAAGAGCCCTCTTGCCTCCTAAGAGATCTGCTTGCAGCCATCCTCTTTCTTCCATGAGGGTTCCCTGTAGCCCTTGCCTGTCTATTTTTTGAGGCTCCCCACACCCCATATTTTTACCCTTTCATAGTGTTTCTCTTTTATAGTAAATGCATACTTTAAATTACAGGTTTCCTTGTAGAACAGAGATAGCATTGTTCACTGATATGTTTCAATTGGTCCCCTTGCTTCTCTGTTGGTTTTCTACTGTTAATGTTACCAGGTTGGTAAGCAGTGCTTAATTTGAGACGGGGTTTCCGGTGCTTGGAACCAGCAATTAATTGTCAACACCAGCACTTCTGACAGTCTGACACATGGTGGCACTGTCTGTCTAATTCAGAAGTCAACAAAACAACAGTTGTTTATTAATTTAATTAATATACCTTACAAATTATCAATATTTGCCTCCCAGGCCATTCTTATAGCTTTAGAGGTCTGTAGTTGTGTTGGTACTGTCATTGGCAGCGCTGGTAGGTGCAATGGGTGGTGCAAGGTGCAGTGGCCTCCTCGTGAGGGCCCTGGCACTTATTTATTTACAAATTTAGCACTGCTGGTAAGGTACCTTCTAAGGAGATGTTTAATTAAATTCGAAATACACAAATTATGAAACATACAAATGGATCGAATGACCACCCAATCCAAATGTAAATGTTGTTAATTTGGAATTTAACATAAGGAGAAAATAGCATTGTTTGGTGAGCAGTAACCACACACCAGAGACATATTCTGTGTTTTTGATTGTAGGGCATAATCAATACAATATTTATTTTAATACAATGAACCATTTAAACATTGTATGAAATACTTCATGCACTACACACGTGCACGCAGTTGATGGAGAGAATTCTCATTATCTGTATTTCTTTGCATTCTATGCTTTTTTGGTGATTGAGATGAATTTGGCAACGGGCACATATGGAAAAAGTTTTTAGTCCTCCACATTTCAAGTGTCTGATAACATATATCACATTATTTAAAGGCAGTGTTCCTTAAATGCATGCTTTCTGCCTCCTTTACGTGCATACTCTTAATGACATCCATCAGACTACAATATCTTCCCCCCTTATTCAGTAATGTATTATTCAGTAATATATGTTGCTTTCATTATAAGTAAGTGCTTTGGGTATGTTTACATTTAATTTATCATTGCAGGGCAGGCATTTGTCTACATATTATGACATAGCACTGTGTAGCATGGTATCCATGTGAATAGGCGCTTTGGCGCCCGACATGGTGGTAGTAAATACTAACAATGATACAGTACAATATACCCCACATGCAAATAATGTTACTTTCTGCGGTTTTACATACTCAGATTGCATGTAATCTCAAAAGGCTTCCTCCAGCTATAGTCTTAAAGCCCTGCATGACAAATTGAATTTGACTGAAAACTAATGATTAGGCACTCATTCCTTTCTGTCGAATGACCCTCTCCTTACTCTCCACCCTCTGCATGCCTTACTCCCTCTCTCTGTGTATAGCTTAATCTTAGTTGCATACCTCTCTGCTTTGCTCTGTATCATTGTATTTCTGCCTCAACTCATTGATTGGAACCTCTCTTTCTGTATACAACATCCATTCCACCTCACAATACTTTATCCTCCAAAGGGTATTTACCAATCCTGGCAACAATTTGCATAAATTCACACAACCCTCACTATTGATCCCACCTAACACCTAATAATGTAATCTACCACAAAGAAGCTGGAGTTCAAGTGTAGATGGTTGCTTTGTGAGTACAACACTAATCAATATAACTCTTAATAACCAATAACAACTGGATTAAGCACTAACCTTGGGTCCCGGAGTAGCATGCTACCTAAAGTGCTTCAATGTCCCGTGAAGGGTAGTAAGAATGTGTAAATGCAATTATAATACAATTTGAGTGTTTCCATCCTCATTTATTTATTTATGGCAGTACAAGGCCATACAAAAAGTATGAATAGATGCAAAAATAGGGTAAAGTTGAAGAAAGGAAAGAACTTCCAAAATATTTACATTTACCTGTAACAGAAATAGATAGTCTATAAATATTTTGCCAAGTACTTCTGTGTGAATCATTTAAAAACATAGGGGTCCACAACCTGACCCTGGAATGGTTTAATATAAATTGATGATGCAATGTCCAGCAGACCCAATTCGCCCTTAAGGGTTGCCATCGTGATGCCAAGGCCTAGATGTAACAGCCAGCTAAAGGAATATATTCTCCACTGCTTTAAGGTTCTCAGCCTTCCTAAGCCCGATAACTCTGCACAATAGGATTCAGCGGAGATTGTCTGTATTTTGTAGGCTTGATGACAGATTTGAGGGATCTGTCGAAAAGGTTATTAGCAAAATAGATAGTTGCACCCATATTTTGGTTCAGAAGGGACTCGCTTGTGGATGATTGCGCCACACAGGTCATCTTCCCATCAAAACATATGCCCAGCTAGTCAAAACATTTTACTCTGTCCAGATTTATTCAGTGGATTTCAAACAGATTTATTCTGTGGATTTTAAAGGTCGATTTTAGCTCTTAATATCATAAATTGTGTTTCATTGATATTGATGGTTAGTGTATTGTGAAGACAATGGCCCTGATTTAGACATTGGCGGATGAGTTACTGCATCACAACAGTGGGAGATATCTCGTCCGCTGAAATATAAATCCCATTATATACTATGGATTTAGATTTCAGCAGACGGGATATCCATCACTTTTGTGATGGAGTGACTTGTCTGCCAATTTCTAAATGAGGCCCAATATCTGTCATACCCCCAAAGAAGCTGACGCATTGATCAAACTAACTGTGATAAAATGACAGCATCGTCAATAAAGAGTAATAATGGAAATTTGAGGGCATATGTACCAGGAAATGGCGTAGGACAGCTCCGCAAGCCATTCTGCTGCGCTGCCCTACGCCAATTTGAAAGGGCAGAAATGCCCCGTATTTACAAGATACAGTGCGTTTCTGTCCTTTAGCCCTGCGCTAGTGCACAAGTTGCTGCTTAGCGCCAAAGCAGGCACCCTTGCACCATGGTACAAGGGTGTCTGCTTTGTTAACAGGATTGTTTTTGTGCAGGAAGGAACTCCTTCCTGCACAAAAACAATCCAGAGAGGCATTTTCCTCTTTCTATGTGTGCTGTAAAATGCATAGAGGTTGAAAAGCAGGAGTGCGAGCCAGCACTCCTGTCTCTTTGATTTCAGGAGTGCAGTTGCCTCTCCTGTCAAACCAAACTATGGCTGTGTTCTTCTCATATAAGTTTTGATGGTCTGATATCAATTTCACCAACACCCTGAGCTCTAAGAGATGTCCATAGGAGTAATGGGTCTATCAAGTAGAAGGCTGCTTTAGGTTGATGAATACAAGGTAGAGGGGGCATACGTTTTTGATTTTTATGCATTTCGTGGAAATCAGAAAAAGCCTCATAGCTTGGTCAGTTGTATCCTTTCTCTTCCAGAATGCTTTTTGATAGTCCAACAGAATCCTTTTTTCCTCAGCCCAATCCTGCAGTTGGTTTAACAACAGCTTGCTATAGATTTTCCCCATAAAATCTAGGAGAGATATTGGCCTATAGTTGGTAGGATTACCACATTTCTCTATTTCATTGATAGGAATTATTATTGCTATTTTCCACCATGAGGGAGGTTGCTGATGGAGCCATATAGCATTAAACCCCATAGCTAGGGATGGGACCCAGGTGGACAGATTGTTTCAGAAGAAGTCCAAAGGAACATTGTCTGAGTCTGGAACCTTTCCGAGCTTCTGACTTAAAATAGCCAGCCATACTTCATCCTTCAGGAATTCTTTAGGATGAAGGAAGGGGCTAATGAGAACTTCAGGTGTAGGTGCACTGGTGTTTTTTTGCATGGGTGGAGGATCATAGCTGACATGAGAGTAAGGTGAGGATGATCAAGGTCAGGGTTCTCTCTGGTTGGGGTGATAATTAATCATTTTTCTTATCTAGGTGATTCATGATATTTCCTTCCCTGACAGTCCCAGCTGCTGTGTTGTCAGGTATATGCTGGAACAAGGAGGAGAAATGAGTGGTCCATTTGCTGCAGTCGATCCCTGATTCCAGATTCGTTTTTGGCCTCTTACACCCCAAGTCCCAAAATATGGTGGTGAATTTCTCTCTAATTGCTGCCTCCATCAGCAGCCAAGTTTTAATTTTCACTTGTATGTACCTTGTTTGTTTTTATTAGAAGCTTATATGTTTTCCTAAGGATTTTTAGGTATTCATCACCTTCGTCTGACTTGTACCTTTGTATTAGGACATGTGGCAATGCTTTCTTCTGCATTATGCAATATTGGTCAAACCACTCCAGCAGTGAGATGTTCTTTCTACCAGCAGTCCACTTTACAATTTATTTCCGATTCATGCTGTTATTGACAGGAGGCTGTTCAGCCCAAGGGCAGTACTTTGTCTTGCTTGCTGCTGAGATCAAGAAGTCTGATATATTTTGTGCTCCAAAGAATAGTCTCCTCTTAGATTTCCTGGGTCTTACCTGTACACCTTGAAATGTTCGTCCATGTTAGTTTTTTCTGATTTGGCTTAAGATTAATGTTGCCCTGTTAAGGGCCCTGCAACTTCAGCTGCTTATGTGTGTCACCAACAAGAAGAAAGCTTTCTATTCACTGAATGATTCTCATGTTGTTGATCATGTGCCACGCTAAGAAAATTACTTATTATATAATCTATTAGGCTATATATCATTCAAGCATGAACTTTCTTTCTCCTTAAATAAGCAATCAGTTGGACCATATGTTATTGTATCCGTTGGTTGAATGTTGTGCTTGTAATGCCCCCCACAATACTTCCCTGAGAAGTTTTGACTGTTTGCCCTCACTACCCTGATAGTCAATTGTGGAAAGCGTGTACTTGGTCCAGTTTGCAAAGCCACGTTAGCGCAAAATCTAAGACACTATAGGCAGATGATGTCAACCACCACAGTAGCGGCCTAGTAGCTCTTGCCTGCCCTCTGCACCCTGCCGTAGAACAGGGTCAGACAACATGTAAATATAGGACATTGCATGCTTTAGTCTTTTTTCTACCTATCCACCGCTGAATACATTTATGTAGATGTTTAGAGTGCATTTTTATCCAAATGCTTTCTTTCAGTAACATCTAAGTCACTGCCCTGCTTTGCATCAAAGGGAGAAAAATGTGCCATATGCTACTAAGATATGATGCATTGTTTTCTCCTTCAGCTTGGGTACACCTTTGACAGCCATGCACCAACGCACACATACATGCGCCGTAGTGCAAGAGTGTGTGAGCTCTCTGTAGTATAGGTCTAGTGCTTGAACCGCTTGATTCCAGAAGAAAGCTTTACTTTTCTCTGTTTGTAAGTGTACTGTAGGAAGCATAAGATTTTGGGGCACCACCCACGGAATGCACTTTTGACACAATGTGATGCAAAGTTGAGCATAGCACAACATTGTGTTACTTTGGATGAACAAAACAAATACTGATTTGCGATGGATTGTAAATCCCAGGCTATCACTTTGCACCGGGTTTCCATCACAAAAATAATGCAAAACAAGTCAGAAGTGTTAGTAAATTAGGGCCTTGATGTGCGAACCCTAAACTTTAGCTGCAGGTCATCCAGATCTTCCACCATCTTCACCCTTCCTACCTCATTTAGTAAATTAGTTTTTAACACATCTTCCATTCTCAGTATCTCTCCCTCCATTTGAGAGAATTGTAATTTCTCCTGCTTTACCCAATATACCGCTATATTTTTTAGAGCCCCCCCTTAACTAAGATTTATATGCATCCCAAACCACATGGTTTGGAGCAGATATCAAATTCCAGGCAAAAACTCCTCTGTCTGTTGTAGTATCTTAGCAACTAACTCTGCCTGCAAAAAAGTCCTCCTATCAAACGTACACCTCCTTTCCTCCCATACATTCTTCAATTCAATTTTCAACAGAAAAGCCACATGTTCTGATAAATGAATCAGGAGGTGGTCTATTGCCTTAACTGTCTCCATTTCCTTTCTGTCCACAAAAAAATAGTCTAACCTTGAAAAATGCCCATTCTTTTTACTATGGAAGGTTCCCTATAATTCCCTTTTATTCTCCATAGAACATCACACAAAACAACATTTTCCACCATATCCAACAAATATGCCCATCCTTGAGGAACTGATTGGTATCCTCACTGAGGATCTATCTAGAGTGTTATGTAATAAGACATTAAAATCTCCTCCTTGTAGGAAACGGTCATCTTTCTTGGCATGTTACCCCCAATTTCTGCCTGTTTGTCAGTGTGTTTTTGCTGTCTCACTGGGATCCTGCTAGTCAGGACCCGAGTGCTCATAGTTTGTGACCTATATGTGTTGTCAGTATGCTTGACTGTGTCACTAGAGTTCTGCTAACGAGAACTCCAGTGCTTACACTCTCTCTGTGTACCAAATTTGTAACTATAGCTTAGTGACTCTTATATTCTAATTCTGATTGGCACACTGGACCCCCCCTTATAAGTACCTAGTATATGGTACCTAGGTACCCAGGGCATTGGGGTTCCAGGAGACCCTTACGGGCTGCAGCATTTCTTTTGCCACCTATAAGGAGCTCATACAAACCTTTCTTCAGGACTGCCACTGCAGCCTGAGTGAAATAGTGCACACACTATTTCACAGCCATTTTTCACTGCACCAGGTAACTTATAAGTCAACTATATGTCTAACCTTAATTTACTGAAGGCTAGGTGCAAAGTTACTGTGTGTGAGGGCACCCTTGCACTAGCAAACGTGTCCCCACATTGTCCTGGGCCAATTCCCAGGACTTCATGATTGCGGGGACAACATTATAAGCGTGCACTACGTATACGTCAATACATATAAGTAGCTTCACAATGGTAACTCCAAATATGGCCAGGTGAGGTGTCTAAAATTGTGGAATTGAACCCCCAATCCAAATCTGGCATTGGGGGGGCAACTCCATGCACCCTGGAGGCTTCACCATGGACCCCCAGTTCTGCCAAGCCAGCTCTCTGAGGTTTCCACTGCAGCCCCAGCTGCTGCCACCTCACAGACAGGTTTCTGCTCTCTTGGGGACTGCGCGGCTCAATCCCAGGAAGGCAGAACAATGCATTTCTTTAGGAGAGGGGTGTTAGACCCTCTAACATTGGAAATAGGTGTTACAGGCATGGGGGAGTATCCTCCCAGAGCCTCCTGAAATGCTTTGAAGGGCACAAATGGTGCCCTCCTTGCATAATCCAGCCTACACCGGTTCAGGGACCCCCAGTACCTGCTCTGGCGCGAAACTGGACAAAGGAAAGGGGAGTGACCACTCCCCTGTCCATCACCACACCAGGGGTGGTGCCCAGAGCTCCTCCAGAGTGTCCCTGGCATTAGCCATCTTGGATTCCAAGGTGTGGGGACCCTCTGAGAGCATCTGAGTGGCCAGTACCAGCAGGTGACATCAGAGACCCCTCCTGATAGGTGCATACCTGGATAGGTAGCCAATCCCCCTCCCAGGGCTATTTAGGGTCTCTCCTCAGATTCGATTTGCAAGGTTCCTCCAGGACTCCTCTGTATCCTCTGCTTCAGCTTCTGACCGTTGAATCAACCGCAGACTGCTCCAGGAACCGCTGTAACTGCAACAAAGTATCCAGGAAGACTCCTGTGACCTGTAACTTCAGCTCAGCCAGCAATTGCAACAGTTTCCAAGGTGTGCACACTCTGAAGACTACCTGTCTTCACCCTGCACCAGAAGAACTGAAGGAATCTCCCACAGAGTGAGACAAGATGGCAGCCGGCTGACCAGTATCACCGCAGCTGCCGCCTTTCCTTCCGTGTGTTCGGGGGATGAGCGAAGGCTGCATTGTAGTCGCGTTCTCATGGATCTGGTCAGAGCGGATTTATGGAATGTGGAGCCAGGAAATAGCCACTGGGAACGGCTTAAGGAAACTAACATGGCTTGTGGGTGCTCGAAGTGTGCCACAGCGGCTGTTTTTCTTCTGCGTTTACAGCCGCACTGGAAGCGCTGAGGTGCTTGCTGTCCTGTTGCTGGCCCCCAAAGTGGTGAAGACTTTAAAAAAAAACAGAGTGTCAAAGGGGGGTAAGGCTGGTGTGGAAATAAATATTGACAATATGACCCAAAGGCATATCTTGGGTCCCTCGAAAAAACGGACTATTATACAGAGTAAGGCACAGCAGAGCAGCCTACTGATGGAGAAGCTTCAGGCAAGTGGCTCAACGGCAGGGGATGTGGGACTACAGATCCCCGAAATGTTTAAACAGCCCTTAAGAGTTCAGACTGCGGCTCCCCTCCAAGTTTTTGATAAAGAAGGAACAACAGGCTCCAAGGCTTTTATACATGACGGCAATGGCATCGTCGGCACGACAGGCATGGATGAGGCAGTACATATCCAGGATGGAGCAGGTATGACTTTATTAATTGGGAATCCGCGGATCAGCGACCAGTCTCCTCCCAGGGGATTAAAGTGAAAGACCCCCTTCAGATTATGCCAAGGGAGAGGGTCAACTTGGGGGGGGCTACCAAGAAAATGGAGCCTTGCCGTTCAATTCAACTGGAGATTCTCCAAGAGACTATAAAGGGGGGAGATAAGACTCTTTCAATATCCAAAATAGATCTATCCAGTAGTAGTCAAGAGAGACACCAGCTGCCTCAGAAAATCTCGGGGGCCTTCTTTGGGGGAAGAGCGATAAGAGGGGGGAGGAGACTGCCCAAATAGACAATGCAGAGAGCTTTTTCTCCTTATCTGATCAGTCGAAAGAGTCTGATGAAGATATTTATTCGAAAGATATTGATTCAGCAGAAAGCTCTACTGCTAGTATATGGGGGTCGAGTAAGCAGACCTGCAGAAGGAAACTGAAATGCTTACAGCTTAGCAATGTATGTAACCAGGGGGGAGTTAACAATGAAGCACAGCTGAATGACAAGAAAGGTGCAGGGGAGATGCAGTGGGATTACACGGCAACTCAACAGGTGTACTCAAATATCGATACTGCTGTTCCCTCTATAAACTTAACGTCCGAGCCTCCAGAACATGTGGAATCACCCTTGCTCATCGAGCCTCCAGAACATGTGGAATCACCCTTGCTCAAGCCTATTTACCGTACAATGATGCACAATCATGAGCAAGTACAAAAGGATAGCAGGAAGGCTAAGATGACAAATAAACAGCTACAGACCTCAATCAAGAGGGTCGCGAAATCTTGTCAAGATATAAGTGCGCGTATTACAACAATTGAGACCCGTACCGATATATTGGAGACGGAAGTTAAGACTGTAGCTAAGCAGGCTGCTGTCCAGGAGCTGCAACTCTCAGATATTCAATGGAAATTGGAAGTCGCAACAATCTTTGGATCCTGGGCATAAAGGAAGGTCTAGAGGTACAGGATACAAGGGCCTATATAGTTTCACTGTTCAAGAAGGCCTTCCCGGACTTTGTCGGTTGGAACTGGGACATGGAGATACAGAGAGCACATCGGTTTCCACTTTTTTTGAAAAAACAGGAGGCGGGCGTTAATGATGGCGAGAAACATCCTAGGGCCATCATTATATATTTTGGTAACTTCTTGCTTTGTCAAGCTGTGTTTGAAAAAGCCCGCCGCAAGTCAATGATAAGCGTGGATGGGGTATCTTTTTCCGCAACCAGATTTTGCACATGCTACGGTGGAAAGACTCTGGCGGCTGAGGCAAATGATAGCGCCTTTTCGGGAAGAGGGGGCTGAGGCGTATCTTTTAAATCCTGCTCATCTAAAGATTGTATATAAGGCTTCAATACGTATGTTTACCTCAGAAATCAAGGCCAGGGAATTTTTGGCCCAGTTGAAAGAGGATAGAAGCAATGGAGGGCCGAATTGAGCTTTGAAATCTTGGAATTGGTAGGGGGGAATTAAAGTTAAGGAAAGCCTGGAGGGGGGCGGGGGCCGACATTGACTCCCACCTTCTCCTTGGCTCTCTGGGTTGTTTTTTTTTCTTTGTTGATTGGTGGATGGGCAAAGGTGGTAGCTTAAAGGATGGATTTTATATGTCTAAAGGGTAGTCACACAGCAAACTGGGTGAGGGGTAGGACGACTTCCATCTTACAGACCTTGTGGTCTGGCGTCCTCACTTAAAAGGGTGGCGGGGTGGTTTAGGGCTGGGTTGTGTTGGCTTGGGTTGGGTTGTGGTGAGGGGTTCTGACATCTGACCAAGGTAGGGGGGGTCTAAAGGGACACACAGCAGGGGGGGCAGCAGTAGTAGTGGACCTCAGGCAGGTGCAGGCAGGAACAGGGTGCAGACAGAATAATTGGTTGGTATATTTGGGAAACAGAACAAAGTGAAGAACATGGGTCAGAAAGGTAAAACACGTATAGTAACGTTGAATGTTTGTGGGCTTAACGATGGTAAGAAACGACAATTGGTAAGGGAAGGTCTAAAAGCCTTTAAGGCCGACATTGTTTGCATGCAAGAGACGCACATTGTAGGGTTGCAGAATCAATTGTTGGAAATTCCTGGATGGAGGCTGGTGGCGCATACAAACCAAAGTACAACTACTAGAGGGATAGCTATACTTACACGAATCAACTCACTGGTAGTTCTCAAACGGCTTGTAGATAAAATGGGCCAAGTGGTGCTACTGGAGTGTTTAGTTGCAGGGTCAAAATTCGCAATCTGTTCAATTTATGGATTGAATGTAGATGATCCGGAAGTGTTGAATTTTGTTAATAGGGAGCTTGCGTCTTGGGTGGCTCCGGTGATAGTATGCAGTGATTTAAATATACACTTAGATAATATAAATTCTATTCAAGAACATATAGTATATCGGGGAGGAAATCGAAAGTCTTTGCTGCACTAGAGACATTAATATTGAACATTGGTTTGGTTGATGCCTGGCAGAAGTGTAGGTATCTAGAACTTGGCCGCACGTTTTTCTCTTTCCCACATAAGAAATCAGTGATGCTAGACTATTTTTTGTGTCAGCCACTTTGTAAGAGGGTTTATGGATTGAGAGATATCTGAGAATAATATCGGACCATAATCCTTTGGTTGTGGAAGTGTGTTTGGGGAGGAAGGGATGTCTCGACAGGACCTGGTCTTTTGATAGTCTTTTGATAAAGGTTTGTTAACTGGCCCAGTCTATGTGCAATACATGAGAGGTTGGATTCCTGAGTTCTTGGAGGTGAATCATGGGACGGCCTCTAGTCATGTAGTCTGGGATACGCTTAAAACTGCTATCAGAGGAGAGACGCTCAGGTATGCGGTTAGTAAAGAGAGACTACACACTAGCCAGCTGGAGTTAATTCAAAGGAAACTGACCTCAGCCGAAAAACGGTTGGGGGAGGCAACGAGCGATGATGCTGTAATGTTGGATATCTTAAATGAAATTGTCGTAGTAAAAGCTGAGATTGTGAAAATATACATGGAAACGGCTGCCGCCAAGTTCTTGAGGACGAAGATGGACAATTGGTTAGTGGCAGCTCTGACGTTTTGAGGGTGTTTAGGGTTTTTTAGCAGAAACTTTTTTTTTCCAGAGTTAAGGAAAGAGCTGCTTACTCTATTTTTGGAGGTGTAAGCAGGGTCTCAACCTCCGGCATCATGGGCAGAGGCAAATATAGTAGTCTTTCTGAAAAAAAGTAAGGATCCCCGGTTACCGGGGTAATATCGTCCTATCTCCTCAATCAACAGCAATGCTAAAATCTACGCTAAGGTATTGGTTACCTCGCTAAGCTCAGTGGTTACCAATTTAGTCTCTCCCTGGCAACATGGGTTTATCCCAGGGAAAGGCACGACTGACCACGCTAGATGAGTAATTACACTATTGGATGCCCAGGATGTGGCAAAGCTGACGATGGCAGTAATACTGCTTGATGCAGAGAAAGTGTTTGACCGGGTGCACTGGACATTTTTATGGGAAATCTTGCGCAAGAATAATATTGGCCCCAGGTTCATTAAGGCTATTCAGAACTTATATCAGAATCCCATGGCCACTATACAAATGACGGGATCCAAATCGGATCCTATTTTTTTCAGAGGGGCACAAGACAGGGTTGCCCGTGCTCACTGCTGTTGTTTGCCTTATATATTGACCCACTGATTACAAAATTGTTATGTAACAGGAGGATTAAGCCAGTGGAGTTGAAAGGGGGTAGTACTAAGATACTGGCCTATGCTGATGACATCGCAGTGGTAACACCCAACCCAGTGGCTGCTATAAGAGAGATCGAACAAGATGCAACTTGATTTGGGAGGGTGTCTGGACACCTGTTAAAGTGGTCTAAATGTCAAATTTTGACTAATGCTTGGACAAATTTGTAGGATGAGCGTAAGGTGACCCATGCTCAGTATGTAGAGGTCAGGCTGTCATCTAACTTGGACGAGGTTGTCAAAATCAATTTGGCCCCGGTCTTAGCAAAGGCTAAGAACGAATTGCGCTGTATTAATAATTTACAGCTCTCACTGGTGGGCCGCTGTGATGTGATTAAAATGAACTTCTTAACCAGGGTGTTGTATTTTTTTAGGACTATACCGCTAAAAATAGGACAGGAGTGGTTCAAGCAGATGGAGGAGTTGACGAATAGCTTTATATGGTCCTACTCTAAAACACATCGGGCCTCTTGTTATTTAATATTACCAAGAGAGAGGGGGGGATGGGCTCTTCCTAGTTTTAAGCTATATTACTTGTCGGTGGTATCACAATATGCGCAGATGTTATGTTTTCCGGGTAGAGCTGTACAAGATACCCTTCCCCCCATGTATGCACTGATTTGGGGTAAAGAAAAGGATAGTGGAACCTAGCTATTTTAAGAAAGTTAAATTTAAAACGATTAGGGAGGCTTTTAAAGCTTGGGCTCAGATTAAGTGCAAGATGGGTATGGGGCGGGTTTGTTATTATACGCCGCTTTGTAATACCCCAATGTTTCCGGGGATTGTTAAAGATAGGGGTTGTTTAAAATGGCTCAATCATGGGGTTCAGAAAGTGGTTGATTTTTTTCACAAGGGTGGTCAGTTAAAGGCATTTGAGGACTTGAAAGTGGAGTTTGCCCTGGATAATAAAGACTTTTTAAAAAATGTTTGCTGATTAGGAACTTCTTACTGACCACATTTAAACATAATGGGTGTGGGGGAAGGGTTAGGCTAATGGAGGCTCTCGGCAATGCTGTACCATTAGCAATCTTTATTCGATTTAGTTAGATTCAATGGAAGATGATCTGGAACACCTTGCTAGGAATTGGGAGCGGCGGATAGGTGCTAGTGAAGCTGCAGTCCGAGAGTCTTTAGATATGGCTCAATATGTATTTCTGTCAGTTGGACCGCAAGCTCAGCATTATAAGGTCTTATTCAATCTTTATTATACACCTGCCAAGATTGCTAGCTGCGGGTATTAGCTGTCCTCGGTGTGGGAGCTCAGAAGCTGATCTTTGTCATATGTTCGTCAGCTGTGGAAAATTATCCGGGCTTATCAGCGATATTTCTGAATTTTTGGGAAAAGTGTTTAAGCAGGACATTAGCCTAACACCCCAACTGGTGTTGCTAGGGGTGGATGAGATAGCTTGTAAAAGTCAATCTTGTTATTTCCTTTTCCTGGCAATGTCAGTATTGCGTGGCTGTGTCACATCTGATTGGTTGAAAGCCGAACCCCCATCCTGGAACCAATGGATTATGCGGCTGTTGTCTGCGTACCACTTGGAGTCCTGGTTATATAGCATCAAAGGTACTACTTTTAGAAAAAGGGGCTCGAAAATTTGGGCCCCTCTGCTGTCATGGCTCCAAAGGGATAAGAGGACAGATTAGTAAAAGTATGGTTAATTAATTTGCACCTGCTGTATGTAGGTATGAATTAGTGATTAAATATCGTTATTTTTTGTATGATGGGTTAAGGTATTCGATGAATTTGTAATCTGCTGTGTGGCTAATAAAATACAATTAAAAAAAAACGAAAAAAAAGGAATCTCCCATGGAGTGACGAAGTCACTTACCTGCTTCAGCAGGCGCCTCTCTGCGATGACAACTGGTACTCTGGAACTCCTTGATGAGCATTATCCCTGGAACAGAGGTGGTGGACTTAAGTGACCCTGACTGTCCAAAGGTCCAGCTGTCCAAATTTGGTGGAGGTAAGAGCTTGCCTCCCCATGCCGCGACAGTACCCCTATGCACGGCATCTTCTGCAGCTCCTTGGGCTTCTGTGCACTTCTTCCAAACGTTTTTTGTGCACAGGATAGCCCAGGTCCCCAGCACTCCATCCTGTGAGGCACAGCTCTCTGAGTTGTTCTCCTGTGTAGTGCTGCGACAACCGCACTTTGCCACTCCTTTGTCCCTGTGTCCTGGGACTCTGGTGGGTGCTCCCTGGTTTTCTGAGGGCTCTCTGTAGTGCTGAAAGCCCCCTCTGTCTCCTCAGTCTAAGTTGAGGCCCCCAGGTCCCTCCTGGGTCTGGGCAGCTCCTCTTTGATGCAAACCACGTGCTTGCGTGAACCATGGCTTATTGGCGGAATCCAGTGACACAAACAGCCTGCATCCAACAACTCAATGTGGAACATCTCTTGCACCCAGCAGGAACCCGCAGCTCTCTTCTCTGGTGCATTTCTGTATTTTTCTTCGAACCGGAGAATCCACTTTTGGACCTTCTTCCAGCAGGGCAGTGGCTCCTGTTCTTCCTAAACTCTTCATTGACATCTGGACTTGGTCTCCTCTCTCCACAGGTCTTCAGGTCCAGGAATCCATCAGTGGTTCTTTGCAGTCTTGCTTGGTTCTTGCATAATTATTCATCATGACTTGTAGTGTGTTCTGAGGAAACTTGCTGTACTTTACTCCTGCTTTCCTGGGCTCTGGGGTGGGGTACTTTTGTGTTTTCCCACACTCCCTGTGCCCCTCTACACACTACACTTGCCTAGGGGGGAATTCTACATTTGCATTCCACTATTTTAGTATATGGTTTGTGTTGCCCCTAGGCCCATTGCGACCTATTGTATTCTTCACTGTTTGCACTATTCTATGGCTGTGTACTTCCCTGATTTTGGTTACTAGTGTCTATATTGTGTATAATACTTACTCAAGTGACTTGGTATAAGGTGTAAGCACCTTAGGTACCAACTACAAACCAGGCCAGCCTCCTACACTTCTAAGATGATAGGAGCATTAAAGTGAAGGAGATTTGAAAAAAGCTGTGACAGAGGGGTGATATCATTCATGTTTGAGCCCTAATAACTTACTAGGGTATACAGGAAATTATGAACCTGTACTTCTGCAACAATCCAACGCCCACCCCCTTCAACTGCCTTTATCGAACTAAGTTCACCTCTGACTTTACCTTAAGTACCAGAGCAGTCCCTTTAGTACAGTGTGCTTCATCCGTAGCTACTATGTTCTACACCCATTTCTGCATCAAAAAAAGACTGCATTCCTGTCTCAAAAGATGCATTTCTTGGAGCATAATTATTTGGGCTTTATATTCTTTTAAATATTTTAAAACTGTTCTCTGCATTTTAGCTACATGTAGCCCATTTATTTTCAAACAAAGAATTGCCAAGGATTGCCTCCTACCTGCCTCGCCTAAACCCATCCCTCTCATTCACTCTTTTTCCCCTAACCCACATATCTAGTTGGTGTTCTACCCTTTGTGTTCATCACCTGACTTAAATTGAGGACATCAACTTTTTTTATTTTTCCCCCATGCTCCCCACCACAAGTGCCCCCCATGGGAATCCTCCCAACTAAATTACTAGGCATTTCCTAATGCCCTTTCCAGCCCCACCCTAGCCCTATGGGAGAGCTAACACCACCGTACTCCTTACATTAGTTTCTGCTTATCTGCCCCCCCCCCCCAAATCTGTGCATTAAAAATATCTACATCCTCTGGATCAGAAAAAATTTGCATCTTATTCTGCCACATAACTTTCAGGATGGCTCGAAACCTTAGTGGTGCTGTGGCTCCCAACTTCTTTAAATCCTCCAGTCTGTTTCCCAACTCCCACTGTCTTTCAGCTGTCTCCTTAGGGATGTCAGATCTAATCCTAAAGGTTGCCCCCAGTGCTTGTAATGATCCCACTCTCAGGGCTAGCCCCAATAATTTCTCCTTCACGGAGTATGAGAGAAAATTCACCAAAATCATTTGTGGATTTTTCCACCCAGTGTGTATTTTAAAAGGATCTCTATGCACTCGCGGAATTTCTGCCACAAGATTGTCTGCAAAACCATCCTGTGGAAAGGTGCTCTTCAGTAAATTAATTACAAAGGATTTAATATCTGCTCCTTCCATCCCTTCTTTTACCCCAAAATTCTGATATTGTTCCTTCTAGCATTATTCTAGAAAATTTCAATTCTTGCAGACAAAGCCTCCTCACTCAACTTCAGATGCACCACCTCCTGGGAATTTTCTTGAACCACAGTTTGAAGGTCCTGAAACTCACCTTTCAAATCCCATGTACGTTGGGTGAAGTTCTCTATCTTTACTTCTAAGCTAGAGCAGGTCATCTGTATCTCTTTTTGATTTGCCTCAGAGATTGAAACATTTTCTTTAATCTCTTGGGTTAATTGGTTAAGCATCTGCTGAACTGCATCCCATCCACCAGGCCCGCCATCCTCTGAGCCTGGACCCTCCACCACCAGAATCTCGTCCTGAGTACTACTCTCCTCTGTTGGGATTTCCCCTTTACTGGGTCTATCTCTTCCGCTGCCAAGCATGCAAATTTATTATAAGTTGATACCATTGGGAGATCCACAAGAGAGCGGAGATCTTCCGGTTCAATACTCCCAGCTCCCATGCTCCTAGATTCAATACTGCACTTGCTCATCTCCATCTGCCTCACCTTACCCACACTGGAGACCCCACTTAAGTCAGACCATATTTTAAAGTAAGTGTTTAATGAGGGTGTAATTCTCTGGGATTTCGTAACCAGGGGGGCCTGTTTCTCATTTAGGGGAGCCACTGCCATTATTTTTGTAGAGGGTTTCCTGAACTGGGGAGCTTTGACTGAGGAGAATCCTAGCCTGAGATTTATCCTGTCTTGCAGGCACCTTTACTTTCACCTGATCTGGGAATTGCGGGACCTTAAAAAATCTGGCAATCTCCCACTCACTATTTATGGACAGGTTAATTTAGTGAAGATGTCTATTCTACCTAAAATCACCTTTTTGTTCGACAATATCCTGATAACGTTTGATAAAAAAGCCATTTCAAAACCCCAAGGGAAGATAACATCATTCATTTGGGCCAGAAAGGGTATAAGTTTGTCCTGGAAAAAATTAAGGAGGAGGGTTGGATTTGGGGGGATGGGCCTCCCGGATCTTCAGATCTATTGCTGGGCTTTTCAGTTGAAGAATAATAGAATGCTGTTACCACACCCCGATGAGACCCTTTCAGGGGTAATGTTTGGAGCAATACTTTCAGGTCTGTCTAAGGAAGGTTTCTCTTACAAATTTGGGGCCCCGAAATTCTTTAAGCAGGACATGCTGAAATGTTTGCGGGCAGCAGCCATCACCTGGTACGAGATTAGATCCCTTCTGGGCATTGAGCATTATAGCAGGTTATCTCCCATTTGGGATTCACCTGGAACCCCGGAGTGTTTCCTGTATAGCCTTCCTATGCCTCTAAAACAAAGTGGTATCACTAGATGGGAGCAGATGGTAAATGATGGGCAGAGATTTCCCTGGGAGCATTGGAGCAATATGGCAGAAGGGGTTGTTTCCAGATTTAAGATTTAACATGTAAATGTGTGGCTCAAGAACCAGGGGTTGTTGGACATAAACCAGGACAAATGGAATTAGATCTTCAGGTTCATAGAGCCTCGAAGAAGGAGGTGGCACAGTGGTACCAGCATCTTCTGATGGCAGTCGAGGATAGGATGAAACCATTGTATGCTGTGTGGCGTGGATACTTGCCAGATGAGGAGCTGGAGGAGTTATGGCAAGTATCTTGTTCTACTTTATATTCAGTGGTTAAGTCTGCTGCAATAAGAAGAAATCATTTCTTCACCCTTCACAGAGTGTACTGGATGCCTAAGAAATTGGCAAAGGAGTGCATCTTCTAAATGTAAGCGGTGTGGTAGCAGCGATGCAGACAGCAGTGGGTAAGACCATCTCTCACTCTTTGGGTGTCCCTCTGGAGGTAAGCCCCTCTTTGATTTTATTTGGGATAGAGCATCAGGATGCAGATTGCCTCTTTTCTAACCAACATTATCGAGGTCTGGTTTTTTACATGATAACGCTCGCAAGAAGGGAAATCCGTAAGTGTTGGGCCCAATCCTCTGCCCCTACTTGGCATGCATGGAAAAGATCAGTACTCTTCTTTTTTAAGGAAGTGGAAAGGAGAGGAGTAAATGAGAGACTGGATGGATTTTGGGAATAGGTGAAGATTTGATTTGATAAGTTTAACGTCTGATGATTTTCTGCTTTCGACTCAGCAAGGCTGGGAAGCTGATCACATCCCGTGGCCCAGTGATCTGATAACGGGTACGACCATGAGTTCACAAGGTGGTAGAAACCTAGTTGGGGCTCAATGGTAGCATTATGAGGACTAAAAAATGTTTTTCAAAGAAGATGGAAGGACAGATAAAGATGAATACAGCATAAAATAAAGGAATACACACAGCATGATAGAGGAAACGAAAGTGAAGGGCACCTGAAGAGGAAAGAAAGACTGAAAGAGAAATAAAGGAGGCATAAGATGGAAAAGGGAACATTGAAAGAAAAGTAGCTGTGGCATTAGTGAAAGGAGAAAGCTAAAATGAAAAGTTCAAAAAAAGAATGACACTGACCTCCAATCTTTTTTTTATGATGTCCTGATGACTGAGCCATAACAGGAACACAGAATATGCACCCACATCTCTCCTCATAGATCTCCAATATGCATGCAATAGTGATGGTGGCTGTGAATTGGTCCTCTGTGCCCCCCCTTGCTGTTTCCATCACCACCAGCCTCCACTTCCCACCCAATATTCAGGAAACTCAATATGTTTGTTGGTCTTCAAGGCTCACACATCAACTGGATGTTCACCTTGTCAGGTGAAGTCACGTACCATCCATTCTGTGTGGTCATTGTATATAAAGTGCCCTGGCGGGGCTCAGAGCTATTGCTAACCCTGTTCAGCATATACCTGCACCCTTTAATAGATACCAAAGTGTTGGACCTAACCTTTTGAACCTATGCTGTCAAAGCCTCACAATTTACTGCCACCTTTAGCCCTGTTTTGTAATGATTGAAGAATGAATGAAGGAAAATTCACTAAACCTAAAACCCTCCCATTCTGAGATTATCGTCTTCAAAGGTTGCACCAATACAAGTGCTAGGATCCTTCAAATATAGGTACTTATCTTACATCAGAGGGTTCTAGCAGTGTTCTTGAATTTCTGCTGCACATGAATCTCTCACGTTTCCCAGAGACCTAATCTTTAATGATTAGCTGTATTTTCCAAGCAAAGTACGGTTAGCATCACCAAAATTGGCTACAATGTACTCACACTGAAATGATTGGGCCTCTCCTCAGTATGTTTGAGCCGTTGGGGTCTGTGTTATCATATTTGAAGATTAATTATAGCTACCAATGTAAAACTATCTGTAGAACGTCATGAGGTGTAGCACTGCAAAGAGCAGGATTGGATATTCACCTAGGATTTAGGACAGGGGAACTGACAAACTTATTGTGTCGCAGTAGGAAGGGCAGGTGAGGGATTCTGAAAAGCCATCAAACTCAGGGAGCGAAAGGCAAAGTGAAAGATTAGGGGATGTATTCCTCCTCCAAGGAATAAAGGTCATCCAGGACATCACAAGCCATTTCTGCACAAAATTTGAGCATGAAGTTTCAGTAATGTAATCCTCAGATATGGAAGGGGTATGTCACTAAGATCAGTCCTCACTTTAGGCAGAGGCGGTAGATGGTAACATGAAAAGAGGATACCTAAAAGGAGGCTTTTGGACTTGGCCCTTTTGCAGGGCCATCCCCAAACTTTTGGCATTCACCCTCCTGTTTTCTGAACCTGTTATTGTTGGCTTTTAGGACTCTTTCCACTTTACCACTGTTAACCAATGCTAAAGTGCTTGTACTCTCTTCTCTCAACATGGTGAAATTGGCTTACACCCAATTGGCACATTTACTTGAAAGTCCCTAGTAAAGTGGTACTACGTGTACGCAGTTTCTGTTCATTAAGTGCTACTAGAGGGTCTGCACCACTGATTGTGCCACCCACTTAGGTAGTCATTTTCAGCATGTCTCAGGCCTGCCATTGCAGCCCTCGTGTGCAGTTTTATACTGCTGTTTGCTTGGCCAAACCTTCCTTTTAATACATATAATTCATCCCTAGGGTGAGTCCTAAACAGCCCATGGGACAGGGAGCAGTGCATTTCAATAGTGAGACATGTACTTTTAATTTCTACATGTCCTGGTTGTAAAAGCTCTCAAATTTGTTTTTCACTAATGTAAGGCCTACCACTCCCATAGGATAACATTTGGTCACTTCATTACATTTTATAAGTGATGACTTTCAATTGAAAGCAAGTAGGAATCTTGAGTTCACTGTCTAAAGAATTGTAATTTAAAACTCTCTTTAATGGTAACATATTTTAAGCCATAATTCTGAAAATGCCACTTTGGGAAAGTTGGCATGTTCTTGCCCAACCATTTGGTGCTTGCAGCCTGCATCTGGGCCACATAACTAGGGGTAGCTGGGAGTTGGCCCCGGACACTGAGACAAAGGGCATTAGGCATTGGGAGGATGGGCCATCTCTGACTTGATGAGGAGGAGGAGATGTCACCTACCATACTTCCACATCACAAATGCTCTGCCTGAGCACACCCACAAAGGGTTTTATGGTAGCCTTTTGTGATCCCAGACAAGCTGGGATCAGGGCAGGGTGGAAGGAAATGCCTCTGGGGGTGGAAACCCTAAAAAACCTTTTCCAACTTCAAAGAGGACACCAGGTAAAAATAATGGATCCCAAGGCGCAACTCTGCAGTATACTTCTGGACCTGTGGAAGACTCAGAAGAAGGTTTCACCCCCCTCAAACAGTAACCCAATTTCCAAGAGGCTGAATTGATCACTGATTGTGATGAAGTGTCATGCTGATCATTTCCAGTTCTGAGGAAAAGTTTCACAGTCTCAGGGAGAATAAGCGTGACTGTCAAAGTTTGGTGGTGTCATGAAAGAGTCCTTAAGTGTTTCTTGATTTTTCCCAGGCTGACAGAGTCTTTAGTGTATCTTAGATTTCTTTGGGCTTATGGAGGGTAATCCTGTATGTGTGTACGACGAGGCCTAGTGGGTGTAATAGGGCTGGTGTAAACACAATAAAAGGCATGAAGGGGGATTAATTGACACTTAGGAGGGACACCACCAGGCACAAGTGCTGAGTGCAGCGTGGGGATCACCAGTTGAGGACACTGTCTCATACACTTTAGTGCCAGTCTCCACTCCCTCTAATCCCTGCTTCACAATTTTGTGACCCACCTTCTCACCTCTCTCCAATCACTTATCACTACATTACATAGCATGAATCTGTAGGTTTGAACATACTTAGACTCTATGCAGAAGGGTCAGCATAGAAGAAGAATCTTCTAAGAATAACATAAAGTACAAACATCCCCCAGTGGGCAAAAACAGTGATTCTTTAACAATAAGCCAGGAAACAATGCATGTTCTGGAGGTAGTGCAACGTCATCGGCAAGTATCTGGCACTGAGAAAGCGGCTGGACAGATAGAAAAGAACTTTAAAGCCTTACAGTTATAATCCAAAGGTAATCCTACATCAGTGTACAAAAGCGTAACCCACTGAAGCTCTATGCTGCTGTCATTAATTATGCAACACAAACCCACAACTTATTTGCACCTAGCATTTCCTGCAGCAAACCTTTCACATTTCGACATATATTCACAAATTATGCAATGGGACAGGCATCTGAAACACAGGACAATCATTCAAAAGTAGGAAAGGTTGGCCTCTGTACTTTTGACCCAAAAGGTGAGCCTAGTCATATTTGTTTTCTATCAACTTTTATAGAAAATGTTAGACTCAATACACATGGAATCATATCAGGTATAAATAACCACCTAATACTAAAAGCAACAGATAAAAGCATATTTTCTTTAAATAGCAGTAACCGGCTGGTTAAGTACCTGAGGATGCAAAGATGAAAATTTTCATTCCCTCTAAATTGCTATGACTCTCATACGATTCATTTTAAGCAATCTGAATGGTGATATTTTAAAGAAAGAATGATTTTAGCTTTTGACCTGCATGTGATCCTCCGTATCTGGCTGCAGAAAAATATGCTTCACAATAATATGCTAGTCTACTCATTTGATACAACTAAAAACATTGCTACCAAGTAGATCCTTCATCTGTGTGATACTTTCCCCAATTCCTGATTGTTCTTCTGAAAGCATATTCCATTCTGTGGCATGTAATTTTGCTAAACTTGCAAAGTGCTCCTGGATTAAAAGTGAAAAATGGCTGAAGATGTCACACGTGACATGGGCCCACTTGGCAGCTACGAACATCAACTTCACAAACACTATAAACACAGTCTGCAAATAATATTTCAGGTTATCCCTGTTTAGCAGTGAAGTAATAGAAGGCGGAATGCCAGTGGAGTGTAAAAGGCTCAATATCATGCACTCATGTGTCCTAAAATCTGGAAAAATTACAACCTCACCGAGCAGTGTTGCTACATTTTGCAACCTGTTCAAGGGAACCAAAAATGAAGTCAAACTAAGTGCTACACAACTAGTGTCAATATAGCTTCCAGGAAACATTTGTGAGTATCTTTCAGTTGTTATTCTAAGAAGAGTGCCAAAGCTAATTACAATATTTATGATTTTTAGGGACAAATTTGCCAAAAATTAAATATGAATTACTATTCAACTGATCCACAAAACCTTTAAGCAGTATATGAACCCTAATTGATGAAGGCAGGGAACCCTTCCTTAATGCATTTACAGTTTCTTAATAGCATGTGAAAGAAGTACTATATACTGTAGTGCTACACTTTAGCAATATCTCTATGAAAATAAAGTACCTATCTACCTTTTTTATTGCTTTTGCGTGATAGGTCTTTTAGGCCCATACATCTGCCACAGCCCATTCTTACTGGTGGAGGGGCCCTGCCCCCTACCTTTTTTACAGACAGTAAGAGTGTCTGGTAGGCAGAGCAAAGGTCAGCCTTACAGACAATTGTATGTTCAGGTCAAGCAGCCAGACGCTAGACATTTGTTAAATGAGCAGATGCTTGGCTGCCTAAGCTGGACTTTGCCTGCCTGAAGATGTCACAACTATTGTGGGTGTGACCTCTTCAACCTGGCAAAACGCTTGGAGGACATCCCCTCATATGAGGGTGAGCAATAGTGATAACCTCGGACCTGGGCACTTCACATTCAAGCCCTGAAGTGCCCAGAGCATTGTGTCTATTACTGACAACTCGTCACAGAGTGGGATGGGGTCAGCAACGGTCACTGACCCCATACCAATCTGTGACAAGTTAGAGACTGCCACCTCCTGTAACTGGCTGACCAAAGAGAGAAGGAGGCAGTTCCAAACCTCCTGGAACCTCTGAGGCTTCCTCCAGAGACACTGCAGCTGGTAAGTTTTATGTAGTGTAATGTTTGGTGCGTGTGTGTATGTATGAATGTATGTGTATTTGTGAGTGAGTGTTGTGAATGGGTATGTGTGCGTGTGTGAATACACGGGTGTGAATGCATGGGTTTGAGTACGTTTGTATGTGTATGTATGTGACCCACTTCCCCCAGACAAATTACCATCTGCCTGTGCCACACATATTCTTAGAAAAGTAAAACTATTAATCCTAGAATGCACTGTCATTTTGGCTGAAATGTCCAAAATTATGGAACATGGGACTCCGTATAACTTGGAGCTTTTAAAATTAACAGAAAATACAAAGCATGCATGTGCCCAGTACGAATGTGGTGTTGGTGAAATGCATACGGGAAGAATACTTGTGAGATGATGGAGAGATAAAAAAACAATGGGAAGGGAGTGATACATCTAGAAAAGATGTGCAGAATGGGAGGTAATGCCTACATCAACTAAGAATGTATTCATTCACCCTTTCAGCAACAAAAGTCTGAAAACAAATGTGCAGTGGTATCCCCAAATGTGCAAAAATGATTATTTAGCAGAATCCCCAAATGTGCAAAAATACATTTGTAGCAACATCCTCAAAACAACTACAGAGTACAAGGACTTTGTTGCAAATTAACACAAACACGAAACTTCATTCATGGAAAGTAGGTCTACGATAAATTTTCAGGAACATCAAAACACTTTCCTCATCTTTGAAACACTATGAACTCTATAGTTGTATGTGAGGCAATCTACTAAAAGAAAGACACAAAACTACAGTGCCTAATCTTCGGAAATCAACCCAGACAATGTGTTTTGTCTTTGACACGTCCTTATTTTTTGGGAGTATTATCTTCAGTCAAAGGGCATGTGCTTTCGAAGAGCACAACTGGATTGTCCCAAGGCACTCATTATAAGATATGGAGCTGCAGTATAAAATACAGTGTTTCTTGCTCAGAATCTCACAATTTGGTCAAGAGGGGTAGCTGGGATTCAAAGCATAGGCCTCCGGAAAAAGACTACTACTTGGACAGTATATATACAGCTACTAGGTCAGTGTGCCACCTGCCCAGTTTCATGCTTGCCAGTCTACCAGCTGTGAGCACCATGCAACCAAGAAGTCGTAACCCAGTATAGACAAAATAACAGATTGTTTTTTTAAATGAACACACTCACATGTCATTGTCTTCAATAAACAGAATAAATTATGCTTAGCTATATGACAAAGCCCCACTCTGGAAATGCTATGTGTCCGTGGCCAAAGTTTTGTCTTGGGGCACAGACACTGCTACAGCTTCCAGGCATCTGGCAGTTTTCTTTGAAAAACATATTTTTGTAGCTGGCCCTGGCTTGTGCAGCCCACTTCTCTAATCTCGCTCATACTGGAGGCAACAAAGTGTGAGCATTGTTATTTAAAAAATCACACAGCACAGCCAGTCACCTTGCTGCGCTGCATGATAGGGAAAGGGCAGGAATGTGCTCTGCTTAATATTGTATGGCACATTCCTGTGTTCTCCCTGCGCTGACATACAATGTTCTGCCTAGCGCCAACGCAGGCACTCTTGCACCATGGGCCCCCATAAAGACGGCACCAGTGGGCATAAGCATGTTATAGCAAAAGCTAGTGGCTTTTTTCAGCCAACCAACATCCAAAAGCTCGGGGGAATGCAGAGCTCTCCAAAGTATGGCTCCACCCCTTACTTAGCCCCTTACTGCAGCAGTTACTAACTGAGCATTCAGAGGCATCCATACATCCCAGTTATCACCTGACAGCAGCTATGGCAAGGGACTGCATTGTGTTCCACAGCAGTGCTCCAGAAAGCATGAGCACTGAGAGGTAAGGAGAACAGTGCAGACCATGCCCCCTCAATGCCACTGCTTCTTCCACCACCCCTTTCAATCTTCTTTCTCGTAACCTGAGATGAATTCAGTGAAAGAGTGGCCTCAAAACAAGTGCACAGTAGGAACCCAGCTCAGACTAGAAAGGAGGCAAACCAAGAAGTTCAGCTGGCTTGCAGGCACATGTGAACATAGGACAACACTGCTGTATGAAAAGATCTCAACACAGTACTAACTGAGAATATGTCAGTTTTTCTTTGCTTAGCTTAACCTCCAAATTACTTTGGTGTTCAGAAGGAGCATGCCATTCAGTCTTGCCATTGACCAACTTGTAGGAATTGGAAATCGTGAGACTCATACGTTTTGGTGGGAAAAACAAGGAAGTTGAGGATTAGATTGTCACGCAATCTTTCTTGAACTTCTTTACCTACCCAACCCCAAAACAAAGGGACTATTACCTGCCACCGAGCGAAGGCGTTCGTCATTTCTTTCAAATGCTGGTCATCCTGTGGAGTTAGAATTTTTGATACAAAATCACACTGGTGGGCAAAAGAGCAGAAAACGACTAACGTCAGTATCTGTGCTACAGCCAAATGTTTCTTCAGAGACCAACATGACCTGCAAGAAAAATTAAGTCCTCATGAGAAGGAAGAATATAAATTGGCAGAAATGTGTCATGGTCTCAACTTGCCTTGTCATCATCATTCATTGTCTTTATTCAGTTAAATAGTATCAAACATAAATCACATAAATACACAACACACAATATTCAAAACAAGCTAACATTTTACACAGCTAAAAGCTTAAAATACTACCATTTTAATTTTTCAATCAAACTTCAATAAGTAAAATCCAATAAATAAAACATTTACACTATTCTGCCAAGTTATGGCTCCCTTTAAAAAAGACCCCACCCCCGGCACACCAACACATCAGGGACCATTTCAGCCACATAAAAGCCGAGCAATACTGCAGAAAGATCTTTTTCCTCAGCAAGGGGGTTAGAAATTGTCGCCTAAAGGGTGCATAAAAATCACAGAATAAGGTAAAATGGAGCAGAGACTGTGCGGACACCCGGTCACAGGGGCAAACTTGTATACATTTTGGGTTATATTGTCCAAGTGGGAAACACAAATTACATCTAATTACTCCTAAACAGAAGCACAAAATAAGTGACCTTTCCCATACATTCTGTACCATCAAGAGAAACAGCTCTGGACCCATTGTCATCTTTAATAATATTAGGAAATCCCTCACTGATTGTTTCTTTAATTCCACTGCCTCCCTCTTGGCTCCTAGAATATTAATAAGGTTCTACTTTGCCCACCGTTTATCAAAGCGTGTTAGACATTCTGGGGCATTAAACATTTCTGGGCAACCAAGAGATGCAGTGAGTTCTTTTATATAAGACAGCCAGGGAATGTCTTAAGCGTGATTGCAAGCCATAGAGTCAAGCAGAATTTCCCTATTTAGAGAGGCACACTCATTTAACCAAATTGAGATCCATAGAAGAAAGGGTGCCATATTAATAGCATTGTCTATGAACTCCAAATTCAGTTCCTCATGTATACAAAAGCATTTTGTCCCACACCCAACAGCCTTCTGCAGTAGCGATTTTCCTCTATCAGGGGAGCCTTACTTCCCAAATAGCCCCAGAGTGCTGCCCCATACGTTAAAACTGGAAGGCATTTTCATATGTATACCTCAAGCAGGGGCTGTGTGGGTTTATTCCCCACACTTGAAGCAAACTCAAAAGTAGCTCCTACAGTAGCATCAAAATATGCACACCTTCTTGAGATGCAGGGCTTACATGTACCCTTATCATCAAATGTTACCCCAGATAGGGAAATTCCTGCACACGGCTAATACATTAGCCATTGATCTTTACCACACCCACTTTACTCCTGGGTTTACCTCAAACCATGAAATGTGACTTATTGCTATTTACCTCCAAGTTCAAGTCAGACATAAAATGATTATACGCCCTAGCCACCTCGCAGAGACCATTTATGGTCCGGGCCATAAGTACAGCATCATCTGCATATATCAAGACCGGGACACTATTTCCACTTATGTTGGGAACGTCCTTACCTTTTTCCACCAGAAAATTGTGTAGCCCGTTTGTACATAAAAGAAAAAGGGTGGGGGCCAGAACACACCCCTGTCTCACACCCCTTCTAAACCCAAAAGATTTGGTGCATACTCCCTCCATCCTGAACCTCACAGTTGCATTTGTTCCTGAATGTAAGTAACAGAGCAGTTCCACAATTTGAGGCTCCAAGCCCATCAAGGTTAGCCTTTTCCATGGCATACTACGGTTCACCTTGTCAAATGCGCAGTTAAGATCCATGAAGGCAAGTTACAGGGTGCCCTTCTTTGCCTGCGTATATTTACTGATCAGCATAAGCAGATTTAGACACTGCTCTTGAGTTCCAAGCCCTTCCCTAAAGCCATACTGAACCTTACGCAGCACATCATTCCCACTCATCCAATCCTCAATACGTCGTAAAACTATTTGCCCCAGGATTTTCACTGAGGAATCCAGGAGTGAGATTGGGTGCTATGATTTGGGATCACTCCTGTTTCCCTTCTTATATATGGGGACAATGCACGCTGATTTCCAAGAAGAGGGGATCCCTACACTGACTACCACATTTATGACATTGAGCAGTATGGGTGCCCACAGCTGAGGGCAGCATTTATATAGATCCATAGGATTGGCATCTGGGCCCGGTGCTTTATGGCTAGAGCTGTCCTGTATAGCCTCCCAAACCTCATCAAGAGTAAATCTAATAGCCAGGTTAGGGGTATCTCCAGGTAGCTCATCCATTTCCTCCCCTTGAGTATCCCCCATGAAAACCCTGCAGAAATGCCTCACCCAGACATCAGGTAGAATATTGCAACCCAGCCCTGCAGTTGTTTCTGTCCCAAAGGTACCCCTATTTACGATCTTCCAGAACATGCCTGAGTTTTTGGTGTGTGACGCACGTTCCAGATCCTCCCAGGCCTGCTTCTTGAGCTGCTGTTTTCTTTCATGTAAGACAGCTTTATATTGTGCTCGTGCATTACTCACGCAAACTTTATCTCTCCGTTGTGCCTTTAAAGCCTTCTTCAGGGATATCCTCGCCTCATAACAGGGCTTACTGAAACAACCTCCGTGAAGCTTTAGAGTGGGCTTTTCATTTCGAAGCATACATTCTTTAATGGCTTCATTTAATCTGGTCATCGCCACAATAACATCCCCCGGTGGGGGGGACACAGCCAGGAGAATCCCTGTTATCACAGTTAGATTTTAGATTACTACCCTCTCCACTACCTGTGGGATGTTTGCCTGTCTCCATCCAATTCTCCTTCCCTGATCCTTTACTCTCAAAGCTACTGGCCCTCTGAACACAGGTTTCTACATGTTATGTGGGCAGTTTATAGAAATTGTAAGAGAGTTATGGTCACTAACATAATGCCTTATGACCTTACCGTGCTGTACCAGATTTTTCAGTGAAGGAGATACAAAAATATAGTCAATTGTCGTCCCAGCCCCTCTCCCCACAAAGGTTGGCACCTGAGATTCACCTACAGACTCCAGGTCACATATATTCAACAATCCCAGACTCTGTATCCCCTTGATGAGGGACCTTCCCTTTACATCCTGTGTTCCCTCAGTTACATACACACTGTTATCCAGCTCAGAGGGATTCACCACTGTACAGTACCCCCCTATCTTCACACTGAAGTCCCCAGAAATGATGGCACAAAATTCCATACTGCACACCTCCACTCTTCCCCTCAATATCTGCAACACAGAGAAAAGGGTCCCAATTTGGCATCTGGAGTCGCATACTGCGATGTCGAAATTTACCAGAAAAACATTATTCTTGTTTGGAAATACTACCCATGTAATGAGAAGACCCCGATGGTTACAATTTATACGGTATGCTTTCGCAATCTTGGAGGACCGAACCAAGGTGACTAAATCCCCTTTTGGTCGGCTGCCAGACGACCGCTCAGCCAGAACTGCAAACCTTTGGAAACCATCCTGAATCACTTCTCCTTCTGACCAAGTTTCTTGAAGTAAAATAAAATCATGCCCTACCATGAAATTAGCCCATTGCCCTTCTTGGAGCTTGGTATCATACTCTGCCACATTCCAGGAAACTAAACAGGTCTGGGAGGTTATCTCACCCACCCCTCCCATACCATAGGCTGCGTTTAAGGGCCACAGTGGAGCTACCCATTTTCTCATATAAAACCAGAAACCCCCTTCACACCATCAGTCATTCTCTTCCAAATCAGGGCTTCTGGTGATTCTACGTTCCAATCTAGGTGGCTGCGGCTTCTCCTGCAGATTTCCGGACCCTCTAGCTCAACATCTGTCTATGGGCTGAGTATGCCTATAGAAAAACTTGCCTTGATAACTAATAATAATAATAATAATAATAATAATAGGCCCTCTAAAAAAATATGAGTAGTGCAACAGACTTAAAAAACTCCAGACACAATGATCTGAAGAGTACTACAATTTAAAATGGAGATGTAACTATGCTCGTCCCTGAGCTATGAAAAAAGAGTGGCCTTATCACAATTGAGTCACAACGGCATCCTACATCACTGACTATCAATAGACTTCAATCCTTTTCGTCGGGAGCCCCCTTTGGTAAAATAATTTGGCCTGTGCCCACCAAATGACACAACAGTTTTCCTCACTTGCTATATGAATGGTTAAATATCGAAAGCAAGCTGAACAATGAAGTGCTGCATTTGAGAATTTCCACCAAACACATAGACAAAAGGGGAAATTTAGTAGTGCTTTTCAGTTATCCTAATAAAACATATAAAGTGGAAAAGATTGCATGCTGGTCTCATATTTCATAGGAAATCAGAAGCACGGTGGGCGCAGTGAGAGGCATCTTGAAACATATTTTCATATTCTATGTCCAATGTTTTTTTCACAATAAGTCCACTATAAAAAAGTCTAAATACATTTTAAACCGGGAAGGTAAAACGTCTAAGCGACTGGAGGCGTATGGTGTATACCGTCTACAAATAACTATCTTGATTGTTCATTTTTTATTTTCTCTGAATAGGTAATTAACATTTGATCAGTTTTCTCATTTAAAAACACATTTTGGGAAGTACTTGTGCAAAATGCTGTTGGTTTTTGGACATGTGTGAAGTGGCTAAGAAAGCAAGTCCTTTTTGCCACAGACTTCTTCACACAGGCCATCTCTTTAGTCGCAGGGTAGGTGGGGTTGGGCGGGGGTGCAGTATCTATCAGTGGTGCATGAGGTGCATTGGCAGCGGAGCCCACAGCACCGAAGGGTTCATTGCACCCTGACAATGCTGTATTTTACTATCCCAACAACAGTCCAAGGGCCATTTCCTTGGCTTGCACAAGGGCTAATTGCATCCTTGCTAGATTATTGGCCTTACAGGGGAGTGATTGCCCTCAGTTTGGCATGGTTAAGTGACTCAACTACTTTTCAAGCACCATATCCACGTCCCGTCCTCGTATTCAACTATTTCATCCCTAATACCAGAGACAATCGCACACACCTTGTAAATGTTTTGCTGGTGGAAGCTTGGCATCGTGAAAGAAAGGGGACTAGATTGGTGTTTTCAGTCATTCCTTTCCTGTCGCTCTCTCCTTGGACTCTGAAACTGCTGTTGTCTCTGTCAGCCATTTCCTCAACTGCTAAGACAAATATTAAAGAAGAAAAATGTAAAAGTTAAACAACCCTGACTACTTTATTCAGTAACTGACGCAAATTCTAGTACAAAAAGCAACACTGTGTCAGCTGGCTCTATATGGCGAAGGGGAAATTAGCTTTATACAACAGTAATCTCAATCAGTTCTCATTTTACCAGTTACAAATATTTTGTGTGTTTTCTCCAAGGTGGCGCAGTTATCCTCCGTAGAAGACTTATTAATGCATGAAATGTAGTGCATTAACTATGTACGACGTCACAAGACATTTTTCTGCTGAAACCAGTCGTAACTGACTTTTTGACACGAGGAACAGCATTGCGAAGAAAAGTCACTTGAGATACTGATGAAATCTTGTTGGCGTTACAATGCGTAATTGTAAGGAAAAATACACCTAGAAGCGAATAAGAACTGCAGGATGTTGCCAAGCAGATGAATCACTGTTGTGTGACCCAAGAAACCCAATAGCCACAGAAGCCCTATTAAGTACACAAACAACTCCCACCAGTTAGTCTAAGCACACAGAATGGTAGCCCAGCAGCAGTGGTTTATTTCTGCAGGTGGTTGTAGTTTGTGTGCACAAGCGTTCATTTCTGGGTAAGAAGACTTATTTTTCATCATCAGGCTTTGACCCTGAGCAAGAATGAGAAAGGCAGAAAAGGGAGAGAGACTGAGGAAGAGGAAGATAGGAAAACAGTGAAAGAAGAAGAAAGCAAAGATGAACGAAAAAGAGTAAGATACTGACAGTAAGTGTAGATTGATGGAAAAAAGGGACATAAGGAAGCCTCAAGGCTAGACAGCCTTTTATTTGCCAATCCTGGCATCCTGTAGGGCTACTGAAGGCCCTTAAGGAAATTATTGAAACCTGCACTTATATTTTTCATTAAGCACTGATCAACACACAAGGATTTCAAAGTTGTGCATTGCTAAATAGCAACTAAATTCTGTTATTGAGGCTGCGACTCCAAAACCATTTCTAGGAAGTCCCACTATGAGTTTTTGATCACAGCAATAGTTCATATAACAAACATAGGCTTGAAAGTGTAGGCACTGAAATGATGAAAGGTAACAATGCTGCACTTCACAACCTGAATAAATAACCATAGTCTAGCATACATATATTTTGTGCAAAAAAAATAAAGAAACAATTACGAATAGGCAAAGGGCAAATAGGTGCAAGTGGCGCACCAGCATTTTGTGAACTCTAAGCTTTGCACTACCACCTTTGTAGTAGTAGGTCACGCCGCAAAATGTGCATTTCTAGGGGATAGCAGAACGAATTGCCAAAGAATTACTATTTGCAACCCCCTCTAATGGGATACAACCACAGGGGAAGTGACCTGCAAGGGACAGCAGATCACCAAACCTACATTCACATTCCCAAACAGAAAACATTTTTGTTTTAAAGTAGCCCCTCTTAATGGAACAGAGGCTTCTTTTTAACAAAATATGTTTCATTGGGAAGACATTGATGAGCAGGGAGTGATATCCTGGACTTCTACTTGCTTTCACCAAGACCGTTCAACACAATACTCAAAGAAGCTGTCCGAAAGATACAGCTTCCTCTTTGAGAATGAGGTGTCAGTGGCAAACCAATGATACTTCTAATTTTAAATTGGAAATAGAACGGGATGCCCTTTTGCTGCCCCTCCTAAATGAGATTCACAGTGAGTTGCAAAACAACTTCTGTGATTCAGAAAGGCTTTTCTGAATGACAAAAGAGGTTTAGTTTATTAATCCCTTCGCTGCCAGGCCTTTTCCCCCTCCTGTGCTGAGCCTTTTTTTGGCTATTTGGGGCAGTTTGCGCTTAGGCCCTCATAACTTTTTGTTCACATAAGCTACCCACGGCAAATTTGCGTCCTGTTTTTCCAACATCCTAGGAATTCTAGAGGTACACAGACTTTGTGGGTTCCCCTGAAGGAGACCAAGAAATTAGCCAAAATACAGTTTTAAAAATGGGAAAACAGGGCTGCAGAAGGCAGCTCTTGTTTTTTTTCCCTGAAAGTGGCATCAACAAAGGGTTTGCGGTGGCAAGATCAACATCTTCTCAGCTTTCAGGGACAGGCAGATTTGAATTGGAAAACCCCATTTTTCAATACAATTTTTACATTATACTGGGACATACCCCATTTTTACTATTTTTCGTGCTTTTAGCCTCCTTCCAGTTAGTGACCAAAATGGGTGAGAAACCAATGCTGGATTCCAGAAAGCTAAACATTTCTGAAAAGTAGACAAAATTATGAATTCAGCAAGGGGTCATTTGTGTAGATCCTACAAGTGTTTCCTACAGAAAATAACGGCTGAAATGAATAAATATTGAAATTGAGGTGAAAAAAACAGCCATTTTTTTTCACGTTTTACTCTGTAACTTTTTCCTGCGATGTCTGATTTTTTAAAGCAATATACCGTTACGTCAGCTGGACTCTTCTGGTTGTGGGGATATATAGGGCTTGTAGGTTAATCAAGAACTCTAGGTACCCAGAGCCAATAAATGAGCTGCACCTTGCAATGGGTTTTTATTCTATACCGGGTATATAGCAATTCATTTGCTGAAATATAAAAAGTGAAAAATAGGTATCAAGAAAACCTTTGTATTTCCAAAATGGCCACAAGATAAGGTGTTGAGAAGCAGTGATTATTTGCACATCTCTGAACTCCGGGGTGCCCATACTAGCATGTGAATTACAGGGCATTTCTCAAATAGAAGTCTTTTTTACACACTGCCTTACATTTGGATGGAAAAAATGTAGAGAAAGACAAGGGGCAATAACACTTGTTTTGCTATTCTGTGTTCCCCCAAGTCTCCCGATAAAAATGGTACCTCACTTGTGTGGGTAGGCTTAGCGCCCACGAAAGGAAATGGCCCAAACTCTGAGCACTTTCCCACTGCTAACAACTGCTAAAGTGCATATGCTCTCTGTGTAAATTGTATGTAATTGGTTTATCCATGATTGGCCTATTTGATTTACTAGTAAGTCCCTAGTAAGGTGCACTAGAGGTGCTAGGGCCTGTAAATCAAATGCTACTAGTGGGCCTGCAGCACTGGTTATGCCACCCACATAAGTAGCTCTGTAATCATGTCTCAGACCTGCCACTGCAGTGTCTGTGTGTGTATTTTTACACTGTAAATTCGACTTGGCAAGTGTACCCACTTGCCAGGCCTAAACCTTCCCTTTTCTTACATGTAAGGCACCCCTAAGGCAGGCCCTAGGTAGCCCCAAGGGCAGGGTGCAGTGTATGGATAAGGTAGGACATATAGTAACGTGATTTACAGTATATGTCCTGACAGTGAAATACTGCCAACTTCGTTTTTCACTGTTGCAAGGCCTGTCTCTCTCATAGGATAATATGGGGGCTACCTTTAAATATGATTAAAGCGTAGATTCCCCTAGAGAGTAGATGGACATGTGGAGTTTGGGGTCCCTGAACTCACAATTTAAAAATACATCTTTTAGTAAAGTTGATTTTGAGATTGTGCGTTTGAAAATGCCACTTTTAGAAAGTGAGCATTTTCTTGCTTAAACCATTCTGTGACTCTGCCTTGTTTGTGGATTCCCTGTCTGGGTCAGTTTGACAGTTGGGTTGTTTTTCACCGCACACTAGACAGTGACAAAAAGGGAGCTGGGGTGTAACCTGCATTTCCTGATTAGCCATCTCTGCTAGGAGGGAGGGGTGGAGTGGTCACTCTCCTCTGAAAGGACTGTGCCTGCCTCTGACAATGCAAAATCCAACCCCCTGGTGTGTGTCTGAGGCCTTGCCTGGGCAAGGCAGGATTTCACAAGTAGGTGTGAGTCCCCTTTGAAGAAAGGTGACTTCAAAGACCAAAATGGGTATAAGAAGGGTACCCAAATCTACAGACTTTAGAAACACTTCTGGAACCAAGAGGAACCTCTGCCTGGAGAAGAGCTGATAGCTGAGGAAGAAGTACTGCCCTGCCTGTGACTGTGCTTTGTGGAGCTTTCCTGCAGTGCTGCTTCTGCCAGAGTAAGAGGGCAAAGACTGGACTTTGTGTGCCTTCCATCTTGTGAAGAAATCTCCAAGGGCTTGTGTTAGAGCTTGCCTCCTGTTGTTTGAAGTCTCAGGGACAGCAAAGACTTCTCTCTGCCAGCACCTGGAGTCTCTGGAGAGACTCCTGCTCTGATAAGTGGTGCCCTATCCAGTCCCTGGGCCCTTGAAAGGAAACCTGGTGGAAATCCAAAGAAACCGACTTCGGACGACTCCGGACCGACGCCGCTGCTGAATCCGGTGACGCCGTCTGCACCCGACGCCGTGACCTTCGCTGGAACGTGACGCTCTTTGCAGGCCCGATGCCGCTGCAGCCCCGCTGAAGTCCGCAACTCCGTGGAAGTCACAGCACGACGTCGTGACTGATGCCGCTCGAAGTGCACGGATTCAACGTTTCGCGCAGACGTCGCGATCCCCGACTTTGTGCATCGGCTTGTTTTCACTCTTCACCAAAGGTACTGTACTTGGGGGTCTACACGACTCCGTGTCCGGCGCCGCTGGTGTCGGCTTGTTGGGAACGACTCATTTTTGTTTCTAAGCGCTATTTTTTTAGTTTAATCTTTAAAAATTCATAACTTGACTTGTGTATGTTGGATATTTGTCATTTTGGTTTTGTTTTGTTTAGATAAATATTTCCTATTATTCTAAACCTGTGTTGTGTCATTTTGTAGTGTTTTCATTAAGTTACTGTGTATGTTGGTACAAATACTTTACACTTAGCACTCTGAAGTTAAGCCTACTGCTCTGCCAAGCTACCAAGGGGGTAAGCAGGGGTTAGCTGAGGGTGATTCTCTTTTACCCTGACTAGAGTGAGGGTCCTTGCTTGAACAGGGGGTAACCTGACTGTCAACCAAAGACCCCATTTCTAACAGGAAACCTAGCAAACCAGCGCATTTTTGAAAACTAGACACCTAGTGGAATCCAAGATGGGGTGACTTCTGGGGCTCTGACCCGGTTCTGTTACCCAGAATCCTTTGCAAACCTCAAAATTTGGCCAAAAAAACACTTTTTTCCTCTCATTTCGGTGACAGAAAGTTCTGGAATCTGAGAGGAGCCACAAATTTCCTTCCACCCAGCATTCCCCCCGATAAAAATGGTGCCTCACTTGTGTGAGTAGGCCTAGCGCCCACGAAAGAAAATGCCCCAAAACACTGTCTGGACACATCAAAATTATCAAATACAAAACTACCTGTTTTTGCAGGGGGGCACCTGCGTTTTTGGTTCTGGGCTCAGCAGCTTTCTAGGGAAACCTACCAAACCCAGACATTTCTGAAAACTAGACACCCGAGAGAGTCCAGTGAGGTGTGACTTGCATGGATCCCCCAATGTTTTCTTACCCAGAATCCTCAGCAAACCTCAAATTTAGCTAAAAAATCTAATTTTTCCCACATTTCCGTGTGAGATCACCGCACTGGGACATATTTCATACCACCCAATGTTTCCCTCAGTCTCCCGGTAAAAATGGTACCTCATTTGTGTAGGTGGGCCAAGTGCTTGTGAAAGGGAAGAGCCAAAAACATGTCGATATTGAGGGGGAACAAAGGGGGTCCAAAAGGGCAGTTTGCAAAAAAACATTTTTAGGCTGACAAGTGCAGCAGAATTTTTATCGGTATAGATGAGACAATGCTGGGTGGTAGGAATTTTGTGGATTCCTGCAGATTCCGGAAGGTTCCATCACAAAAACGTGGGAAAAATGTGTGATTTCCAGCAAAGTTGGAGGTTTGCAGGGGATTGTGGGTACAAAAATGGTGCGGGGTGCATGTGAAACACACCTCCCTGGAATCACCCAGATGTTTAGTTTTTAGATGTGTCTAGGTCTTGTGGATTTTTCTACATGGCAGTGTCCCAAAGTCCATAAAGTGCAGCCCTCACCATTCCAAGTGGGACGATTTTGAGAGTAAGCCAAGTTCTCATGGCCCAAATGTAAAACTAAAACCCAAAATAATCAAATGTCTTCTTGCTTGCTGTGGGATAAGATCTTTTAGAGTGCGGGGGAGAGCTGAAAGACTGTTACCCCCTTCAGTTGATGTGGGGGCGTAACCAGGCCCATACTGGTTGGTAGCCACCACCCCAATATTTTTTGTTTTTTTTTAATTCCCTGGCATCTAATAGACTTTCTGCCCCCCCATGGTGTGGATCAGGGGTAATTGCCCCATCTGCCCACTGGTGGGCAGAACACCTTTGGCCCCATTTATTTGGGGTAGGGGTATGGCCATAACCCCACCCTCTTATTTAAAAAAAAAAAAAAACCTTCCCTGGACTCTGGTGGGCTTTCCGCCCCCCCCCCCCTTGGGGGCAAATGGGCCTTCCAAAAATAGGCCCATCTGCCCCCAATGGGTGGCAGATATGACCAACAGTAATGTGCCCCCATGGGGAGCGACCCTTACCCAAGGGGCTGCCCCCCCCTAAAGAAAACACATGCATACACATGCACCAATCTCTGGTGCCTAAGTGGTTTCTGCCCCCATGGGGGCAGATTGGCCTAACAAAAATCGGCCGATCTGCCCCCAAGGCGGGCAGAAATGGTCTAAATACAATTTGCCCCCCAGGGGAGCGACCCTTGCCTAATGGGTCGCTCCACATCTCTAAAAAAACAAACAACAAAAAAACACAAAAAAACTAATTTGCCCTGGCGCCTAGAGGTTTCTGCCCCCCGGGGGCAGATTGGCCTAATAACAAGAGGCCGATCTGCCCCCGGGGGGGCAGAAATGGCCTAAAATAACCCCACACAGGGAGAGCTAGCGCTCCCTCTGGGCTTTGTGCCCAGGACGTAATGGTTACGTCCTGGGCACACGAGCACTGTGCCTCAGGACGTAACCATTACGTCCTGGGCACAGAAGGGGTTATAAAAACACTTTGCTGTCACACGTAATTTTGAAAATCGTAGAGTTTGCAACCGCAAAACTGTTTTGTACATTTGAAATTAAGGGGCACATGTATGAACCTTTGGAATTGAGATTTCCTTATTGCGATTCCATGCAAATCACAATTAGAAACTCTATTGAGTTTCTTTTGCAAATCCCAGTGGGTCGCAAATAGTCGTACTTCAAGAACATTAATGAGGTAGGTCGCAATTTGCGACCCTCTGGGAATTGCAAAAATCACAGGGATTGTGGTCTTCTGGGGTCAGCAGACCACCATATTCGTGATTGCTTTTAAATAAAGCAATCCCTTTTTGTTAAGCACAGTCCGTTTTCCTTAAAGGAAAAATGGGATGCTTATAAAAAGCAAAAAAATAAATGTTTCAGTTTAATTTTTTAAGAGTAGGCAGTTGTCCATGGGACCCCTGCCTGCTCTTAAACATGTTTTTGCATGCATTCACAAATGGGAAGGGGTCCCTTGGAGCCCTTTCCCATTTGCGAATGTGTTAACACCAGTTTGAAATTGGTGTTAACTGTGATTGTTTTGCGACCGCATTGACGGTCAAAAAACAATCATACATACCACTGCGACTCGCAATTAGGAAGAGACACCCTTGGCACGCCCTCTCCTAAATGGGACTCGCAAACCTATTTTGCGATTCGGTAAATTGAATACAGAATCGCAAAATAGCATTTGTACATACCAAAAGGCTTTTTTCTGTGCACAAATGGCCTGATTTGCACACACAGAAAAAAGCTTTGCACAGCTGGCCCTAAGTTGATCGTAGTGGTATCTCTTGTGTTCTTAGTCAATTGTACTTATGGAATGTCCAAGAAGTGTGCCATACTGAAAGATTGGTGCAAATGAACTTTGAGGTGAAAAAAGTACAAGATAACACTAGAATCCTCAGCAAAGAAGCTTTTGAGATGTCAACTCCACCCACTCCCAAACTTCACCTGCCCACAGATTTTCTATACTACATTCCTCTTTTCCCTTGCCTACAAAGAGAATGAAGTGGGGACAGCATGAAGATGAGGAGGCCAGAGAGGGTCATGTGATTGATAAGACAGAAGAAAAAACCCTTGACAAAACCAATAGGTCTCACCTAAGCAAGATCTATTGGCTTTGTCAATGTTTTTTTAGCCATGTTGTACAACTGCACAGCTGCTGTGCAGCATGGCTAAAAGTGAAAAAAAAGAATCGCTATGACACGGTCAATGTTGGGGAGTTTCAGAGCTCTTTTTTTACTTTCAACCATGCTGCAGAGCAGCTACGTAGCTGTACAACATGGCAAAGAAAACATTGACAAAGCCGAATAGCTCTTCTAGTTGGATTTTCAATATTTCTGTAAGCCATATTGTACACCTGTGTGGCTGCTGTGCAGCATGGTTGAAAGTAAAAATAAAACCGCTATGTCACTGCCATAATTAACTGTGTCTAGCACTTTTTTGTACACTTTCAGCCATGCTGCACTGCAGATGGTCTGCTGTACAACAGGGCTAAAAAACTTTGCAATGCAAATAGATCTTGCGTAGGCGAGAACTATTGGATTTTTAAGTGATACTTTCATAACCTGATGCAAGCAGTCCTACGAAGCAACAAAGCCTCCTATCACAGATTGACAATTGCTTTGTCCCTACACAGCTCTTCACTGCCTTTCAGCTAGGCTTACCAGATACTTAAATGTTCATTCTTCATATTTGATTCTGCATAGGCAGTTAATGGGATGCCAAAATATCTTGAAGTTTCCACATTTTTTCCCCAAGTGGAGGTTTTCTGGCAATGATAAGAAATACATGTTGTTTGAATTTTTTTTATGAGCAACGAGGAAGGCAGGATGCTGGAAAAGAAGTGGCTGGAAGGGGGAAGAAGAAGGATGTGTCACAACGTACAGAGCTGCTGACTGGGGAACCAGGTTCAAGTCTCAGCACTGACTCAACACATTCTGTGATTCTGGGCAAATCGATTAACCTCCCCATGCCTAAAAAGCCAGGCCATAAGATAGTCGCAGCTTGAGAGTGCTCTGTCGACTGTTACCAATTACCAATCCAACATGATCCTAACACCCCTGGCAGTATGATGAACCCTACAGTAGCCCTCTGATTCTAAGGTGCACCTGTGCATCTGGTACAGAGGGGTGTGGCAGGAGCGGAGGAGCTGGAGCTCGTGGACGGAGGGGCTGCGTGGCGGGGTCGAGAGGAGGAGAGAGGGCCTTTTGGCGCGGTCGCTGGGGCCTACTGAGAGGTGACGCTGGCGAACTGGGGCTGCTGCTTGGCCCTCCCTGCTAGCATCTGTAACCCGCTTGAGAGAGCATTAACTGCTGGACCCCAGCTGAGAAGTGTGGATGGCTGCTGGGTCGCCCCGGGGGAGGCGTGCTCCTGAGCTCCCAAAGGTACAGTGCAGCACTTCGATGCGGTGATGGAAGTCGCATACCACGAATGGGGGGTCGCTCGTGCCAGTGCGACAGCATTGACTCTTGGGGGACTGTGTTATACAGCTGGGGGGGTGAATTGAAGCTGCACCCCCTCTCCCCTCTCCCCAAGCTTACGGCTCGGGCCCCTAGACAGTGTTCGGAGGAATCGCTGGGCTGATTTTTGGGGGTGCCCCTCTTCGGAACAGTTGTGGCATGGCAAGATGTCCTCCCCCTGTGGCACAGTGAGCGGAACAGATAGCGTCCCTACGGTGTACACCTAAGCACACCTCGGCTGGAAGCTTAGACCTTGCAACTTGTCCATTGCTCTCCTTGGCACTCTCAAAGAATGTATTTCTCTGTAGTTGTGTACTGCAGCTGTATGGCAGATGATCATCACCTATAAGCTCACACGGCGTGCAATATTGCTGCATCAGTGCCTGCTGAGGTTAAGTTCCCGCCAACTTGAAGGGTGCGTGTGGGCATACAACTTCAGCACTCACTGTGCCAATTACGGGTCATTGCAGCTGCAGCATAGGACTTTGAAAATGCATGAGGCAGATAGAACTCAAGCTAAGCTCCACTTCGAACAGCGTAAATCAGAAAGGGCGCATGAAGAGCGCCCTGAGGACACAGGGCAGGATGCAGGTGATCTGAACTCCAAAGCAGAACCAGACCTCAAACAAATCCTTACAGCGATGCAGCACAGCCTTGCTACAATTGACGGCTGTTAGAAATGGGGTCTTTGTTTGGCAGTCAGGTTACCCCCTGTCCAAGCAAGGACCCTCACTCTATTCAGGGTAAGTCACACACAATCCAAATTATCCTGTGCCCACCCTCTGGTAGCTTGGCACTGAGCAGTCAGGCTTAACTTACAAGGCAATGTGTAAAGTATTTGTGCAATAAATCATACAATAACACAATATAGCACCACAAAAATACACCACACAGTGTTTGGAAAAATATATAATATTTATCTGGATATTTGCAGGTCAAAATGATAAAAGATGCAATAAGAAATTGTAGAGATATCACTGAAAAGTGATATGAAGTGTCAGTCTTTAAAAGCAAACAAAGGCAGTCATTCTGACCGCGGCGGTCGGCAGTCGCCGCCCGCCAAGCGGTTCCCGCCGAAAGACCGCTCCGCGGTCAAAAGACCGCAGCGGCCATTCCGGCTTTCCAGCTGGGCCGGCGGGCAACCGCCAGAAGACCGCCGGCCGGCCCAGCGGGACAGCCCCTTCAACAATGAAGCCGGCTCGGAATGGAGCCGGCGGAGTTGAAGGGGTGCGACGGGTGCAGTGGCACCCGTCGCGATTTTCACTGTCTGCACAGCAGGCAGTGAAAATCTTTGTGGGGCCCTGTTAGGGGGTCCCTGCACTGCCCATGCCAGTAGCATGGGCAGTGCAGGGGCCCCCAGGGGCCCCACGGCACCCGTTCCCGCCATCCTGGTTCTGGCGGTGGACACCGCCAGAAACAGGCTGGCGGGAAGGCGCTCGGAATCCCCATGGCGGTGCTGCAAGCAGCGCCGCCATGGCGGATTCCCTGAGCCAGCGGGAAACCGGCGGGAAACCGCCAGCTCCCCTTTTCCGGCCGCGGCTTTACCGCCACGGTCAGAATCGCCCAGGAAGCACCGCCAGCCTGTTGGCAGTGCTTGGGCCACACTCCGCCATGGCGGTCATGGACCGCCAAGGTCAGAATGACCCCCAAAGTCTCTTTCAAGCACAAAGCACAAGTACCTGGTTTGGAGTGAAAAATCCCCGCAGAGGGCCGCAGAGGAGGAGATGCGTGGAAAATGGTGTGTGCGTCGGTTTCGCCCCTTCACACACGGACTTGCGTCGCTATTTTTAATGCGGGGAAGACGTTGCGTGGATTTCCGGCGCACGGACAGTCTCCTCTGTGGGTCGCAGGGTTTTCAGACGTGTGCGTCTGTGCGTGGAATCCTGGGCTTGTTGTGCGGCTGCGCGTCGTTCTGGTGGGCTGTGCGTGGAATTTTCTCCCTCACGGCAGGTGCCGCATCGATTTCCTCTCTGGAAGTCGGGCGGCAGTGTCCATGCGGGCCATGCGGCGATGTTTCGGTCGCACCGCAGACGCTGCGTCGATCTTTTCCTTGCGAAGTCGAACGGCGGCATCCCGGGTCGGCGTGCAGTTAATTTTTCACTGCGGAGCAAGCTGTGCATCGAATTTTTTGCCTCACAAGGAGTCCAGTTGAAAGAAAGAAGTCTTTTTGATCCAGAGACTTCAGGGAACAGGAGGCAAGCTCTATCCAAGCCCATGGCTGCTATGCAATCTGGGATGGGCAAAAGGCAGACTGCCCTTAAGGCTAAGGTGGAAGACTTGAAGGCTTGGTCCCGACAGAGTAACCTTCGTGTGTGTGTGATATCACAGACAAGACGTCCATCAACAACATGGAGACGTGTATCGAGAAATTGCTTGTCATCCTTCTAGCCCGAGATACTTTCACTGATATGTTTATAGTAGAGCATGCGCATCGATCACTGGCCCCAGGCAACCTCCAGGAGCACCTCCCAGGCCAGTGATAGCTAAAATACTAAATTATAGGCATAGGGATGCAGCACTGATAAAAGCAAGGGAACTCAAGGCACTGCAGCATGAGGGATCAGATATCTCCCTCTATCCTGACTTCACACAACAGGTGCAGCAAGCGCAAAGATTATTTCTTCCAGCAAAAAAATCATTTGAGAGCACTGGGCCTGGACTACCGCATGCTCTACCCGGCTAAGCTGAGGATCATGGTGGATGGGCAGCCAAAAACGTTTACTGGTCATAAACACCTTACCCAATTTCTGAAACACAGGGCTGCCATGAGAAGCCGGAGTGGCTCACCCACCTCAGCTTCGTGATGGGAGAGAGGAATTGTTAAACTTGGCATACTTGCCATGGTCTCCCCTAACTTTTTGCCTCTGTTTGCCAGGTTGTTGGTGTGTGCTGGACTCTGTTTTTGTTACTCTGGGCACTTTACCACCGCTATCCAGTGCTAAAGTGCAAGTGCTCCTGTGTAAAATGTATGTGTAATTGGATTTCCATGACTGGCATATTTGATTTACTGGTAAGTCCCTACTACAGTGCACTAGAGGTGCCCAGGGCCTGTAAGTCAAATGCTACTAGTGGGCCTGCAGCACTGGTTGTGCCACCCAAATTAGCAGCCCTCTAAGCATGGCTCAGACCTGCCACTACAGTGTCTGTGTGTGCAGTTTTAAAGTGCCAATTCGACTTGGCAAGTGTACCCACTTGCCAGGCCTAAACCTTCCCTTTTCTTACATGTAAGACACCCCTAAGGTAGGCCCTAGGTAGCCCCATGGGCAGGGTGCAGTGTATGTTTAAGGTAGGACATTTACTAATGTGTTTTATATGTCCTGACAGTGAAATACTGCCAACTTCGTTTTTCACTTTTGCAAGGCCTGTCTCTCTATTATCATAGGATAATATGGGGGCTACCTTTAAATATGATTAAAACGTAGATTCCCCTAGAGAGTAGATGGACATGTGGAGTTTGGGGTCCCTGAACTCACAATTTAAAAATACATCTTTTAGTAAAGTTGATTTTGAGATTGTGCGTTTGAAAATGCCACTTTTAGAAAGTGAGCATTTTCTTGCTTAAACCATTCTGTGACTCGGCCTGTTTGTGGAATTCCCTGTCTGGGTCAGTTTGAAAGTTGGACTGTTTGCACCTTTCTCTCGACAAGTGACACAAAGGGAGCTGGGGTGTAGCCTGCATATCCTGATGAGCCATCTGTGCTAGGAGGGAGGGGTGGAGTGATAACGTACACCTGAAAGGACTGCGCCAGCCCTCACACAATGCAGTCTCCAATCCCTTGGTGTGTGTCTGGGACCTTGCCTGGGCAAGGCAGGATTTCACACAAAGAGAGACTTTCCTTTGAAGTAGGCCTACTTCAAAGGCCAAAATGGGTATAAGAAGAGTACCCAAACCCCTGAAAAATTAGATCACTTCTGGACATCAAGAGGAACCTCTGCCTGAAGAAGAGCTGAAGAGCTGAGGAGAAGTGCTGCCCTGCCTGTGACTGGTCTTTGTGGAGCCATCCTGAAGTTGCTGCTTCTGCCTGGTGAAAGGGGACAAAGACTGGACTTTGTTGTGCATTCCTGCTTGTGAAGAAATCTCCAAGGGCTTGCCCTGAGCTTGCCTCCTGTTCTTGAAGTCTCAGGGCCATCAAAGACTTCCCCTGTCAGCACCTGGACTCTCTGCTGAGACTCCTGCCCTGCCAAGTGGTGCCCTATCCAGTTCCTGAGGCCTTGGCAGGTGGAGCTGGCAGACCAAGATTGAAAATCCACTCACAGACCGCCGTGCGGGGAAAATATCGACGCTCCTTCTGCGACGCGGCAGACAAACGACGTGCCTGTGGATTTGCAGCTGAAATCTACGCTCCACCTGCATCGCGGCTAGAAGATCAATGCATGCAGCTGGAGAAAGGACGTGGAACACCCGCTGACAGAGGCTGATAATGTCACAACCTACATAACGCAAATTTGCTAATACTGTGCAGCAGGATTTTCGACCCAAACCTCGCTGCCCGGATCAACGCATCGCTCTCCTGCAGAGAGGAAAAATGACGCACGCCGAGCCGACCAGAGGAGGAGAACGACGCACGGTCTCACTTGCGGGTGAGAAATTGACGCATCGCTAGCCTTTTCCGACTCACACTCGCCCGTGCGTATTATTTTGACGCTATCCAGGTACTTTTCAACGCTAACAGTGTTTTTACTGTGTTCTGAAGGATTTAAGGCTCTTTTGCTTTTAAATTTAATAACTTTAGTTGTGTATGTTGGATTTTTGTCCTTTGGTCTTGTTTTGTTTAGATAAATATTACCTATTTTTCCAAACCTGTGTTGTGTCATTTTGTAGTGTTTTCACTGAGTTACTGTATGTGTTGGTACAAATACTTTACACCTAGACTCTGAAGTTAAGCCTGCCTGCTTGTGCCAAGCTACCATGGGGGGTGAGCAGGGGTTAACTAAGGGTGATTCTCCTTTACCCTGTCTAGAGTGAGGGTCGTTGCTTGGACAGGGGGTAACCTGACTGCCAACCAAAGACCCTATTTCTAACAGGAATGCTGCAAACATTGTAAGATGTGATCGATATTTTTTTTTTCCTTACAGGTGTTCTGATTGCTTGTCAGCTTGTTGATGGTGGGGTGGAACCATGAACCTTCTCCCCCGATGATACTTGCAGTCAGATGGAAAGTCTACTAGTGATTGACTGTTAACGTGCTTGTATAATATGTTGGATCACTGTGAAAGACCTATTGAAGATTTGCTCTGTTTGGGTGATAAGCAGCTGTCCAGACATTGGTGGCCATTTATGCTCTCGGTGGTGGGGGCAGGATTGCTGGATTGAGATTAGAGCTGGCCGCCGAGAAGTGTTTTTCCTCCTAGATAATAGCAGGGGTACACTGATGTGCAATATGATGGCCAGGTGGGGGCAAGGTAGGGAGCGGCCTGGTAACATCCAGCCCTACGTGTACGCCACACTGTTCCAAAAGAGGGCACCTCATACAGAGGATGAGTGGGATTTGGTGGGTTTCTGAATGCAGAGACAGGCGAATTGGGGAACAGACTGTCGTGGGTGGGGGGAGGATTACAGTTGTCAGTTGGAAGCAATTGTAGCTTCTGTACGAGTTTTCTGACAATGGATGGTAGCTTGTTTATATGGACCCAGTACAGCATATAACATACTGACTGGAATGTGGTTAGAAATGGGGTAGACCCTGCAGCTGTCAGACCACTTGCTTTAAAGCTAGTGACGTGGAATGTCAGGGGATTAAATGATAACAGGAAGGTGCGGAATGTGATTGCCTATTTAAAACGCCACAACATATACCTTGCAATTCTAAATGAAACACATCTGGCCCCGGACAGCTCAGTCCTAACCATGAGCAGGCTCCAAGGTCAGGTTCTGGCTGCGGGTTTTACTTCAGATGTGTGTGGGGTATTAATCCAGACAGCGCAGAACTCGGGGATTCAAATACAGGAAGTAGCAAGACACTAATGGCAGTTACATCATAGCTCACTGTACTGAGGGGGACGTCATGTTCATATTGGTGGGACTTTATGGACCTATTTATGATGATACACAGTTTTAACAGGGCCTGTTTGTAAAACTAGCAATGTGGGGGGCCTCCCGCAAATATGGGCAGGAGATTTTACCTGTGTATGGGATCCGGTGATAGACCGCCCGGGCGGCCCCCACCGGAGGCCCTCTGCCGCTGCTTGTGTGGTCGCCTCTATAGCGGTGAACGCTGGTCTGGTTGACATCTGGAGACACGACTGTCCTGCAGAGGGCAGATACACTCATAACTCAGCAGTACACAACTTGTACACACGTATAGATTACTGGCTTGTGGCCAGAGGTCTTATGCCCAGAGCTCATGTACATTGTCCTTGGCCCAGGACATACTCAGACCATGCTCCATTGCTCACTCTGGAGATACGAGGCAACTGCAGACACCTTTAATGTGGCAATTCCCACCTTATTCACTCCTAGATAGGGCCTTCCATCAGGAACTTGCCCTAGCAATTCAAGAATTCTTCAGCACAAATTTAGGATCAGTCACTAAATTTAGCACTGTGTGGGAAACCTTTAAGGTATATATTCGTAGCATGACTATTGCAAAGCATGCTGGGGTACCGAAGTCCTTGCGGGCGCCTGACGCAGTTGGAGAGTGAAATAGCATGTCTGGAGAGTGAACACTTGGACACTGGGGAGGGCCTGCTGCTGGGCCTGACACAGGGAAACATAACAGAATTTAGAGAGACAGCACATACAGAGGTTCCGCATATGGGGAAGTATGTCATGGCTTGTACATATGAGGAGGGGGATCGCCCTGGAGCAACACTAGCGGGACTCCTGTGCCCACACAGGAAATATTACATGATACTGGAGTTGCAGAATTAGGGGGTGGAGTGCTGAGGGACCCAATAGATATTGTCAATCAATTCCACAAGTACTACACTGCGTTGTACACTTCCAGAGTGTCTGCTGACCCAGCCTCTATATCAGATTATCTAGTGCACATAGCTCTGCCCTGGCTAACTAACGTGGATAGAGAACGTTTGATGGCACCCCTGCAGCCAGGAGAAATTCCTCGGGCCCTTCAAAAAATGGTGGCAGGGAAAGCTCCCATCCCCGATAGGCTTACAGTAGCTTTTTACAAGGCATACCAGGACCTTCTGATACCACATCTGATGACACTACACGAGGAAATGGGTAGAGATAATGAAATGCCACCCTCTATGAGAGAGGCATTAATTATAACACTGCTTAAGACAGGTAAGCCCCCACAACTATGCTCCTCATATCAATCAATCAATCAATCAAAACATTTTATAGAGCGTGGTACTCACCCGTGAGGGTCTCAAGGCACTTGGGGGAGGGGGACTAGGGGGGGCCAAGGAGGGTCACTGTTCGAACTACCATGTCTTGAGGTTCTTTCTGAAGAGCAGGAGGTCTTTGGTTTTGCAAAGGTTGGTGGGGAGGGAGTTCTAGGTTTTGGGGGCGAGGTAAGAGAAGGACCTGCCTCCTGTGGTGGTGCGTTGGATGTGGGGGACTAAGGCTAGGGTGAGGTCGGCTGATCGGAGGTTGCGTGTGGGAGTGTGGAAGTTCACTCTTTCGTTGAGGTAGTGTGGGCCGGTGTTGTGGAGGGATTTGTGTGCGTGGATGAGGATCTTGAATGTGATTCTCTTGTCTATGGGGAGCCAGTGAAGGGATTTGAGGTGGGGTGAGATTCGTTTGTGGCGGGGGAGGCCAAGAACGAGGCATGCGGCTGTGTTCTGAATTCTCTGGAGTTTGCGTTTGAGTTTGAGTGTGGTGCCGGCGTAGAGGGCGTTACCGTAGTCTAGTCTGCTGCTGATGAGTGCATGGGTGACTGTCTTCCTGGTCTCTGGGGGAATCCATTTGAAGGATTTTTTTAGAGTGCGGAGTGTGTGGAAGCAGGAGGAGGTTAGAGCATCGATTTTCTTTGTCATGGAGAGGGAGGGGTCCAGGATGATGCCGAGGTTGCGTGCATGGTTTGCGGGGGTGGGTGCAGGGCCTAGGGCGGTGGGCCACCAGGAGTCATCCCATGTGGTTTTGTTGGGGCCGAAGATGATGATCTCGGTTTTGTTGGAGTTAAGCTTGAGGTGGTTAGTTGTCATCCAGTTGGCGGTGTCGAGGAGAGCAGCGTGTAGGTTGGTTTTGGCGGTGGTGGGGTTGCGGGTGAGGGAGAGGATGAGTTGGGTGTCATCTGCGTAGGAGAGGATACTGATTCCGTGTGATCGGAGGATGTTGGCTAGGGTGATCATGTAAATGTTGAAGAGTGTGGGGCTGAGGGAGGACCCTTGGGGGACTTCGAAGATGATCTTGGTAGCTGTGGAGTGGAAAGGTGGAAGGCGGACTCTCTGGGTCCGGTCTGTGAGGAAGGAGGTGAGCCAGTCTAAGGCTTTGTGGCGAATTCCTATGTTGTGGAAGCGTGTGCGGAGTGTGTGGTGGCAGACGGTGTCAAAGGCTGCGGAGAGGTCTAGGAGGATGAATGCGACGGTCTTGCCTTTGTCGACTTTGGTCCTGATGTCGTCAGTGCATGCGATGAGGGCGGTTTCCGTGCTGTGGTTCTTGCGGAACCCAGATTGTGAGGGGTCAAGAGTGTTGTTTTCTTCGAGGTTTTCTTGCCTTGGATAGGCAGGCATTGACTAGTTTCGCGGCAGCCTTGGCGGGGAAAGGGAGGAGGGAGATGGGGCGATAGTTGGAAAGGATCGCCGAGTCGAAAGAGGAGTTGATTATGTCGCGGAGTATGGGGGCGATGGTTGGGCTGGCTTTGTTGTAGATGCGATGTGGACAGGGGATAGAGGGGGATCCAGAGTGGATGGAGTTCATGTTTTTTTCGGTTTCTTCATGTGTGGTGGGGGCCCAGGTGGTGAGTGTGGTGGGTGGGCCATGAGTGGGGGTTGAGTTGGGTGAGTGAGGGGTGTGTGTGGTGGGTGTGTGTGGTATGAAACTGTTGTGGATGTCCAGGATGGTGGTTGGAGAGGGTGTCACATAGTAGCTGTGTGTGTGAGGGGTCGATGTTGCTGGCTTTGAGTTTGGCTAGTTCATTAATGATGGTGAAGAGTTCTTTGCTGTTTTGAGAGTTGTTGTCAAGCTGTGTCTTGTAGTGATCTCTTTAGGCGGTGCGTATGAGTTGGTGATGGGTGTGAATGGTGGTTTTGAGGGTGGAGAAGTTGGTTGTAGAGGGTTCTTGTCGCCATATTTTCTCCACTTTGCGGCATTTGCGCTTGGAGTCTTGGAGTTTGGGGGTGAACCATGGGGCGTTCTTGATGTTGTGGGTGGCGATGTGTTTTCTGAGGGGGGCTAGTGTGTCTGCGCAGGTAGTGATCCATTTAGAGAGGTTGTTTGCTCCTGTGTTGGGGTCGTTGGTGTGGGGAGGGGTTTGTGCGCCAGTTGGGAGTTCAGGCGTTCTCTGGGGATCTTGTCCCACCTGCGGTAGGGTGTGGTGTGTTGATGGTGGTGTGTGGGGGGTTTGGTGAAGGAGAAGTGGACGCAGTGGTGGTCAGTCCAGAGGAGTTTGGTGGTGTGGGTGCAGGCTATTTGTTGGCTTGAGGTGAAAATTGCGTCGAGCGTGTGTCCTGCTGAGTGGGTGGGTGCGGTGACCATTTGCTTGAGTCCGAGGTTGGTGAGGTTGTCTATGAGGGAGGTAGAGTTGTGGTCTTGTAGGTTCTCCAAGTGAAAGTTGAAATCACCGAGGAGGATGTAGTCTCTGGAGGTGAGGGCGTGTGAGCTGATGGTGTTGGCAATGGTGTCGCAGAAGGCGGGGCGTGGTTCTGGTGGTCTGTAGATTAGTGTACCTCTGAGGGTGGAGTTGTTGTTAATGTGGATTAGGAAGTGCATGTGTTCTGTGTTGTCAACAGTGTCTTGGGAGTTGGTGGTGACTTTGATGGTGTCCCTGTGTAGGATGGCGATGCCACCCCCTGGCCTGTTGAGGCGGTCTTTGCGTTGGAGTTTGTATCCCTTGGGGGTGGCGATGGCTATGTCTGGTTCAGAGGAGGGGTTGGTCCAGGTTTCTGTGAGGAAGGTGATGTCAGGTGAGTGTGATGTGATGAGGTTCCAGAGTTCTATGCCATGTTTGTGAAGGGAGTGGGTGTTGAGGAGCAGGCAGTTGAGGTGGGTGGTGTTGGTGTGGTGCATGAGGGTGTTGTTGCGGGTGTGTTCTGGTTGTGGGGGGTGTGTGGCGGGGCTGGTTGGTGGGGGCAGAGTAGGTGTGAATTGTGTTGGGGGTGTTGCGTTTGTTGTCGGGGGGTCGCTAAGGTTGGTGTGTGGTGTGTGGGGTGAGGAGCAGGAGAAATGACAGGTGAGGCAGCTGAAGGGGCCATGAGTGTGTGTGGGGCTGGAAAGGGTGCAGGTGGGGCGAGGGCCTGGGTTGAGTGAGTGGAGAGTGAGGGGGGAATAGGTTTGTTTGAGAAGGCCAGGGGGACTGGCGCTGGGCGCGGTCTTGGTGCGGACGGGCGCAGACGGGCTTGCCTAAGGCGCGCCTTCGGTGCATCAGCGGCGCGTCCGCGCCGCAGGTGCCATAAATGGGGGGGAGGGAGGGAGTGGCAGCTGGGAGGAGGGAGGGCTGGACGAATGGGAAGTCTGGGGGGTGGGGCCGCAGGGGACGCAGCAGCAGGGGAATCCTTAAGGGAAACTGCAAACGGACGGTGAGGAGGAGGAGGGAGGCGGGAGGCGACGCAGGGGACGCAGCGGCAGGGGAGTCCTTAAGGGAAACTGCAAACGGACGGTGAGGAGGGGGGGGGAGGCGGGAGGGGCCGCGGGGGACGCAGCGGCAGGGTAATCCTTATGCGAAACTGCAACTGGATGGTGAGGAGGAGGCGGGAGGGGCCACAGGGGACGCAGCGGCAGGGTAATCCTTAAGGGAAACTGCAACCGGACGGTGAGGAGGAGGAGGGAGGCGAGAGGGGCCACAGGGGATGCAGCGGCAGGGTAATCCTTAAGGGAAACTGCAACCGGACGGTGAGGAGGAGGGGGGAGGCAGGAGGGGCCGCAGGGGTTGCAGCGGCAGGGGAATTCTTAAGGGAAACTGCAAACGGACGGTGAGGAGGTGGTGCTGGGCGGAGGAGGGGGGAGCGACCTGCCTGCAGAAGCAGATAAACAATTAAGTGCACTCTTGGCAGTAAAGTGAATATGTGACTTTGAGGCCACAGTATACTTCACCACGTGGTCATTTTTGAATTGCAGAGCGATGTATCTATGATTAAGGCTGTGCCATCAGCCGAAACGCGTCAGAGAACAACTTTCATTTTTCCCGTGATTTAAGATGTAACAAAGTGCCTCATAGCACTGTTACCCCCTTAGCTGCTGCCCCCCCCCCCCCAGTGCTGAGCCCTTTTTTGGCTGTTTGGGGTAGTTTGCGCTTAGGCCTTCATAACTTTTTGTCCACGTAAGCTATCCACGCCAAATTTGTGCCCTTTTTTTCCAACATCCTAGGGATTCTAATGGTACCCAGAGTTTGTGGTTTCCCCTGGAGGAGACCAAGAAATTAGCCAAAATACAGTGGGAAAAAAGGGCTGCCGAAGAAGGCTTGTGGTTTTTTCCCTGAAAATGGCATCAACAAAGGGTTTCTGGTGCTAAAATCACCATCTTCCCACCTTTCAGGAATGGGCAGACTTGAATCAGAAAACCACATTTTTCAACACAAATTTGGCATTTTACTGGGACATACCCCATTTTTACTATTTTTGGTGCTTTCAGCCTCCTTCCAGTTAGTGACAGGAATGGGTGTGAAACCAATGCTGGATCCCGGAAAGCTAAACATTTCTGGAACCTAGACAAAATTCTGAATTCAGCAAGGGGTCATTTGTGTAGATCCTACAAGGTTTTCCTACAGTAAATAACAGCTGAAATAAAAAAATATTGAAACTGAGCTGAAAACAACAGCCATTTTTCTTTATGTTTTACTCTGTAACATTTTCCTGCGATGTCCGATTTTTTAAAGCAATATACCGTTATGTCTGCTGGACTCTTCTGGTTGTGGGGATATAAAGGGCTTGTAGGTTCATCAAGATCCCTAGGTACCCAGAGCCAATAAATGAGCTGCACCCTGCAGTTGGTTTTCATTCTATACTGGGTATACAGCAATTAATTTGCTGAAATATGAAGAGTGAAAAATAGGTATCAAGAAAACCTTTGCATTTCCAAAATGGGCTCAAGACAAGGTTTTGAGGAGCAGTGGTTATTTGCACATCTCTGAATTCCGGGGTGCCCAAACTAGCATGTGAATTGCAGGGCATTTCTCAAATAGACGTCTTTTTTACACACTCTCTTATATTTGGAAGGAAAAAATTTAGAGAAAGATAAGGGGCAATAACACTTGTTTTGCTATTCTATGTTCCCCCAAGTCTCCCGATAAAAATGATACCTCACTTGTGTGGGTAGGCCTAGCGCCCGTGACAGGAAATGCCCCAAAACACAACGTGGACACATCCCATTTTTTGACAGAAAACAGAGCTGTTTTTTGCAAAGTGCCTACCTGTAGATTTTGGCCTCTAGCTCAGCCGGCACCTAGGGAAACCTACCAAACCTGTGCATTTCTGAAAACTAGAGACCCAGGGGAATCCAAGATGGGGTGACTTGTGGGGCTCTGACTAGGTTCTGTTACCCAGAATCCTTTGCAAACCTCAAAATGTGGCTAAAAAAACACGTTTTCCTCACATTTCGGTGACAGAAAGTTCTGGAATCTGAGAGGAGCCACAAATTTCCTTCCACCCAGCGTTCCCCCAAGTCTCCCGATAAAAATGATACCTCACTTGTGTGGGTAGGCCTAGCGCCCGCGACAGGAAATGCCCCAAAACACAACGTGGACACATCACATGTTTTCATAGAAAACAGTGCCTACCTGTGGATTTTGGCTTCTAGCTCAGCCGGCACCTGGGGAAACCTAGCAAACCAGCGCATTTTTGAAAACTAGAAACCCAGGGGAATCCAAGATGGGGTGACTTGTGGGACGCTGACCAGGTTCTGTTACCCAGAATCCATTGCAAACATCAAAATTTGGCCCAAAAAAACACTTTTTCCTCTCATTTCGGTGACAGAAAGTTCTGGAATCTGAGAGGAGCCACAAATTTCCTTCCACCCAGCGTTTCCCCAAGTCTCACGATAAAAATGGTAACTCACTTGTGTGGGTAGGCCTGGTGCCCGCGACAGGAATAGATCACACAACAGTCAATGTTGGTCCTTACATGAGGCAGCTGTTGACCCTGGGGTGATCCATTCCTGACGCAGGCACTAGGTGTAGGAACTCAAGTGGGGTAGTGTTTTTATCAGGACAGGTGAGGAATCACTGGGTGGTAGGAATTTTGTGGATCCCAGCATATTCCTGTAGTTTGTGTGACAGAAATTCAAGAAAAATAGAGTTTTTATTCAACATTTCAGCTTTGCAGGGTATTCTGGATAAGAAAACTTTGGGGAATCCACACAAGTCACACCTCTGTGGACTCACCCGAATGTCTAGTTTCCAGAAATGTTTGGGTTTAGTGTGTTTCTCTATATGGCCGCCGAACCCAGGACCAAAAACACAGGTGCCTGCCTTACAAAACCAGTTTGTTTTGCAATAGATAATTTTGATGTCTCCACAATACGATTTGGGCGGTGGAATTTGGGGCTGAACTAAATTGGGGAGCTCCCAAGAGAGCACTCTCTCTCTCTCTGCTTGCTGCTGCATTCACCTTCTCTCTGGGTTGGGCTAACCCACTATTACCCAGTTGCACAGACTGCTTGCAAAGGGACAGCAGGACTGTCCTCATCACCTCCCTTATAATGTACTGGAAGAGGAGTTATCGAATGGGACTCCTCCGACTGAAAAATCACTCCCAGAGTCTGCGCCATTGTCCTATCCCTCAGATGCTGTCTCAGTATCTTATGTCTCATTCTCTGATCCTATGTCAGAGCTGTCCTCTATAACCCGAGTGACGGCAGCAGTCATCCATCAAGATGCCATCTCTGCTATTGGCTAAACTGTTGCTCTAAAACACTAGCCTACGTAGACAGTCACAAAATCGATGGTGTGTGTGAGATACGTGCAACAGTAGAGGCCACCTTACCTGCGCTTCTTCCCTCAATCAGCACATTCTTTCAAGACACTCAAAAAACACCTTGTCACATACCATTCGTCACAGTCTTTAGCACCTCCTGTGCCCAGTCCAACAATCATTATTGGTGCTCCCACTCCCTCCTCCTCGGATTCCCTCATTACCACCCAGCAAAAGTGCCCTTCATCTCTCCATAGCCGCCCTCCACCCCGCACATACATTTCATGTGTATTATAGCGCAGGTAATGGCTGACTTTACTAATGTACTCAGCTATTTACATAAAATACAGATTTGCTCTTTGCAGTAGGCATATAAACCTTCTGCGCTTCTTTATGGCACTAAAACTGCCACTAGACAAGTCTGACCCTTTTGTTGCAGAAACATAATCACAATACTTACTTGACTTTTTTTATTGCTGCCTAAAAGCTACAGTTGAAAAGCGTCAGTTGAAGTATGTGCATTGCTTTGAAGACGCAAGCTGCAACTGCAAGACAACTGGTGGCAAATCTATATCTATCTATCTAGCTATCTATCTATCTATCTAGCTATCTATATATATATATATATATCTATCTATATATATATATATATATATATATATATATATATATATATATATATCACTTTTATATGTGAGTCTGGTTTTCCTGGGGGCCGATCGCATCCCCCAGGGAAACCACACACATAGTGACAAAAGTGATATATATATATATATATATATATATAGAGAGAGAGAGATCTATCTCTATATATTATTATATATATATATATATATATATATATATATATATATATATATATATACATAGATATATCTATAGATAGATCTATATATATATATATATATATATATATATATATATATATATACATGTATCTATATATATCTATAGATCTATCTATAGATATATCCATGTACATAGATATATCTACATACTTGTTTGTTGTGCGTGAATGGCGTGTCAATGGACCATAAAGAGGTTGGTGCCTGGACATGGCTTTATGGCCCACTTTCAGAAGGCTTGGTTTCAATATTCAGATACTTTGATAAGTATTCATGCTTTGAAACCATAATTTCTGGAGGTGCTAAAACCAACCAGTGTGAGTGGTGGATTAACTTTAACATACTAGTGCCAGGGGAGTCCAAGGGTGCAGGAATTGTGTGGCTCTCACCAGTTTTCCTTCACCCAGAATCCCCTTGAAATCACAAAATTTGCTTAGAAAAACACTTTTGCCTTGCATTTCAGTGAGAGGAAGTCCAGGGATCTGCAGGCAGCCACACATTTTCTACCACTCAGCGTTCCACTAAGTCTCCAGTGAAAAACTGCCTCACTTTAGTGAGTGGGCAAGTGACCTCAACAGGGAAGTACTCAAAACGGATTGTGGAGACATCAAAATTAACTACCACAAAACAGCCTTGTTTTGTAAGACAGTCACCTGAGTATTTGGTCCTGGGCTCGGCGGCCATATAGGGAAACCTACCAAACCCAAACATTTCTGAAAACTAGACACCCGAGGCAGTCCACGGAAGTGTGGCGTGTTTGGATTTCACAAAGTTTTCTTACCCAGAATACCCTGCAAAAGTGAAATGTTGATTAAAATTACTATTTTTCATTACAGAAACTACAGGAATGTGCAGGGATCCTTAAAATTCCTACCACCCAGTGTTTCTCCACTTGTCCTGATAAAAACACAACGCCACTTGTGTGCCTGCGCCTAGTTCCTGCGTCAGGCATGGATCATTCCAGGGTTAGCAGTAGCCCTCATGCAAGGACTACCATTGACCCTTGTGTGATCCATTCCTGTCGCGGGCACTAGCCTACCCACACAAGTGAGGTATCATTTTTATTGGGAGACTTGGGGGTTTGCTAGGTAGAAGGAAGTTTGTGGCCCCCTTCAGATTCCAGAACTTTCCATCACCAAAATTTGAGGAAAAAGTGGGGTTTTTTTGCCAAATGTTGAGGTTTGCAAAGGATTCTGGGTAACAGAACCTGGTGCGAGCCCCACAAGTCACCCTATTCTGAATTCCCCTAGGTGTCCAGTTTTAAAAAATGTATAGGTGTGCCAGGTTTCCTCAGGGGCCGCTGAGCTAGAGGCCAAAATCCACAGCGAGGCATCTTGCAAAAAACAGGCATGTTTTCTTTCGGAATATGTGATGTGTCCGTGTTGCATTATCGGGCATTTCCTGTCGCAGGCACTGGGCCTATTCACACAAGTGAGGTATCATTTTTATTGGGAGACTTGGGGGTTTGCTAGGTAGAAGGAAGTGTGTGGCTCCCTTCAGATTCCAGAACTTTCCATCACCAAAATGTGAGGAAAAAGTGGGTTTTTTTTGCCAAATTTTGAGGTTTGCAAAGGATTCTGGGTAACAGAACCTGGTGAGAGCCCCACAAGTCACCCCATTCTGAATTTCCCTAGGTGTCTAGTTTTCAAAAATTGTATAGGTTTGCTATGCTTCCCTAGGTGCCGGCTGAGCTAGAGGCCAAAATCCACAGCTAGGCACTTTGCAAAACACAGGTCAGTTTTCAATGTACAAATCTGATGTGTCCATGTTGCTTTTTGGGGCATTTCCTGTTGCGGGCACTAGGCCGACCCACACAAGTAAGGTACCATTTTTATCAGGAGACATGGGGGAACAGAGAATAGAAGAACACGTGGCACTGCCCATTGTCTTTCTCTACATTTTCTCCTTCCAAATGTAAGACAGTGTGTAATAAAGAAGTGTATTTGAGAAATGCCCGGTTATTCATATGCTAGTATGGGGACCCCCAAATTCAGAGATGTACAAATACCCACTGCTTTTCAACACCTTATCATGTGCCCATTTTGGAAATTCAAAAGTTTACAAAACACAGGTCAGTTTTGTTTTGGAAAATGTAATGTGTCCACGTTGTGTTTTGGGGGCATTTCTTGTTCTCGGGCACTAGGCCTACCCACACAAGTGAGGTTCCATTTTTGTCGGGAGACCTGGGGAAATGCTGGGTGGAGGGAAATTTGTGGCTCCTCTTAGTTTCCAGAACTTTCAATCACTGAAATATGAGGAAAAAGTGTTTTTGTTGCCAAATGTTGAGGTTTGCAAAGGATTATGGGTAATAGAACCTGGTGAGAGCAACACAAGTCACCCCATTCTGGATTCCCCTAGGTTTCTACTTTGCATAAATGTATAGGTTTGCTATGCTTCCCTACGTGCCGGCTGAGCTAGAGGCCAAAATCCACAGCTAGGCACTTTGAAAAAAAACACGTCAGATTTCAATGTAAAAATGTGACGTGTCCATGTTGCTTTTTGGGTCGTTTCCTGTTGTGGGCACTAGGCCTACCCACACAAGTGAGGTACCATTTATATCGGGAGGCATGGGGGAACACATAATAGAAGAACACGTGTTACTGCCTATTGTCTTTCTCTACATTTTCTCCTTCCAAATGTAAGACAGTGTGTAATAAAGAAGTGTATTTGAGAAATGCCCTGTTATTCATATGCTAGTATGGGGAGCCGCAAATTCAGAGATGTGCAAATACCCACTGCTTTTAAACACCTTATCTTGTGCCTATTTTGGAAATTCAAAAGTTTCCTTGATACCTATTTTTCACTCTTTATATTTCACCAAATGAATTGCTGTATACCCGATATACAATTAAAACCCATTGCACGGTGCAGCTCATTTATTGGCTCTGGGTACCTAGGGTTCTTGATGAATCTATAAGCCCTATATATCCTCGCAACCAGAAGATTCCAGCTGACGTAACGGGGTATTGCTTTTGAAAATCTAACACGGCAGGAAAAAGTTACAGAGTAAAACGTGGAGAGAAATGGCTGTTTTTGTCACCTCAATTTCAATATTTTTTTTATTTCAGCTGTTATTTTCTGTGGGAAAACCTTGTAGGATCTCCAAAAGTGAGCCCTTTTTGAATTCAGAATTTTGTTTACTTCTCAGGAATGTTTAGCTGCCCAGCATTGGTTTCAGACCCATTTCTGTCACTAACTGGAAGGAGGCTAAAAGCACAACAAATAAAAAAATGGGGTATGCCCCAGTAAATTGCCAAAATTGTGTTAAAAAAATAGTTTTTCTGATTCAAGTCTGCCTGTTCCCGAAAGCTGTGAAGTTGGGGATTTTAGCACTGCAAAGCCTTTTTTGGTGCCATTTTCAGGAAAAACACCAGATGCTTTCTTCTGCAGCCCTTTTTTCCCATTTTTCGGGAAAAAAATGAAACTTTTTCTGTATTTTGGCTAATTTCTTGGTCTCCTCTAGGGGAACCCACAAACTCGTGGTACCTTTACAATCCCTAGGATGTTTGAAAAAAGGACGCAAATTTGGCGTGCATAGTTTATGCGGACAAGAATGAAGGCCTAAGCGCGAACTACCCCAAATAGCCAAAAAAGGGCTCAGCACTGGGGGGGGTGGGAGATGGCCCAGCAGCTAATGGGCAAACTGCAATGCAGCCCTCTTTTAACCAGGGGTAGTATGCTATCTACCTGCTTGCGGTCATGCCACATATGCTAGCACCAAATAAATGCAATTACAGTACAAAACAATATAAAATACTGCAGACTAGCACCACCCACTTATAACAGTAACCTAGTGGCAGAAAATGCTCCTGGGTAAGAGGTAAGACACAGATAGACTTTCATGAGGTGTAGGCCTCTGCATCCTCTGCTTGCCAGAGGCTACTCACATGTTCGGGCTCCGAATTCTCACACCATAGGAGCAGTCCGCCACGTGCTTCTTTTGCCTCCATTTACTTATTGAATTATTTCCTCCACACTACATCTCCCAGTTGGAGGTCCAAGCGCGTGAGAGCTGATCTGGCGCCTCCCTGATGTAGGGAGATCTAGTTGAGATGACCTTTATTCAGGTATTGATATCGCGCAGGCACAGTTTAGAACGCGATAACACCGTCAGACTAGACTGATGACATGCTTAATAGCAATTCAGATGACATAAATACGACGCCCCCTTGCTATAGACGAAACGCATCTCGGGCAGACTTAAGTTGGGCATTTTAAACACTGCACAATGGTTGATCATGTTAAAGAAAGGGTTACGGACCTATCCACCTATCCTCTTGCAGGAGTCGGTATGCACCATTTAAGTCAACTGATCTACCAGAATAAGTAAAGAGAAACGAAAGACTTCACACCTGTAGAAGCTAGATTCCTCTATTGCAGGAGGTTCAGGTAAGGTTGCAAACTATAAAAGAATCAATCAAGTGATACATCATCGTATGGAGGTTGTGGAATTAATACTTTTCAGAACCTTCCACAATGACATGTTTCCGGAACTGATCACAAACATAGCCAATGCAGTGGCATAATGACATGAACATATAATTTGGAGGCGATTCTATGTACACACATATGACAATGTTGATGACTGTAGCGCATTAGTCTACAATATGACATGAAACTAAACATACTACACGAGGATAGGGATTACCATTACAGCAATAACTTCCTATAAGGGCCGCTATACAAGTCCCCTAGATATGGACATATGAATTGCCCATCCCGAGTTAATGGTATCGCTAGTCCAGTTAACATTGGGGGGGGAATTAACATGGCTTTTCAGAATAACCTTTTGAAGCCACTGAAAAATGAGTAATTACAGTGGAATCGTCATTTTTGGTCCAATTCCCCCAGTATTTCCTCATTTTGCTAGGTATTTCAACAGATTTTAGCTGATCTCAGTAGCCAGAACTGCCACATGAAACATCATGATCAGTGGTGCTCCCACAGCTCTCCTAATTCCAATGAGGCCTGTAAATGCTCATAAATAACATTCATCACAATCAGTGACCATGACAGATGAGCCCAAAGATGTGAACAATCACTTTTTTAATGAACTCTGCATGAGCATGGTGCAAAGGGAATGATTAAAAAACACATTTAACAGGGTCTCAAAAAACACAAATGTATACACGAAATAGTGATAGTGTTGATGGAAATACGAGCTGCACATAGAGAGTAAACATTTACGGAGGGAATGGTTTGGGGATTGTTACAAATAAGTACAGAACATTCTGCATATCATGTCATTACAGAGTTCACTCCACCCCACCAGAGACCATGCCACAATTTTATCGCCTCCTTTTTGCGGGGCCCTGAATGGAAGGCGGTGAACAAAGATCTGATGTTCTCCTTAGTGATCTCCTAGACCCGGTCGTGGATGGACTTGAGGCTGTGCCACAAGAAGGTGACTGGTCCAATGTAAGGTTGCTGCAGTCCCTGTCGTTGGCCAGGGGCATCTCTGCGTAGCTGGCCTCTTGTCGTTCAAGGAGTGTGGTAAGGCCCTGATGACAGAGAGTGCAGGCCTCCTGAGACCTTACAAGCTCTTTACATATGGTATCATTCACCACAGCCAACTTCATAATCGCGCTTGTCATTGCTTTGGTGCTGGTCACAAGGGCAACAAGGGTGTGGCGTGTGCACCTGTGCTGTATAAGAGCTGCCTGCCTGTCTTCCCTGGTATGCTCATCAATTTCCTCCAGCACCCGACTGATGTGTTGTAGAGCATCCAACTGGCTTTTGCCATGTTCAAGCAGCTCTTGCTGCGCATCTTGAATGGCTCCTAGTTGTACACTGACGTCAAGCGCTTCTGGGGCACAGTAAGCCTGCGTTGTGGCATGCGCTCTCTGTGTGGTGCATGCAGCCTTCACCGATTCTGTGGATGATGCTGTGGTGACCGGAATAACTGAGGGTGTAGCTGGTTTTGGTAGGCAGAGGGGGCGAGAGGTGCCCTGATGTAGGTCCCAACTGCCGTCCTCTTTACCTCCATCCTTTTCATCAGCGACACCTGTAATAAGTAGGAAGATGTCAGTGCAATAAAGTGTATTTTTCTCCAATACAACTCTTGTAATTTTTCCAGCTGTTTATTGATAGGTTTTTATGCAGTTCATTTCCGTCCATTTGGGGTCTCCTACTTTATTTTTTCACACCTTTGCCAAATCATGCTGATCCATTTCAGGAGTGCAATAACATTTAACATACTAGGGAAATGCAGCCTTTCAGATGTGCAGTGTCAATAACATATTGTTTACTTCAATGATCGTTAATAAGGTGTGTTGTATCTGCCTTACGGACAGGAGATTCTGAAGGAAGATAGGGAGACTTCAAGAAAGTTCGGCGTCTTTTAAAGCAATGTGGGCTGGGGTTCTATCCTTTGCAGCTTACAGTCTGCACTAGTGTGCCTGCTTGATGTCAGTGAAAGATGTAAAATGTTTCCAACTGTAAGGTTGAAGTTGTGCCTTCTATAGTCATGTGATAAGGCCTATAAGTGTGTGTGGTGCAAAGTTGCAGAATCATCAAAATGGCAGTAGTAGCCGAAGTTGACACTGAGAATGAGAACCCTATGAACCCATATGAGATAACGTGGTTGACCACTTGTCTTACTTTTGGCCCCTAACCTAGCAAGGAGTAGAATTTATCGAAAGTTAATAGAGGTTATTGAAGCTGTTTACTTTCTCTTCCTGTTACTGCCATATGACCCAAGACTAGAGGGAGCAAGTGGAGTGTCAGGTGTACCAAAAGGCCAGCCATGAGTAGCAGTGATTCCATAACTGATGTTCATGGTGAGGTGTTATGAATTTACCAATTGCCTTGCTCTCTGTAGAGGACTCTCAAGATATAATATTTGGGGTACTGTGGTGGTTTGGAAGTGGTACAAGTTGCAGATGGTTAGAGCATTGCAAAGCCCTTTTTCCAGTGTTAGACCCTCCCACCAGTGTTTTCTAGGAGTATACCAACAGCAGTGTTGTGGTGCACTTGGCATACTCACATGATTCTGGGCTATTATCCTCGGAGTCCACTGATTCTACTCTGTGAAGACTATCAGTATCAAGGAGGCTCTGGATTTTCATCTCCCACGGCTTCAACAGGAGCGGGGAGCAACATCTTCCCCTGGACTGAGTCACTTCAAGTCTGTGTAGGGCTACCTTTTCGCAGACCCTCAGTTTCATATCATGCCACTTCTCTTTCAGCTCATGAACGGTGCGTGGGCAGGCAGCCACGGTGTTGACCTCATTCGTGATCCTGTCCCACAGCGCTGACTTGGTCTTCTGAGTTGTCATTGTGGCATGGCAGCCGAAAAGGCATGGCTCGTCCTTCATTACCTCATCCACCAAGATATGCAGCTCTTCATCTGTGAATTTCAATTTTCCTTGTCTTCCAGCCATGGTGCGCATCAGGAGGTCTGTGAAGGCACAAGAGCAGCGAGGATCCCAGTGGATGTGGATTTCCAAGTTAAGTAATAAAACTGTGCTATTTGTGGCAGCACATTTTACCTTTGACGCTTTTAGCACTGTGCCACAAACCCACAAACCTGTGGTAATTGGAAAGAGGCAGTGCCTCTGTGCATTGTGGTTACTTGTGCCATTGTGCTTGTACCCTTAAAACGGATCACATATTACAGTACTTGTATAAGGCATTTGCTATTCGTCTAATGAAAGCAAATTGATGTTTTTGCATGCCAAGAACTGTGAATGAACCCATGAACTAGAAATATCCGAAAATAGGGTAATTTACTCCGACCTAATTTCGCCATTCTATCCTAAATAGCACTGAATGTTGAGGTGTTGTACAACAATACTAAGATTTTAATATTGTTCCACAACAATATCAATTGCACAATATCATTCTTAGTGCCACGTCTTTTGAACTTGACAATAAACATATCATGAAGGTAAGTAAATGTGTAGATAAGAATAATAAATCTACGTTAGTGGTAGTCCATTTAGCTGGATGTCGATATTGTGTGCCTTAATATTTGATATTCAATTGAAGTTAAATATTACCCTTCCTTCTAAAGCACGAAATAACTCTAAATACTTTCCGTAATGACACTGGAGGATTATTGTCTGTTATATCACCCCGAACTACACAGCCCCTACTTAATGGCCCTGTAGATACCCCCCAGTTCCAGAGCTCATTGGCCATAATGGGTATAGGAATTCCTTTTAGGCTGTAGGTTCTGGGCTACCTTCAGGGCTCAAAGGACTGAGGGATCTAGGGTCCTTGCTTCCCCTTAAGCTGGCATAGGAGTGCAGCAGAACAATTTCCTATATGGGCAAATATGGTTTGGTGCTGCAGGGAAGTAATGAATCCAAGTACTAAGGCCGACCTTAGAGAACTAGAATATTTAATTGGTTTTCTTTTGAAATGCCTATAAAATCTAAAGTCTTAAGACACTATAATTAGAAAGTTATATTCTCGAAATGTGTTTCACCCCATTTTATAATGCGTACAAATCATCTCAGAGAAATCTAGCTTTGCTAAATATAATTGCTCTGTGGAGTACATTACTGGTATTAAAACATTGTCTAGCTCGAACGTGTCAACTCCCACACCTAGCAGTAAAACCCCTTTAAGTGGCACCAGTTACATCACTTCCAACTCCTCTGCCTCACTGGCACTAAAACTATGGGCCTGAGTTACAGTTTAGAGGAGCGGTTACTTCATCACAAAAATGACGGATATCCCGCCCACCGTATCAGAAGTTCCCTAGGCTTTAATAGAACTGTAATACGGCGGACAGGATAGCCATCACATTTGTGAGAGTCAACCTCTCCGCCAAACTCTAAATCAGGGTCTATGTCTTTTCTCTGCTATCTCACCCACAACATAAATATTTACCTAAATGTCCCTGGGGGTTTTGAGCTTACCTCTGATATCATCTCACACTAAATCTTCTTCCTAATTTTTTTCACAACTCAGTTTATTGATTTAAAAATAGTACTCAAAGACAACAGAAAATATAAATGAACAAATGGAAGGAGTCACCCGGGCCCTCACCCCCAGCCTCCTCCCAACACACACTGCCACAATAGAACAAATCATGCAGTACAAACTGATTTCAGAACAGTTACCTCTTGCATAGTAAACCTCCGCTCTCAAGGCCTACATCCACCTATGTCCTTCAGTGAGTCGGTTTAGTGCTCTCAAAAGGTCTATACTTCTACCTCTATATCTTCCCCGACCTCCCAAAGTTAGTGTATTTCTGCGTGCAACCTCTTGCAATATACACTAGTTTTTCCATGGTCATCCAGTCATCGAGTCCCTTAACCTATTCTGCTACTGAAGGGGATCCTGATCCCTCTAATGGGGGCTATATCTCTTTTGGCAACCACCAACCTCAACTAGAGCACCATTCATTTATATCTGTATCTAAGTCTGCATTTGTATGTAAAAAGATCATCTTCGATTCAGGGTCCAATTTTCATCCCTGCACAGAACCAAGGCAGGAGAGCACTGCCTCCCAGTGTTGCAACTATTTTCCACAACCTGCGTCTTGTCAGGTGGACCTTATAGCGATATTTCAATTTATTGCACCTAAATCTGGAGGACACCGCTGTTTCTATCAGAAATACTCTGGCTTCCCCCCATTCTTAAATCGGAAAGGGTCCCCAAGTCTTTCTCCCAGGCCCCCCTCAATGAGTCAAAGGAATCTTCCATGTTGTTTGTCAGGGATCTGTAGATTTGATGTCACTGTATGACCCCATATTACAATCCTCCTCCTAATTAAAGTATTGGTAAGAGAGTCTCATTGGTCAGTCAGTGCTCTGTGTTTTCCTGATAGTTTTGTGCAAAATCTTAATATATTGTCTTTTATGGATGGGATTTCACTAATAAATAACCCCAAAAATCAGCATCTAAGGAAGTAATTTGGTAAATATTCAATAGAAAAACACATACTGTGTCGCAGGTGTTAGATGGCAGGATGTCAATGAGGCATGGATTATGTTCTTGGTGCTGGTTCCATTGCCATCAGATGTCTGTGGAGGTAGGGCTGTGAGCTTTGGGCTTCCTCGAAGCATTGTCTCTCAACAGCCTCCACAAATGGCTGTTTCTGAGGAGAGGCCACATTTATGTCACTGACTCCTCCCTTGTGACATGGTGAAGCTGATTATGTCATAGAGAAATGACTCAGCAAACTTTCCTTAAATGGAGACACAGCCAGGTAGGGCTATGCAAATCATGTAAATTGGTGGCATGACATCATAATGAAGGCTTAGCTTGGATGCTTAGAAAGTCTAGCTGCTGGTGAGAGCTATCAAACCTGTGATCTGACTACCCAGTACGTTCTATGAGGATGTCTTACTGCTGCTATCTATGCATCAAATATCCAGTAGACATCTGGCTACTTCCTGGTGTGAAAGGGCCAAACATAATTGGAGAACATCAGTGTACAAAACAATTTGGGTGGTCTCCTACAAAGAAAGTATGAGGCACTTTTTGAATAATTTCACAGAATTATTATTGTAGATGGCGGAATTTGGTAATTTATTGTGGCAGGCACTGAGCTCATAGATACCTTGATTCAATTATTAGCAAGTGGTTACTGCCCCCACAGCATAAAGGCACACATCACTAGCATTCATTCATACTGACGAGCTGCAGAAAGTGCAATATCTATAAAATACTGGGGCTATGGGTGTATGGGTGCCCAAGGGCGATCCATCATGGTGAGAGAACCATGACAGGTTTTCAGGATATTCACATGGTATACATCTACATATAGTAGATTTGAGTAGAAATTATTCAAATAATTATTGTTAGCATGAAATTCTGGCATGCCTGTAGCATTCCTGTATCACTGTAAAACATCTACTGTAGATTATTTTTACAACTAACATTTGGAATCATCCAAGCATAGACTGTACCAGATTTTTCACAGATAATTTTGTTTGCAGCAGATCAAAATCAGGAGCTTGTGAACATTCCTTAGACCGACATCAGAATATTTGGATGATTTTGATTCCAATTAATAGTACGTAAACTTCTCTTCTATTTATAACTTGAAAATATGACATAGATGCAGCCCTCATGCACAAACGTTAAACACCAATAATATAGAAAGCCATCAATATCTATGGAATAGTTGAACATAAAGCACGAAAATAATGAATAAATATGTGCAGCCTCTGTAACAATACAATGAGAAGGCGCGATGCACATATCTTGCGTATGTCAAATTTATTGTATTTCTCTATAAATAAAAACTGTATGTAGCACCCCCAATTTCACCCACCTAGTAAGCCTTGGAGAGATGTCCTTGGACACCCAAGCACTCTTAGCCTCAGTATGATTTTAAAGTCTTTCATGCGTCTTATTTATTGGGGCTGCACCAGCCCTATGATTACTTCAAACATTAAGAAAAGCTGAGTTACAGAACAATCAAGTCATTTTGTTTCCAGCTATTCAGAGTGCTAGTTACTAGGCACTAGGCAGGAATATATTACAGACAGTAGCTTCTAGTAATTTGAGAAGATTATTAATATTAAGGGTAATTTACAAAGTTGTAAACATATTAATGCCGTTCAGATGGGTATTAATTTGTTCCTGTTCTTTATTCATTGTAACTCCAACTCAGATTTCCTGCAAAACAAGCTATAGAATTAATTGACGGTATCCATCCTTAGTCTCTTTTGAGTCTTATTCCCAAAGTGGAGATCGAATTGAACAACAAAACTAGAATTGTGGTACCAGTTCCTAAGAAAATTTGTACAACAGGTGCACTTTCTAGGGTTACAAAAGAACACTGTACAAGCTTTGTTTTCAGGGAACAATGAATCGGATCTAACATATCTAACTATATTTTCCACTGGACATATGTATGTATTACATTTTGTATAAGGTTGATCTTCTGGTTATCTATAAGGTAGATCTCTTATTGAAGAAAAGAGACTGTTGGTGCTATTTATACTGGCCAGCTACCTTTATGAAGGGTTATTCTGCTGCAACGAAGATGCATCACCTTTATAGAGACCAGACGGCCTAATCTAATCTTAAAATCATGTTTTAAAAATCGAACATGAAATATGCTAATCTCCAAGGACAGAAACGTAGCATATATGTTAACAATAAGGTCAAGGAGAATCCACATAATTTAGCCAATAAATAGAATAATACATATTAAACACATGCTTCGTTAATCCTATGTCCTGGGGAAGATTTGTTTTGAAAATGCAATAGATCCCATGCTCAGTTAACAGCAAACAATAAAAGAAGGTGAGTTAACATTGTTTAAAAAGCATCAAGTTTGAAATTGAGCATGTATTTCTTTTACTGTTTGTCACAGAGGCAACAGATGAACATAAAGTGCATTTGAGTTTTAGGACCTCATTATCTCAAAACCTGAACTGACCAATATGTAATTGGTCATTCTGTTATATATGCTTTCAAGCTTATTGAATTGGCCTGAAATGGGTCAACATCTTCATTTTATTTACTGTAAAAGAGTGGCTCTTTTTGCATGGCCACTCTCATTTGTTGTGGACTGACAATGCTGTTTTTCTTTAACTATGCACTCTTGGGCACTGCTATCCAGTCCCCAGTGTATGCGCTCTGACCCCTAAAGCATGTTAAAATTGTTTAATTCTTAATTGGCATACTTAACCTTCTAGTGATGCCAGAGTGTAGGATATAGAACTGAAGTAATCAGTCACAGCAAGTGTAAATATTAAGAACTTTATTTGCCAGATAAAAACTCCTCAAAGCCACCTCACAGCTGTGCTATTCACTGAATTACTTTAACATTCTCTCAACATTCTAGGGCATATTTATACTCCGTTTGCGCTGAATTTGCGTCGTTTTTTTCGACGCAAATTCGGCGCAAAACTAACGCCATATTTATACTTTGGCGTTAGACGCGTCTAGCGCCAAAGTATGAGGAAAGAGCGTCCTTTTTTTGCGTGAACGCCTTCCTTGCGTTAATGAGATGCAAGGTAGGCGTTCCCGTCTAAAAAAATGACTGCGACGCAAATGCGTCGTATTTATACTCCCGGGCAAAAATCACGCCCGGGAGTGGGCGGGGCAAAAAACCCCGCATTTGCGCCGGATTTTAGCGCCTGGGTCAGGGCAGGCGTTAAGGGACCTGTGGGCTCAAAATGAGCCCACAGCTGCCCTCCCATGCCCCCAGGGACCCCCCCTGCCACCCTTGCCCACCCCAGGAGGACACCCAAGGATGGAGGGACCCATCCCAGGGACATTCAGGTAAGTTCAGGTAAGCATAAAAAAAAAATATATATATATATATTTTTGGCATAGGGGGGCCTGATTTGTGCCCCCCTACATGCCTCAATGCCTAATGACCATGCCCAGGGGACATAAGTCCCCTGGGCATGGCCATTGGGCAAGGGGGCATGACTCCTGTCTTTACTAAGACAGGAGTCATGTAAATGGCGTCGTAAAAAATTTCGCAAATCGGGTGGAGGCGATTTTTTGGCGTCAACCTGACTTGCACCATTTTTAAGACGCCCTAATGCCATTTTTCCCTACGCCGGCGCTGCCTGGTGTACGTGTTTTTTTTCCACGCACACCAGGCAGCGCCGGTCTGCTAGCGCCGGCTAACGCCATTCAATAAATACGGCGCCCGCATGGCGCTTCAGAATGGCGTTAGCCGGCGCAAAACTTTTTGACGCTAAACTGCGTTAGCGCAGTTTAGCGTCAAAAAGTATAAATACGGGCCTCTATCTCTAGCTTCAGCACACTCCATTGCCTTGAGGTGGGACAGGGATGTGGAGAGAGGGAAGGAATGTACCACAATAACAATAAGATAATATTTTAGCCTTAGTCGTAAAATATAACTTAATAACAATTTAGTAATTATACCTTAACTACAACATTTTAGATTACTGACTGGAATCACTCATTGATGTGTATTTATATCATTAAGTAATTGCAACAAGAACAATGGCCTGGACAAGTTAAATGTCAAATGAGGACTGTAGCATATATTGTGCCAGCAACTAGAAGGACAAAAACATGGCTTGAGGCCTGCTTGAGTGGCCTAACTCCTGCAGTGTTCAAACCTGCAGGCAACCTTGTCAAAATAACACTTTGCACAGGAAATAACCCTAACATTAAATATTAAATAAGTCAGCCCTAAGAAGGCTTTGTAGCCACAAGGTATGACATCTGGTATGTAAAAGTGGTACATGAAGGAATTTAGTGTTGACATGTATCTACAGTGACTAGTCCCCAAAAGCTTCTTTTTAACTGTAAAAGAACAGTACACGTCCTATGAGGAAAACTAAAGTTCAGAACGAAATCTTAGATTTGCTGTTTTTTATTTGAGACACATAACTGGAGTAATTCAAACACTTTTTAAAAGTTTATTGAAAATCAAATTCAGTGACAAAATTTGATTTTTCATAATTACTTAGGAAAAGTGACTTTTAAAGTTAGACTTTACCTGCCTGAACGTCCAGTAGGCATTTAGCAATGGACTACAGGCAGCCGGCCCCTGAATGTGGTGTGAGTGAGGTGTGAAAGCTGCCTGCCCATTCATACTTAAGCCTGTGAAAGAGAGTTCTTAATTCTGTGGAGTGCCTGTAGCCATTATGTCACCAGCAGGAGTAGGAACTGGTCTCAGAACTAGTTTGGTGTAGTTGAGGAGGGGACTAATCAGTCCCATAAACACATTTCTAAGTGGCCTAGCAGTAGCTTCAAAGGGCAGAAAGATGCTGACATCTTGGATTTGCCATAGACTACTATACTGTGGGATAGTTTGCAGTAAGGCAACCCGGATGTTCTGCAAAAGTGAGAAGAGTTGCCTCTGGAAATGTGTTTCTCATTGATTAGGGAATGCCCAGAAGTCACCCCACCCAGTGGCTGGTAAATCCTACAAAATTGGTACCTCACTAATAGCTCATCAGAACACTCTCTGGATCTCAGGATGAAAAGAAGAAGACTGATTTTACTTTTTGAGGCCTGTGTACAAGACCTGAAGGGTAGGAATGTATCCCGCTTGTACTCAGGACTAAGAAGTGGACTTCAAGGGTTTGTTGGCTAACCACCTTTGTGGCTACAATGAAATAAGCTGCAAGAGGCCTTTTTCCTGAAGTGCCCAGATGACCAACTGCACCCATGCTGAACCCTGCTGGTGGCCTCTGCTCAAGTGAATTCTGGCCCCAAAATGCTGTTCCTGAGCTCCTGGGAGCCAAAATGTGGCTAAGAGGATTGCACCAAAAAGTCTGAAAAGTTGGGACTTAGAACATTTTTGGACTTTCAAGACCTTTGGAGCTCCAATGGGACTTCTTAACAAAGGTGTCCAACTTACAGCTCCCAGGTCTGCCCCACTGGAGGAATCTGAGCTCCAAAAAAGGTCCATAGGTAGAAATCTTTACCGGGTAAAAGAGTGAAAGTTACCTGCCTGACAGGAGAACTTCAACAGCAATGAAAATTGAAATTTCCTGCTTTAAGCTTTTCCTGCTGAAACCTCCAGCAGGACCTCGTCCAACAACTAACAGACTTCAGAGGACTTTGTTGGATACAGCCTGCAGCCTTGCCCCTATTCATGTCAAAAGGTAAAATCTTCAACTAAGATAACCCACTTGGTTTATCAGGCCCTTGCTCCATTGCTGTCAGCCTGAAATCATACCTAGGCCCTTTTAACCTTAATGTTTTAAAGATTCATATCTCCAGATCCTCTCACTGGATTTTTTGGTGTCATTTTGGTTACTAAAATGTTCTTTATTCTTAGAAATTGGTTATCAGATTTCTATTGCGTTGAGTTTTGACTTTTTAACTGTTTTGTTGCTGCTAAATACCATGTATATTTTCAAAACATTTACAGGAGATGAGTATGCAAAATATGCAGCATCAGTTTGTCACACAAAACATGTACGGAAGGCCAATGGGTCAGCCATCAGAAAGACTAAAAAACGAACAGCATTCTAAGTGTTGAAATTGCGAAGAAAATGTAATAACGTAGGAAAAATAGTGCACACATTTGAAAATGTAACCACGAAGAGGGGCCACTAATTTTGACAAAGTGTACTTATTAATGGCTTATTAATATGAAATATTAAGCATTTGTTTTATTAATGTAGTAATATGTCACATTTAGGGCTTTGCATTAAGTATTAGTTTATTAAATAAATGCCTTAACTTAGCAGAGATCTTGGCCTAGTTGCACGGCCTCATGTCAAACTGCAATTCTGCAGGTGTTTAATGAAATGTCTGCCTAAAGAATTAAACTGTGATTTTCCATTTTGCTGTCTTAATGTGCTCATAGCTAAAAGTCTTTCTCATGAGAACTGCTTACTAGAAGATGCTGTTCTTGCAATTTGCAACATAGTTAATGTAATATGTGTAAGACAGACTTTCCCAGAGGAGAATAATAACTATACTGACTGGAGTATAAGCTGCAACAATATTGTTACCTGACGAGCCGGATGATGAGGACATTACTAAACGGACCAATCATAAACATGTGAACCGTGAACTGGTAGAATCTTCAGATTTGTAGTTTTAGTTTAATTGGACAAAGTGCTAACATGCAATCCCTGAACCAATAGGGAATTGATTTTAAAAAATCTAGCTTAGCCTGACTGCAACAGAAGACAGGCCATTTTCCCCATTCTTCTTGAGGGTTTACCTCTATTCTTTCAAATTACTTAAAGACTTTGGCCCAGATTTATACTTTTTTAGTGCCCCATTTGCGTCATTTTTTTACGCAAGAACGGCAAAAACTTACAAAATACAATTATCTTTAGTAAGATTGCACCGATTGTGTGTTAAAAAATGACGCAAATGCAGCGCTAACAAAGTATAAATATGGGCCTTTGTGTTTTCTGAACTTTGATGCTGAATCCTGATGTCTTGCTGACCGAACTGATGTCCTGGTGATGAAGACTACCTTAGCTTGCCGATCCACTTTAGGAGAGGTATACTGTTATACATGTGTTTTGCTACGCCATTTGCTTTTTTGTTCTAGGTACCAACCACTATATTTTGATAGAGCCATAGTTAGATGTTTGCCAAATTTGTGTTGACTAAACTGTTTTGCATGAAGCCCAACATGCTAATGGTAATCTGGTGTTAAATAAGGATCCTCACTAATGAAATAGGGAATAACATTAGATGTCTTTCCTTTGTTGAATCTAAAGGTATGTAATATCATTTGCGCAACTATTCTTTTTTTTTATTCAGACAGTCACCGTAGAATGTGTAATTGTTAAAGCTTTGATTAGATTACGTTTCTTCCACCGCTTTGGCAAGCCAGTGATGTTTCTGAATGCTTATCATTTGATTTTGAGATTATTTTATGTGACATTAGCATTGTTAACATAGGGAAATAAATATTCTAACGTTTAACCAAAGGTGCGGATATTTATGTCTGAAAGGTCATTGTGCGACAATTACTGACTCCTATTGATCTCTAATGATATTAATTACTGTTGATAAGAATTGATAATTGATTGCTGATTTGTGATGATACGAGCCCATATGGTGGCATCTCAAGCGTTGGTCAAAAGGTCCATCCACCTATACGCGTCCTCTTGTAAGTTTTCTTGTTAAGGTCTGACGCACTAATAGAAGATGGTAGCAGACTGATGGTTTGTCCCCTTGGGAGCCCATCGCAGAAGCTGGGTTTTGGTATTGAAAAGTTGCAGATGCCCATGAAGATAGTAACAGTTTGAAGGTTTGTCCCCTCGTGATAGTAGCAGCTTGATGATTTGTCTCCTTAAGAGCCCATCATAGATATTCAGAGTAGATTTGGATTTTTTCAATTATACAAACTGGAGAGAAAATGTTCCCTTAAGCCCTGAAATGACTTTCCCAGAATCTTGGATTCCACCAATGGTTGTTTGAGGATGTTCTCAGCATTCCTGTGATAGTGTGAATGGAGTAGGTTTTGCGCTTGCACAGCTTATGCAAATTGCAGGTGAATTGTGAGGATTATGAGGGTTTATGGAGTTTGCGTGCTCCAAACGAAGTTGTAGAAGGAGTGTGCGTACTCCGCAGTGTGAGAGTAGGGAAGTCATCAAACTTCACATGTGTGTGGCACTTTGTGCTCAAGAATTGTACACGTGGTTGTTGATGTACAGACCCTGCGTGGTCTAAGACTCCAGAGTATAATAAAAAGTGTATGAGACACTTGGGGGCATATTTATACTCTGTTTGCGCCGAATTTGCGTCGTTTTTTTCGGCGCAAATTTGACGCAAAACTAACTCCATATATATACTTTGGCGTTAGACGCGTCTAGCGCCAAAGTTCCTGGAATTAGCATAATTTTTTTGCTTGAACACCTTCCTTGCGTTAATGATATGCAAGGTAGGCGTTCCCGTCTTAAAAAATGACTCCGATGCTATTGCGTCGGATTTATACTCCCGGGCAAAAATGACGCCCGGGAGTGGGCGGGTCTAAAAAACCCGCATTTGCGCCGGATTTTAGCGCCTGGGTCAGGGCAGGCGTTAAGGGACCTGTGGGCTCAGAATGAGCCCAGAGGTGCCCTCCCCTGCCCCCAGGGACCCCCCATGCCACCCTTGCCCACCCCAGGAGGACACCCAAGGATGGAGGGACCCACCCCAGGGACATTAAGGTAAGTCCAGGTAAGTATTTTTTTTAAAAAAAAATTGTGGCATAGGGGGCCTGATTTGTGCCCCCGTACATGCCACTGTGCCCAATGACCATGCCCAGGGGACATAAGTCCCCTGGGCATGGCCATTGGGCAAGGGGGCATGACTCCTGTCTTTGCTAAGACAGGAGTCATTTCAATGGGGGATGGGCGTCGTAAAAAAATGGCGCAAATCGGGTTAAGACGATTTTTTTGCCTCAGCCTGACTTGCCCCATTTTTAGACGCCCAAACGCCATTTTTCCCTACGCCGACGCTGCCTGGTGTACGTGTTTTTTTTTCACGCACACCAGGCAGCGCCGGTCGGCTAACGCCGGCTAACGCCATTCAATAAATACGGCGCCCGCATGGCGCTTCAGAATGGCGTTAGCCAGCGCTAATTTTTTTGGCGCAAAACTGTGTTAGCGCAGTTTTGCGTCAAAAAGTATAAATATGGGCCTTGGTTTTATGTAGTAAATTGTCTGGTTTAATAGGTCAAATGGGCATGGTCGACAAGTCAGAGTGTGAGTCAAAGAGAGTGAAAGAGAATTTCTACTAAGATCTGGTTAGTCCTATGTGCACCAGGACAGACTCACTGATCAGTTGAGAGTAAAATCTGCCAGCCAAATTTTGCTTGCGAATCAAGGAAGCTGAGAAAGAGAGAGTAGCTACAAGTGCGGGAAGAGCCGTCAGTGAAAAATTTGTAACGTTTCTGATACGATTGTGTTACCTTTCCTGTAATAAATGGACAAATTTGGTTTTGATCTTGGTTTAGTGTTCGCAATATTTTGCATTAGTTTCGTGTGAATCTGAGTTTGGGAAGACAAGCTGCAAGACTTTGTCAGCTGCAGTACATGTGTGACATCATTGGAGACGTGCTGGGATAGGTCAGTTAGTGAGAAGGGTCGTGCATGGCTTGGCAGCCGTCTGTGTAGTGAAATTGGTCGGAAAGCAGGTGAGGAGAATTCTGGGATTAAAAGTTGCTTCCTGATTTGATTTTTCAGCAGAATAAAAGGCAAAAAGATAAACATTTTCAAGGTTTTAAAGAGCGCCCTGAGGGGAGATATGTACATTACAGCAAGTAAAGGGGAGGCTACATCCCCAGAGGGTACACCAGCTTACATCGTAATGGAGGAAAAGGGTGTCATGCCATGTCTTTGGCTAAAGCAATGGTGCAAAGTGACAGAGAAAGAGGGAAGCTTAGCATTTCCTCAAAACAGGACTTTCAATTCGAATATTTTAGGGAATCTAAGGATGATGGTGTATGAGGCAAAGCCTTTACCAAAGCCAGCACAGTTTGAGCCTTTAACAATCTGGGAGCTTGTAGCCCGAAAGCAACAACAGAAATTTGAGAAGAGAATAAGAAAAGCAGAGAAGACATTGACAGAGGCTAGATGGGATGATACTCAGAGGATTTGGAGGACTGAGACTTTGTTTCCAGCAATTACACAAAACATTGAAAAGGAAGGAAGGAAAGCTACTACAAAGACAAACAGAAGCCCTTCCGAGAGTAGGGATGCTAGAAAATCCTCAATAGTGGAGGAAGAGTCAGACGATGATGAGTTTCTAACACAGTTATAGAGAAATCGTCCGCCACCTTATGCAGCACGAGTGGTCCACGTACCAGTGCTGATCCTTCAGCCCCAACACAGGCTAATGGGATAGCTAGTCCAGTGCAGGTTAATACTAGCCTGACACAGCGTCCGATGCAGAGTAGTCTTATTGCACCTGCTATTCCAATAGTACAGAATGAGATGCAACCACCACAGGTCCAGAGAATTTACCCTGATGTGCCCATTATAGAAACTGCCACCAACCTGATAGTGCCAGCAGGACAGACTTAAAAAACCAATGTTGGTTCAGACAGAGCCAACTCCACTTTTACTACCCCAAGTGCAGCCACAAGCCATGCCGAGATTCACTCCAGTAACAGGGACACAGTAAGATATGTTGTCGCTGATGAATCAGAACATGGGAGTTACTCTTCCCCTGAACTTAGGTACCAGACCAACCCCAGATGCTATGTTGCTACCTAACACTGTTGGCCCAGCTGTACCCTTATTTGCACAAAAGAAACCCTGTGTTTGTGAGCAAGGTGTCATGACACAGAATGTAATGGGGGGAGGACTTACTGAGAACACTTGAGTGGTCTCTCCTGCGAGACAGACCTTTGATGGGTCCAGGTCTTTGTTAGACCTTAGTCCATTCAGGGTTCTTCCAGATACTATGGTAGGGTCAAACATTAGTCAGAGCTTGAAATTACTGACACCGCAGACCCCGAATGCAGTTGTGTAGCAGGTATCACCTGTCTAAGCCAGCAACATCTCGTTGCAGGGATTGACAGCCCAGCAGTTGACTGAATGGTTAGACAAACTCAGGGGCATATTTATACTCCGTTTGCGCCGGAATTGCGTCATTTTTTTTGACGCAATTCCGACGCAAAACTAACTCCATATTTATACTTTGGCGTAAGACGCGTCTAGCGCCAAAGTCCATGGAGTTAGCGTCATTATTTAGCGTGGACACCTACTTTGCATTAATTATATGCAAGGTAGGCGTTCCCGTCTAAAAAATCGACTCCGAGGCATGTGCGTCGGATTTATACTCCCGGGCAAAATTCACGCCCGGGAGTGGGCGGGTCAAAAAAAATGACGTACGGCCGCTTTTGCGCCGTTTTTTAGCGCCTGCAAAAGGCAGGCGTTAAGGGACCTGTGGGCTCTGAAGGAGCCCAGAGGTGCCCTCCCATGCCCCCAGGGAACCCCCTGTCACCCTTGCCCACCCCAGGAGTACACCCAAGGCTGGAGGGACCCATCCCAGGGACATTAAGGTAAGTTCAGGTAAGTTTAAAAAAAACAAAAAATTGTGGCATAGGGGGGCCTGATTTGTGCCCCCCTACATGCCACTATGCCCAATGACCATGCCCAGGGGACAGAAGTCCCCTGGGCATGGCCATTGGGCAAGGGGGCATGACTCCTGTCTTTGCTAAGACAGGAGTCATTTCTATGGGGGTTGGGAGTGAAAAAAAAATGGCGCAAATCGGCTGAGGCGAAAAAATTGCCTCAACCTGACTTGCCCCATTTCTTGACGCCCAAGCCCCATATCCCCCTACGCCGGCGCTGCCTGGTGTACGTTGTTTTTTTTAACGCACCCCAGACGGCGCCGGCGGCTAACGCCGGCTAACGTCATTCAATAAATACGGCGCCCGCATGGTGCTTCAGAATGGCGTTAGCCGGCGCTAATTTTTTTGACGCAAAACTGCGTTAGCGCAGTTTTGCGTCAAAAAGTATAAATATGGGCCTGAATACCCTGCAGAGTGCTCCAAAGGGAGATGAGTACTTGAATGACTCTAGACTAAGCATGGAAGCAGGTGAGCTTACAGAGGGAACTATGGGTGTGAACAGGTTAGAATCCTACAGTGAAGCAGAATTGAGATATCTGTGCCTGAAGATTACAAGAGAAGTGAGCAATGTGCATCAGAAGCTAGCAGACCTGGCAGAGACGTACGGCATAGAAATAGAAAAAATAAAGTATTTGAAAAGGAGTTACTGATTAGATTTTGAGACTAAAGATTTTGAAAACATGAGATCTGCTGGAATGAAAGCACACCTTAGGGAGTTGCTTCAAAGTGCCCAGCTTTGGGGAGCATTAGACAAATGGGAAGGCAGATTGGTAAAGAAGAGAGATAAGAAGAAAGGACATTCTGTAGAGCTGACTGCAAATGTGCAGAAGGATATGGACCCAATAAAAATCTTGCCAATGAGGGAGATTCCCGGAGGGAATTTTGTTCATATCCCTTGGAGCAGAAGTGACATTCTGTTGTTTACAAACAATTATCCCAGATTGAGAAAGAAGCTAGTAGAATGGTACTAGCAGACAGACAGGTTTGTGAAACTTGCAAAATGCCTTTGGGAAGACTTGAAAACTCTTAGAAATAGTGGTTCCAGCTGATCAATGGATAGAGTGTAAAAGGAGTGTAGATTGTCCGACCAGAGAACCAGAGAGAGATATGAATACAGGTGCACCGTCTCCCGAGGTAATGAAATATTATTACAAGGTCATTGAATACCTGAAGACGAGAATTCGCCCAAAAATATTGATTGGCCGAGAATTGACAGGGCAATTAAGGAAGCGAAAGTGTCAATACATGCATATTATGAAATACTGTTGCAGGCATTCAAGCATTACAGTGGTACAGAGACAATTGAAGCAAAGGGCATGATTCTTTTTTGGTTCAGATTTGTGGAAGGATTGAAACCTGAAATTAGCCAGATGATTAAGAGTCATTTGATTTGCTGGCAAGCAAAGCCGATGGATGAGGTGTTGCAGTATGCAAAATACTGTAGTGATGACATTGAAATGAAAGAGAAAAAGCTGAAAGAGAAGTCGATGGTGATGCAGATTCCCAGATGAGAGGTAGAGGTCACAGAGGTATTATGAATCGCAGTTCAGACGTCAGTACTGTAGTAGTTCAGAATGATGTGCAGGAAATGAAGAAATTGTTGCCTTATCACGCTTTTGGAGCCATCGGACATTGGAAACCGGAGTATTCGATGATGGTGCAGGAAGGTGGTGTTTAGCAAAGTAATGATATCAATTCGTTTCAGAACATGAGAGGACCACAGTCAGAGGTCCAAATCCACATTTTCAAAATAATATGAATCAAATGCAAGGTTTTCAACCTATGCAACAAGTACAAATGCCAAGTGTACAAATGACACAGTTGCAGCCAATGCAACAGCAGGTTCCCATGGTACCTAGACAGCAAATCCAAATACCTCAAGCCCCAATCGAGCAGCAGCAAGTGATGCTTCCTCAACAGGTCACAGGTCAGTGGTCCGGCCAAAGTAAAAACGCAGTACATCAATTCCCGTTACACAGTGAGATTGGAATAAACGATGATTGAGTGAGCGAGAGTTCAGAGGAAGAGGAATGTATGCTTGCAGCTTCCTTAGAAGTAAATCAGAGAGGTCCCTATGTGAAGGGAAAAGTCATGGGTCACAGAGTTTCATTCTTAGTTGACACGGGAGCTGCACGCTCTACAGTGAGAAGTGCAGAAATTCCAAATTTACCATTTCAAGAAAGACAGTCCAGGTTGTAGGAGTAGTGAATCAGTATTTGACCAATCCCATTACAGAACGGGTTCAGGTTAAAATTGGCAACTTTCAGGGAATGCATAGATTCGTGATTCAAGTCCAGTATCCCTATTGGGAAGAGACTTGTGTAAAACCAGGTTCTCGATTACGTGTTCAACTGATTGAATTGAGATGCAGACAAATAGTGATGATGAAGATGAACAAGCCCCAGAGACAGAATGCGAAACAGTAAATGAGGAATACCCTCTGATTAATTTCTTTCCAATGTTCACAATAAAGGAGTTTCACCCTGATTTACAGGGGGACAGTTAAGGGAAAAAGCGAGGGATCTGACAGGGAAAGAGATAGGTTTGATAAAGGGAGTTGAGCTGATTAAAGTTTCTGTGAAGCCAAATGCAGTTTTTCCTCAGATTTCCCAGTACCATATGTCACAAGATGTCCTTATGAAGGTAGCTCAAATAATTGCAGAGTTTGTGAAACAAGGGGTTTTGAAGGAAGTACTGAGCAGCCCATGTAATTCACTGATAATGGGTTTGAAAAAGCCCCGTGGGAAAGTTTGGATTGTCCAGGATCTGAGAAAAATAAAATAAATTGTGATCAAATGTTGCCCCGTTGTGCCAAATCCAGCTGTGATAATGTTTCCGATTCCATGTGATGCTGAGTGGTTCACTGTCATTGACCTGTCACAAGCTTTCTTTAATGTGCCTTTTGACGGGGACAGCCAATTTCTCTTTTGTTTAATGTAGGAAGTTGGCTCTGTATGTGCTATTTCAAAGTAAGGAATAGCATGCACAGAGTCCAAGGGTTCCCCTTAGAGGTAAAATAGTGGTAAAAATAGATAATACTAATGCTCTATTTTGTGGTAGTGTGGTCGAGCAGTAGGCTTATCCAAGGAGTAGTGTTAAGCATTTGTTGTACATACACATAGACAATAAATGAGGTACACACACTCAGAGACAAATCCACCCAATAGGTTTTTATATAGAAAAATATCTTTTCTTAGTTTATTTTAAGAACCACAGGTTCAAATTCTACATGTAATATCTCATTCGAAAGGTATTGCAGGTAAGTACTTTAGGAACTTCAAATCATCAAAATTGCATGTATACTTTTCAAGTTATTCACAAATAGCTGTTTTAAAAGTGGACACAGTGCAATTTTCACAGTTCCTAGGGGAGGTAAGTATTTGTTAGGTTAACCAGGTAAGTAAGACACTTACAGGGCTTAGTTCTTGGTCCAAGGTAGCCCACCGTTGGGGGTTCAGAGCAACCCCAAAGTCACCACACCAGCAGCTCAGGACCGGTCAGGTGCAGAGTTCAAAGTGGTGCCCAAAACACATAGGCTAGAATGGAGAGAAGGGGGTGCCCCGGTTCCGGTCTGCTTGCAGGTAAGTACCCGCGTCTTCGGAGGGCAGACCAGGGGGGTTTTGTAGGGCACCGGGGGGGACACAAGCCCACACAGAAATTTCACCCTCAGCAGCGCGGGGGCGGCCGGGTGCAGTGTAGAAACAAGCGTCGGGTTTGTAATGGAAGTCAATGGGAGATCTAGGGATCTCTTCAGCGCTGCAGGCAGGCAAGGGGGGGGGTTACTCGGGGAAACCTCCACTTGGGCAAGGGAGAGGGACTCCTGGGGGTCACTTCTCCAGTGAAAGTCCGGTCCTTCAGGTCCTGGGGGCTGCGGATGCAGGGTCTCTCCCAGGTGTCGGGACTTAGGATTCAAAGAGTCGCGGTCAGGGGAAGCCTCGGGATTCCCTCTGCAGGCGGCGCTGTGGGGGCTCAGGGGGGACAGGTTTTTGTACTCACAGTCTTAGAGTAGTCCTGGGGTCCCTCCTGAGGTGTTGGATCTCCACCAGCCGCGTCGGGGTCGCCGGGTGCAGTGTTGCAAGTCTCACGCTTCTTGCGGGGAGCTTGCAGGGTTCTTTAAAGCTGCTGGAAACAAAGTTGCAGCTTTTCTTGGAGCAGGTCCGCTGTCCTCCGGAGTTTCTTGTCTTTTCGAAGCAGGGGCAGTCCTCAGAGGATGTCGAGGTCGCTGGTCCCTTCGGAAGGCGTCGCTGGAGCAGGATCTTTGGAAGGCAGGAGACAGGCCGGTGAGTTTCTGGAGCCAAGGCAGTTGTCGTCTTCTGGTCTTCCTCTGCAGGGGTTTTTCAGCTAGGCAGTCCTTCTTCTTGTAGTTGCAGGAATCTAATTTTCTAGGGTTCAGGGTAGCCCTTAAATACTAAATTTAAGGGCGTGTTTAGATCTGGGGGGTTAGTAGCCAATGGCTACTAGCCCTGAGGGTGGGTACACCCTCTTTGTGCCTCCTCCCAAGGGGAGGGGGTCACAATCCTAACCCTATTGGGGGAATCCTCCATCTGCAAGATGGAGGATTTCTAAAAGTCAGAGTCACCTCAGCTCAGGACACCTTAGGGGCTGTCCTGACTGGCCAGTGACTCCTCCTTGTTGCTTTCTTTGTTCCCTCCAGCCTTGCCGCCAAAAGTGGGGGCCGTGGCCGGAGGGGGCGGGCAACTCCACTAAGCTGGAGTGCCCTGCTGGGCTGTGACAAAGGGGTGAGCCTTTGAGGCTCACCGCCAGGTGTTACAGCTCCTGCCTGGGGGAGGTGTTAGCATCTCCACCCAGTGCAGGCTTTGTTACTGGCCTCAGAGTGACAAAGGCACTCTCCCCATGGGGCCAGCAACATGTCTCTAGTGTGGCAGGCTGCTGGAACCAGTCAGCCTACACAGATAGTTGGTTAAGTTTCAGGGGGCACCTCTAAGGTGCCCTCTGTGGTGTATTTTACAATAAAATGTACACTGGCATCAGTGTGCATTTATTGTGCTGAGAAGTTTGATACCAAACTTCCCAGTTTTCAGTGTAGCCATTATGGTGCTGTGGAGTTCGTGTTTGACAAACTCCCAGACCATATACTCTTATGGCTACCCTGCACTTACAATGTCTAAGGTTTTGTTTAGACACTGTAGGGGTACCATGCTCATGCACTGGTACCCTCACCTATGGTATAGTGCACCCTGCCTTAGGGCTGTAAGGCCTGCTAGAGGGGTGTCTTACCTATACTGCATAGGCAGTGAGAGGCTGGCATGGCACCCTGAGGGGAGTGCCATGTCGACTTACTCGTTTTGTCCTCACTAGCACACACAAGCTGGCAAGCAGTGTGTCTGTGCTGAGTGAGAGGTCTCCAGGGTGGCATAAGACATGCTGCAAACCTTAGAGACCTTCCTTGGCATCAGGGCCCTTGGTACTAGAAGTACCAGTTACAAGGGACTTATCTGGATGCCAGGGTCTGCCAATTGTGGACACAAAAGTACAGGTTAGGGAAAGAACACTGGTGCTGGGGCCTGGTTAGCAGGCCTCAGCACACTTTCAATTGTAAACATAGCATCAGCAAAGGCAAAAAGTCAGGGGGCAACCATGCCAAGGAGGCATTTCCTTACACAACCCCCCCCCAAACGAAAGAGGATGAGACTAACCTTTCCCAAGAGAGTCTTCATTTTCTAAGTGGAAGAACCTGGAAAGGCCATCTGCATTGGCATGGGCAGTCCCAGGTCTGTGTTCCACTATAAAGTCCATTCCCTGTAGGGAGATGGACCACCTCAACAGTTTAGGATTTTCACCTTTCATTTGCATCAGCCATTTGAGAGGTCTGTGGTCAGTTTGAACTAGGAAGTGAGTCCCAAAGAGGTATGGTCTCAGCTTCTTCAGGGACCAAACCACAGCAAAGGCCTCCCTCTCAATGGCACTCCAACGCTGCTCCCTGGGGAGTAACCTCCTGCTAATGAAAGCAACAGGCTGGTCAAGGCCATCATCATTTGTTTGGGACAAAATTGCCCCTATCCCATGTTCAGAGGCATCAGTCTGCACAATGAACTGCTTAGAATAATCTGGAGCTTTTAGAACTGGTGCTGAGCACATTGCTTGTTTCAGGGTGTCAAAGGCCTGTTGGCATTCCACAGTCCAGTTCACTTTCTTGGGCATTTTCTTGGAGGTGAGTTCAGTGAGGGCTGTCACAATGGATCCATATCCCTTCACAAACCTCCTGTAATACCCAGTCAAGCCAAGGAATGCCCTGACTTGAGTCTGGGTTTTTGGAGCTACCCAGTCCAGAATAGTCTGGATCTTGGGTTGGAGTGGCTGAACTTGGCCTCCACCTACAAGGTGGCCCAAGTAAACCACAGTTCCCTGCCCTATCTGGCATTTGGATGCCTTGATAGAGAGGCCTGCAGATTGCAGAGCCTTCAGAACCTTCTTCAGGTGGACCAGGTGATCCTGCCAGGTGGAGCTAAAGACAGCAATATCATCAAGATAAGCTGTGCTAAAGGACTCCAAGCCAGCAAGGACTTGATTCACCAACCTTTGGAAGGTGGCAGGGGCATTCTTTAAACCAAAGGGCATAACAGTAAACTGATAATGCCCATCAGGTGTGGAGAATGCTGTTTTCTCTTTTGCTCCAGGTGCCATTTTTATTTGCCAGTACCCTGCTGTCAAGTCAAAGGTACTTAAGAATTTGGCAGCACCTAATTTATCTATGAGCTCATCAGCTCTAGGAATTGGATGAGCATCTGTCTTGGTGACAGAATTGAGCCCTCTGTAGTCCACACAAAACCTCATCTCTTTCTTTCCATCTTTGGTGTGAGGTTTGGGGACTAAGACCACTGGGCTAGCCCAGGGGCTGTCAGAGCGCTCAATTACTCCCAATTCCAGCATCTTGTGGACTTCCACCTTGATGCTTTCCTTAACATGGTCAGACTGTCTAAAGATTTTGTTTTTGACAGGCATGCTGTCTCCTGTGTCCACATCATGGGTACACAGGTGTGTCTGACCAGGGGTTAAGGAGAAGAGTTCAGGAAACTGTTGTAGGACTCTCCTACAATCAGCTTGCTGTTGGCCAGAGAGGGTGTCTGAGTAGATCACTCCATCTACTGTGCCATCTTTTGGGTCTGATGACAGAAGATCAGGGAGAGGTTCACTCTCTGCCTCCTGATCTTCATCTGTTACCATCAACAGATTCACATCAGCCCTGTCATGGAAGAGCTTAAGGCGGTTCACATGGATCACCCTCTTGGGGCTCCTGCTTGTGCCCAGGTCTACCAGGTAGGTGACCTGACTCTTCCTTTCTAGCACTGGGTAAGGGCCACTCCATTTGTCCTGGAGTGCCCTGGGAGCCACAGGCTCCAGAACCCAGACTTTCTGCCCTGGTTGGAACTCAACCAGTGCAGCCTTTTGGTCATACCAAAACTTCTGGAGCTGTTGGCTGGCCTCAAGGTTTTTGGTTGCCTTTTCCATGTACTCTGCCATTCTAGAGCGAAGGCCAAGTACATAGTCCACTATGTCCTGTTTAGGCTCATGGAGAGGTCTCTCCCAGCCTTCTTTAACAAGGGCAAGTGGTCCCCTTACAGGATGACCAAACAGAAGTTCAAAGGGTGAGAATCCTACTCCCTTCTGTGGCACCTCCCTGTAAGCGAAAAGCAGACATGGCAGGAGGACATCCCATCTCCTTTTGAGTTTTTCTGGGAGCCCCATGATCATGCCCTTTAATGTCTTGTTGAATCTCTCAACTAAGCCATTAGTTTGTGGATGGTAAGGTGTAGTGAATTTATAAGTCACTCCACACTCATTCCACATATGTTTCAGGTATGCTGACATGAAGTTGGTACCTCTGTCAGACACCACCTCCTTAGGGAAACCCACTCTGGTAAAGATGCCAATGAGGGCCTTGGCTACTGCAGGGGCAGTAGTCGACCTAAGGGGAATAGCTTCAGGATACCTGGTAGCATGATCCACTACTACCAGGATATACATATTTCCTGAGGCTGTGGGAGGTTCTAGTGGACCAACTATGTCCACACCCACTCTTTCAAAGGGCACCCCCACCACTGGAAGTGGAATGAGGGGGGCCTTTGGATGCCCACCTGTCTTACCACTGGCTTGACAGGTGGGGCAGGAGAGGCAAAACTCCTTAACCATGTTGGACATATTGGGCCAGTAGAAGTGGTTGACTAGCCTCTCCCACGTCTTGGTTTGTCCCAAATGTCCAGCAAGGGGAATGTCATGGGCCAATGTTAGGATGAACTTTCTGAACAGCTGAGGCACTACCACTCTCCTAGTGGCACCAGGTTTGGGGTCTCTGGCCTCAGTGTACAGGAGTCCATCTTCCCAATAGACCCTATGTGTTCCATTTTTCTTGCCCTTGGACTCTTCAGCAGCTTGCTGCCTAAGGCCTTCAAGAGAGGGACAGGTTTCTTGTCCCTTACACAGCTCCTCCCTTGAGGGTCCCCCTGGGCCTAAGAGCTCAACCTGATAAGGTTCAAGCTCCAAAGGCTCAGTTCCCTCAGAGGGCAGAACTTCTTCCTGAGAAGAGAGGTTCCCTTTCTTTTGCTGTGTTGCAGTTGGTTTCCCAACTGACTTTCCTTTCCTCTTGGTAGGCTGGGCCATTCTTCCAGACTCCAGCTCTACTTGTTCACCCTGTGCCTTGCATTGTGCTCTTGTTTTCACACACACCAGTTCAGGGATACCCAGCATTGCTGCATGGGTTTTTAGTTCTACCTCAGCCCATGCTGAGGACTCCAGGTCATTTCCAAGCAGACAGTCCACTGGGATATTTGAGGAGACCACCACCTGTTTCAGGCCATTGACCCCTCCCCATTCTAAAGTAACCATTGCCATGGGATGTACTTTTCTCTGATTGTCAGCGTTGGTGACTGTGTAAGTTTTTCCAGTCAGGTATTGGCCAGGGGAAACCAGTTTCTCTGTCACCATGGTGACACTGGCACCTGTATCCCTCAGGCCCTCTATTCTAGTCCCATTAATTAAGAGTTGCTGTCTGTATTTTTGCATGTTAGGCAGCCAGACAGCTAGTGTGGCTAAATCCACCCCACCCTCAGAAACTAGAGTAGCTTCAGTGTGGACCCTGATTTGCTCTGGGCACACTGTTGATCCCACTTGGAGACTAGCCATACCAGTGTTACCTGGATGGGAGTTTGGAGTGGAACCTTTCTTGGGACAGGCCTTGTCTCCAGTTTGGTGTCCATGCTGTTTACAGCTATGACACCAGGCCTTTTTGGGATCAAAGTTTTTACCCTTGTACCCATTGTTTTGTGAAGAGGCTCTGGGCCCACCCTCCTGTGCAGGTTTTTGGGGGCCTGTAGAAGACTCTTTACTATTTTTAGTTTTGGTTGTCTCATCACCCTTCCCCTGGGGAGTCTTTGTGACCCCTTTCTTTTGGTCACCCCCTGTTGAAGTTTTGGACACCCTTGTCTTGACCCAATGGTCCGCCTTCTTTCCCAATTCTTGGGGAGAAATTGGTCCTAGGTCTACCAGATGCTGATGCAGTTTATCATTGAAACAATTACTCAATAGGTGTTCTTTCACAAATAAATTGTACAGCCCATCATAATTACTTACACCACTGCCTTGAATCCAACCATCTAGTGTTTTCACTGAGTAGTCTACAAAGTCAACCCAGGTCTGGCTCGAGGATTTTTGAGCCCCCCTGAATCTAATCCTATACTCCTCAGTGGAGAATCCAAAGCCCTCAATCAGGGTACCCTTCATGAGGTCATAAGATTCTGCATCTTGTCCAGAGAGTGTGAGGAGTCTATCCCTACACTTTCCTGTGAACATTTCCCAAAGGAGAGCACCCCAGTGAGATCTGTTCACTTTTCTGGTTACACAAGCCCTCTCAAAAGCTGTGAACCATTTGGTGATGTCATCACCATCTTCATATTTAGTTACAATCCCTTTAGGGATTTTCAACATGTCAGGAGAATCTCTGACCCTATTTATGTTGCTGCCACCATTGATGGGTCCTAGGCCCATCTCTTGTCTTTCCCTCTCTATGGCTAGGATCTGCCTTTCCAAAGCCAATCTTTTGGCCATCCTGGCTAACTGGATGTCCTCTTCACTGGGGTTATCCTCAGTGATTTCAGAGGTGTTGGTCTCTCCTGTGAGGGAACCAGCATCTCTGACTATTATTTTTGGAGTCAGGGTTTGAGGGACCCTGTTCTCCCTAGATAGGACTGGTGGGGGGAATTTTCCTCCAAGTCACTATCCTCTTCCTCTGAGTTGCCACCCTCAGAGGGGTTGGCCTTTTCAAACTCTGCCAAAAGCTCCTGGAGCTGTATTTTGGTAGGTTTGGGGCCCATTGTTATTTTCTTTATTTTACAGAGTGACCTTAGCTCCCTCATCTTAAGATGGAGGTAAGGTGTGGTGTCGAGTTCCACCACAGTCACATCTGTGCTAGACATTTTGCTTCTAAAAGTTGGAATACTTTTTAAGAATCTACAACTGGTTCTAGAATCTAATTCAAACTTTTACAAACTTTTAAACTCTAAAAGAAATGCTAAACAGGATCTAACACAAGGCCCTAGCAGGACTCTTAAGAATTGAGAAAACTTTTCAAATTGCAAAAATCAATTTCTAATGACAATTTTGGAATTTGTCGTGTGATCAGGTATTGGCTGAGTAGTCCAGCAAATGCAAAGTCTTGTACCCCACCGCTGATCCACCAATGTAGGAAGTTGGCTCTGTATGTGCTATTTCAAAGTAAGGAATAGCATGCACAGAGTCCAAGGGTTCCCCTTAGAGGTAAAATAGTGGTAAAAATAGATAATACTAATGCTCTATTTTGTGGTAGTGTGGTCGAGCAGTAGGCTTATCCAAGGAGTAGTGTTAAGCATTTGTTGTACATACACATAGACAATAAATGAGGTACACACACTCAGAGACAAATCCAGCCAATAGGTTTTTATATAGAAAAATATATTTTCTTAGTTTATTTTAAGAACCACAGGTTCAAATTCTACATGTAATATCTCATTCGAAAGGTATTGCAGGTAAGTACTTTAGGAACTTCAAATCATCAAAATTGCATGTATACTTTTCAAGTTATTCACAAATAGCTGTTTTAAAAGTGGACACAGTGCAATTTTCACAGTTCCTAGGGGAGGTAAGTATTTGTTAGGTTAACCAGGTAAGTAAGACACTTACAGGGCTTAGTTCTTGGTCCAAGGTAGCCCACCGTTGGGGGTTCAGAGCAACCCCAAAGTCACCACACCAGCAGCTCAGGGCCGGTCAGGTGCAGAGTTCAAAGTGGTGCCCAAAACACATAGGCTAGAATGGAGAGAAGGGGGTTCCCCGGTTCCGGTCTGCTTGCAGGTAAGTACCCGCGTCTTCGGAGGGCAGACCAGGGGGGTTTTGTAGGGCACCGGGGGGGACACAAGCCCACACAGAAATTTCACCCTCAGCAGCGCGGGGGCGGCCGGGTGCAGTGTAGAAACAAGCGTCGGGTTTGTAATGGAAGTCAATGGGAGATCTAGGGATCTCTTCAGCGCTGCAGGCAGGCAAGGGGGGGGTTCCTCGGGGAAACCTCCACTTGGGCAAGGGAGAGGGACTCCTGGGGGTCACTTCTCCAGTGAAAGTCCGGTCCTTCAGGTCCTGGGGGCTGCGGGTGCAGGGTCTCTCCCAGGTGTCGGGACTTAGGATTCAAAGAGTCGCGGTCAGGGGAAGCCTCGGGATTCCCTCTGCAGGCGGCGCTGTGGGGGCTCAGGGGGGACAGGTTTTTGTACTCACAGTCTTAGAGTAGTCCTGGGGTCCCTCCTGAGGTGTTGGATCTCCACCAGCCGCGTCGGGGTCGCCGGGTGCAGTGTTGCAAGTCTCACGCTTCTTGCGGGGAGCTTGCAGGGTTCTTTAAAGCTGCTGGAAACAAAGTTGCAGCTTTTCTTGGAGCAGGTCCGCTGTCCTCGGGAGTTTCTTGTCTTTTCGAAGCAGGGGCAGTCCTCAGAGGATGTCGAGGTCGCTGGTCCCTTCGGAAGGCGTCGCTGGAGCAGGATCTTTGGAAGGCAGGAGACAGGCCGGTGAGTTTCTGGAGCCAAGGCAGTTGTCGTCTTCTGGTCTTCCTCTGCAGGGGTTTTTCAGCTAGGCAGTCCTTCTTCTTGTAGTTGCAGGAATCTAATTTTCTAGGGTTCAGGGTAGCCCTTAAATACTAAATTTAAGGGCGTGTTTAGGTCTGGGGGGTTAGTAGCCAATGGCTACTAGCCCTGAGGGTGGGTACACCCTCTTTGTGCCTCCTCCCAAGGGGAGGGGGTCACAATCCTAACCCTATTGGGGGAATCCTCCATCTGCAAGATGGAGGATTTCTAAAAGTCAGAGTCACCTCAGCTCAGGACACCTTAGGGGCTGTCCTGACTGGCCAGTGACTCCTCCTTGTTGCTTTCTTTGTTCCCTCCAGCCTTGCCGCCAAAAGTGGGGGCCGTGGCCGGAGGGGGCGGGCAACTCCACTAAGCTGGAGTGCCCTGCTGGGCTGTGACAAAGGGGTGAGCCTTTGAGGCTCACCGCCAGGTGTTACAGCTCCTGCTTGGGGGAGGTGTTAGCATCTCCACCCAGTGCAGGCTTTGTTACTGGCCTCAGAGTGACAAAGGCACTCTCCCCATGGGGCCAGCAACATGTCTCTAGTGTAGCAGGCTGCTGGAACCAGTCAGCCTACACAGATAGTTGGTTAAGTTTCAGGGGGCACCTCTAAGGTGCCCTCTGTGGTGTATTTTACAATAAAATGTACACTGGCATCAGTGTGCATTTATTGTGCTGAGAAGTTTGATACCAAACTTCCCAGTTTTCAGTGTAGCCATTATGGTGCTGTGGAGTTCGTGTTTGACAAACTCCCAGACCATATACTCTTATGGCTACCCTGCACTTACAATGTCTAAGGTTTTGTTTAGACACTGTAGGGGTACCATGCTCATGCACTGGTACCCTCACCTATGGTATAGTGCACCCTGCCTTAGGGCTGTAAGGCCTGCTAGAGGGGTGTCTTACCTATACTGCATAGGCAGTGAGAGGCTGGCATGGCACCCTGAGGGGAGTGCCATGTCGACTTACTCGTTTTGTCCTCACTAGCACACACAAGCTGGCAAGCAGTGTGTCTGTGCTGAGTGAGAGGTCTCCAGGGTGGCATAAGACATGCTGCAGCCCTTAGAGACCTTCCTTGGCATCAGGGCCCTTGGTACTAGAAGTACCAGTTACAAGGGACTTATCTGGATGCCAGGGTCTGCCAATTGTGGACACAAAAGTACAGGTTAGGGAAAGAACACTGGTGCTGGGGCCTGGTTAGCAGGCCTCAGCACACTTTCAATTGTAAACATAGCATCAGCAAAGGCAAAAAGTCAGGAGGCAACCATGCCAAGGAGGCATTTCCTTACATTTAAAATTTTTGGACCGAGTTTACTGTTGGTGTCTAATTCCTCAAGGGTTTTTGGAGTCACCTTCCATATTTAATTAGATCTTGAAAAAGAATTTGGAGTCATTGGAAGTGCCTTTCCAATCGACTTTGGTATAGTACATTGATGACTTGCTGATAGCATCCAGAACAAAGGATGAGTGTAAGTATTTCCGTGTTGAACCATTTGTGAAAGAATGGTCATAAAGTGTCCCCACTGAAATTGCAGTATTGTCAGAGAGAAGTGAAATACAGATTGAGACAGGATTAAGGAAAATATCCAGGGAGAAAGTTACAACCATATTGCAGATGAATCCCCCGACTACACAGAGAGATGAAAGAATGTCCTTAGGGATGGTAGGTTACTGCCACAAATGGATTCCTAATTTTTCAGTCATTTCGAGACCATTGCAGACGCTGACTCACAAAGAGGTCACCGATCCCATAGTGTTAGACCAGCCTGGTATGAAAGCATCTATTGAGCTGAGAGAATGTATGTGCAAAGCTCCGGCTTTAGGTATGCCTGATTACATGAAACCTTCCACATTGTTTTGTCATGAGCGTGATGCATGTTCTTTGTCTGTCTTGACACAAGTCCATGGAGGTGTAAACCGCCCAGTAGAATATTTTTCACCTACTTTGGACCCAGTCATAGCAGCCTTACCAGGTTGTTTGCACGCAGTTGCAGCGGCTGGATAGAGCCTCACACAGTGTGAAGGTATAGTGATGGGACATCCTTTGACAATAATGGTCCCTCACTCAGTTGAAGGTCTCCTTACCCGCACCAAGACTCAATACGTGACCAGTGCAATATTGACCCGTTATGAGACAAGTATTTTAGGATCAGCCAATGTGTCATTGAAAAGATGTACATTTCTGAACCCGGCAACTTTACGTCCAAGTGAAAATATTGAAATTGAAAAGTTAGAAGATATTGAGCATGATTGTCTTGAGGTAACTGACTTGCACACAAAACCGAGACCCAACATAGGAGATACTTGATTGGAAGAAAATGACCAAATTGTTTTTGTCTATGGTTCTTGTCTAAGTGACAATTCAGGGGTACTGACAGCAGGATATGCTGTGTGCATAATTTCTGCTATCCTGGAAGCATCTTGGCTTCAAGAAATGTATTTTGCACAAGTAGCGGAACTGGTAGCCCTTACTAGAGCGTGCCATGTTTCTGCTCAGTTCAAAGTTACAATCTATACGGATAGGCAGTATGGATTTGGAATCGTCTATGATTTTGGCCGGTTGTGGTCACAGAGCGGTTTCAGGACCTCTTCTGGTTCACCAGTGAGAAACGGTGAGAGAATTAAAGAATTATTACATGCTAGCCAAATGCCTGAAGAAATTGCGATGGTGAAATGCAGTGCACATCTGAAGTCACAGGACTTCGTGTCAATGGATAATGGATATGCGGATCAAGTTGAAAGGTTTTGCACATTGAACTTTATATCGTTTAAAGATAAGTGGGAACTGTTACCCGAAGAAGATGAAACATGTTCAAATTATGCATTGAAAGTAATTGATACGATGGAAGAATTGAAAATGTTGCAGAACAATGTTAGCAGGAAGGAAAAGCGATCCTGGAACAAAATGTAATGTGTACAAAGACAAGATGAATTGTGGGTTTCGGAAGAAGGTAAAATGGTTTTGCCTAATAGTTTGTTGTTTTAAATGGCTGGATATTATCATGGCCAAGCACACTTTGGGAGGGATGCTATGGTTCGCCTGTTCAAAAATGATTGGTTCAACCCGAAGTTTAGACAAGTTGCTGAAGCATTTTGCCATTATTGCGTAATTTGTCAGCAAACAAACGCGGGGAAAGGGATAGTGGATAACTTGAGCCACATTGATAGAGCAGGAGGTTCATTCAACAGAATGCAATTGGATTTTATTGAGATGCCAATGTGTGGAGGTTTGAGATATGTGTTGGTGATTGTTTACATTTTCAGTCACTGGATTGAAGCTTACCCTACACAAAGAAATGACAGTCTCACAATAGCAAAACTGCAGCTTAGGGAACTGATACCACGTTTCGGGTTTTCGATCTCTTTAGAATCAGATAGGGGAAGTCACTTCAACAATTAAGTAATTAAATTACTGTGTGCAGCATTGAACATTGAGCAGAAGGTGCATTGTAGTTTCCACCGTGAAGCATCAGGACTAGTGGAGCAAATGAATGGTACCCTGAAGTCAAGAGTTGCAAAAATGTGTGCATCCACAAATTTGAAATTGCCTGACGCTTTGCCTTTAGTTCTGATGACCATGAGAAACATACCTGACAGGAAGACAGGATTGTCGCTGCATGAGATCCTTATGGGCTGAGCAATGAGGTTGCCAGCGGTGCCTGCAAATGCATTTGTCAACATTACAGATGATATGGTGTTGGACTACTGCAAAGGTCTGGCTGATGTGGTCCACTCTTTCTCTCATAGGTGGAAGCCACCATACTGCCACCGATCCATGACCCAGGGCACAATCTGAGGGCCGGAGACTGGGTTGTGGTCCGGAAACACATGAGAAAAACGTGTTTGGAGCCTCGTTGGAAAGGACCTTTAAAGGTAGTTCAGACAACTACCACAGCTGTGAAGTTCACTGGAGTTCCAAACTGGATCCATGCCAGTCACACAAAGAAAGTGACATGTCCTTCAGAAAGTGAAGAAGCTGAGTTGTTGAAAGTACCAACAATGACAAAACAAGAGTCAGAGTCGGAAGGAGAAAAAAGAGGAACTGAGACCGGATCTGAGCCCATTGAGGACGGTTCAGCCACTCCTGTGAGAGACGAAGGAGAAAACATCCAGGACAGTGAAGGTAAACCTATCTCAATTGGGGCAGCAGGAGAGCCCAGTCAGAGGAGGGCTTTCCCAGAAGCAGGCGAGTTTCAAAGACAAACTGAGCAATTGCCAGACCCCGAAGGGGAGAGAGTTGATGTGGATCAAAGCCAAAGTGATCTATCTCCTCCTGAACCAGTTGCAGGTCAGTCAAGAGAAAAAAACACAGAACAAGAAGAAGTTTTGAGTTAACACTGAACAGAACATTGACCAAAGGTCCACTGAAAGGAGCTAAGTGGCCGGAGTCCCATCCAAAGGAAAAAGAAGCAGTTGTTGAAACAACAATCGAAGAAGAAGTAGACAATCGAAGAGGAAAGAGGATCTGAGTGAAGGAGAGTTGCAAGGAGATTGAAAGTTGAAAAGAAAGAGAATAGCAAGTCGAAGATACGCAGGTCCTGAATGGGCGTATGTAACAGCAAGTGAATGCCAAAGAGAGTTTTTGTCTTTTTGTTTTGATAGAGACAAGACATTCCAGATCAATATTTTGGCACTTGAAGAAAGATAATGAACTGAACTGTTGAAACAATCTGAGAAAAGTGCAAATAGAAAAATAGACTATTGAAAAATAACCAGATAAGACGTTGATCACCTGATTTGACTTTTGAAACTGATTTTGACAAGCTGCTAAACCGATTTTGACAAGGATCCTGGAAGTGAGACTGAAAGCTGTAAATAACTGCTAGAAAAAAAAAATTGTTTTGATTTTTGCTTCCTGTTTAATAAATTTATCTTCTGCTTTCTGATTCTTTACAGATCATGAATAACATTAGCCAGTAGGGTTCCACTCCCAAACCTTCTCCCTCTTCCCACCCCAATGTCCCTAAAAACGTTTCCTATCCACCATTGACCTCTTCCCTACCCCTCCCCTATCCTGCATGTCTTGCCAGGGTGGGAAGAACCCAGCCAAGCACCTCAGCCACCCAGTCCACAGGCCCAGTAGTCACCACACCCACTCGTGGTGGGAAAGGATCCAGGTCACATGTCCTGAGTTGTGAAGGAGCCTGAACCAGGCAGCCTCAAGGGAAAGAAGCCTGCCCCAGCTGCTGCCAGGAAGCCAAAGGAACCTGCCCAAGCTGCTGCCAGGAGGAGAAAGGAGCCTGCCCCAGCTGCTGCTAGGAAGACAAAAGAGCCTACCCCGGCTGCCAGGAAGAGCCAGGAGCCAGCACCAGCAGGCAGGAAGGGCAAGGGGCCTGGGGCAGGAACTCTGACGGAGCCCCGACCACCAACTATTGTTGGGCAGCTGTCTGAGGCTGCAGGGGATGGGCTGGAGCCTCCCCCTACCAGAAGCAGCAGCACCACCACCACCATTGGGCAGCCGTCCGAGGCTGCATGGAATGTGCAGGAGCCTCCCTCCACCAGCAGTAGCACCACCACCACCTCCAGTGGGCAGCTGTCTGAGGCTGCAGGGGATGGGCTGGAGCCTCCCCCCACCAGCAGCAGCAGCACCACCACCATTGAGCAGCCGTCACCACTGGTGGACGGTATGTAATCTTGTCTCCATGGGCTTTTGCGCCGCCTGCCCCTGCAAATCCAGTGGGTATGACACCCACCTAAAAGACTGTGACATTGCACTCCCCAGGATCAAGAACACAGGGCACATTGCCCCCTCTAGAACCAGTGGGTAAGACACCCACCTACCCCAGCCTCCCCAGGATCAAGAGCACAGGGCACAATGCCACCTCCAGAACCAGTGGGTAAGACATCCACCTACCCCAGCCTCCCCAGGATCAAGAGCACAGGGCACGATGTCCCCTCCAGAACCAGTGGGCAAGACACCCACTTGAGAGACTGTGGCCTTGCACTCCCCTGAACCAAGCACAGGGCATGTTGCCCCCTCCAGAGCATGCTGGCAAGTCACCCACTTCAGAGACTGTGGCCTTGAACTCCCCAGGACCAAGCACAGGGCATGTTGCCCCCTCCAGGGCATGTGGGCAAGACACCCACCTGAGAGACTGTGGCCTTGAACTCCCCAGGACCAAGCACAGGGCATGTTGCCCCCTCCAGAACCAGTGTTGTTGTTCCATCTGCCGACTGAGGTGCCCCCCCATCTCCCACCCCACTGAGGTTCCAACCTATTTCCCATCTGATGCCCCTGCAGTGTTCTCTCCATGTTGAGGCTGGTGCCATGTGTGGCCATGGAATTTGGCCTGTGGCCATGTGGACAACGTACATTGTGGACTGGGCTGTGTCTCTTTTTATGTACATATGTATGTATCTATGATCTTGCCTCACCTATTTACCCTGATGTGTTGCTCTCATTACATTCACTTTTTCGAAACCGTTTTGTCCTTGCATTATTTATCCACGGTACAGCGTAAATATGTTTTAGTACTGCAGCTGACTGTGTGTATGGTGTTGGGGTGTGTGTATGTGGTGCATGTGGTGCGTGTGGTGCGTGTGTGTGTCACTGTCGTTTTCCTCCCTCCCTTGTGTGCTAGGCAGCTGTACTCACCGCCGTCGTCTTCGCTGGCATTGGTGTACATGGTGGAGCAGCACGTAGAAAACCATAGTGAAGACCTGCAGCTCAGGCTCCATGGCGGCGTGGTTGTTCCCTGTGTCTTCAATGGTGAGTTCTTTCACTTCTGTGCAGTGTTTCCGCCAGGCTTTTGATGTCGTTGGTACCGCCCCGGAAAGGGTAGGAGTTTGGCATGTCATAATATGGTAGGCGGAACACTGACTGCCGCCTGGCTGTAGGCGTCTACCGCCGTGGTGCCTGTTGTTTCCACCCTGGCGGTTGGTGTGGTAAAGTGGCTGTCTATCTGAGATCCATCCACTATGGTCATAATTTGGCAGTAATTACCACAAGCCTGTTAGCGGTATTACTGCCACTTTTACACCAACCACCAGGGTTGTATGAGGGCCTTAGTGTGTTGACACATTTAGTCATCAGTGAAGGGATTGCTGAAGCAGATGTTTTAACAGAATTATTAATGAATAATCATGTTGTGTAGCCATTTTAGTTATATCTCTATGCACATTATTTTAGCAAACTAGGCCTGCCATTGTGCACCTTAACCTAGATATATTTTATTCAGCTTTGTTTATTATTTTAACAATAGCCACATTTGCGGTCTTGTTTTATTTCTCTCTATCTAGCTGTTGTTTGCCTAGGTCAGCACTGTGTTCTTAAACAAGACATTTCTTTCACTCTGTGCAGGAAGATAGTGTTAGAAATGGGGTCTTCGGTTGGCAGTCAGGTCACCCCCTGTCCAAGCAAGGACTCTCACTCTAGTAAGGGTAAAAGAGAATCACCCTCAACTAACCCCCGCTCACCGTCTTGGTACCTTGGCACGAGCAGGCCGTCTTAACTTCAGAGTGCTAGGGTGTAAAGTATTTGTACCAAAACACACAGTAACTCAAGGAAAACACTACAAAATGACACAACACAGGTTTAGAAAAATAGAAAATATGTATCTAAATAAAACAAGATCAAAACAACAAAAATCCACCATACACAAGTCAAGTTATTAATTAAAATGCAAAAAGAGTCTTTATGTTATTTTAAACACAACGCTAATGCTGTTAGCATGAAAATGCACTTGGGTCGCGTCAAAATAACCCGCATGGGCGAGTGTGCGTCAACAAAGGTAAGCGTGTGTCAATTTCTCACCTGCAAGCGAGGTCATGTGTAGTTTCTCCTTCTCTGAGTCCCTGAGACTGCAACAACAGGAGGCAAGCTCAGTTTCAAGCCCTTGGAGAGTTCTTCACAAGCAGGAAGGCACACAAAGTCCAGTCTTTGTCCTCTTGCACAGGCAGACGCAGCAACTGCAGTATAGCTCCACAAAGCACAGTCACAGGCAGGGCAGCTCTTCTTCCTCATCCCTTCAGGTCTTCTCCAGGCAGAGGTTCCTCTTGGTTTTTAGAAGTGATCTAAAGTCTGTGGTTTTGGGTGCCCTTCTTATACCCATTTTGCCTTTTGAAGTAGGCTTACTTCAAAGAAAAAGTCTCTCTTGTTTGTGAAATCATGCCTTGCCCAAGCCAGGTCCAAGACACACACCAGGGGGTTGAAGACTGCATTGTGTGAGGGCAGGCACAGGCCTTGTAGGTGTGAGTGATCACTCCTCCTCTCCCTCCTAGCACAGGAGGATATGCAGGCTACACCCCAGCTCCCTTTGTGTCACTGTCTAGAGAGAGGTGAAACAGCCCAACTGTCAAACTGACCCAGACAGGGAATCCACAAAGAGGCAGAGTCACAAAATGGTTTAGGCAAGAAAATGCTCACTTTCTAAAAGTGGCATTTTCAAACACACAATCTTAAAATCAACTTTACTAAAAGATGTATTGTGAGCTCAGAGACCCCAAACTCCACATGTCTATCCGCTCCGAAAGGGAATCTACACTTTAATCATATTTAAAGGCAGGCCCCATGTTACCTATGAGAGGGATAGGCCTTGCAACTGTAAAAACCGAATTTAGCAGTATTTCACTGTTAGGACATATAAAACACATTAGTATATATCCTACCTTTAACATATACTGCACCCTGCCCATGGGACTACCTAGGGCCTACCTTAGAGGTGTCTCACATGTAAGAAAAGGGAAGGTTTAGGCCTGGCAAGTGGGTACACTTGCCAAGTTGAATTGGCAGTTTAAAACTGCAAACACAGACACTGCAGTGGCAGGTCTGATCAATATTTACAGAGCTACTATTGTGGGTGGCACAACCAGTTCTGCAGACACACTAGTAGCATTTGATTTACAGGCCCTGGGCACCTCTAGTACACGGTACTAGGGACTTACCAGTAAAACAAATATGCCAATCATGGAGGAACCAATTACAAACACATTTTGTATAGCAGTACTTGCACTTTAACACTGGTTAGCAGTGGTAAAGTGCGCAGAGTAACAAAAACAGCGAAAACAGAGTCCAGCACACATCAACAACCTGGGAAACAGAGGCAAAAAGTTAAGGGAGACCACGCCAAGGATGAAAAGTCTAACAGATAGGTTGCCAGTAAACGTGGTAACGCTTTGTCTCTGGTGTTCATAGAAACATGCACATCCTTACGTAGGGACATTTTCTCAGAGCATCAGCTGTTTTATTATAAAAACACTTCTCGGTCCCATACGCGTTAGCGGGAGATTCCAGCCAGATGACCACGACTGTATGCTGACTGCTGAACGCTTCGCTACAGCAGCTTATGCAGACTTCGAACCTCCTGCTCAGGTATGATGCATGATGTCTTCCCAGGGGAAGCTGAAGGGCAGAACTAGAGCTTAACATGCCGTGCTCTAATATAGCCTGGGTAGGAATTATTTTAAGGACTCTAGTGACAACATGGTAGCGTTATTTTTAAGCTTTACTGTCCCTGTCACAATTTTAATCCTGTCATGCTTCATCATCCTGGTTATTGAAGTACATGCTTTATTATCTAAGATGCAGTTGCTTCAGTAAAACCTTATTGAAACATATGCTGCCTCTGATTGTCCTTGTATATGTGAGACTAATGTAAATGAGAGAAACAGATGTGATCTGAGTGACCACGATTTCCCTGAGGAGTCAATTGTGCCATGCGCTTCATGCACTCGGCTGTCCAATCATCCCTGCTCTGGAGTGGAGATGAGGCACTGCTAGTTAGCCAGAGAAAAACCCAGATTAGGCCGACAGGTGTCACCTGTAGTGGGTTAGACTCAGCCCCACACACCCCGCAGGTGATTTTGCCGCTCAAATCCAGTAGTCTCATTAGAATAATGAGAGCCTACGGGACAATGTATTCTGAGTGTTGAAATTGTACAGAAAATGTAATAACATAGGAAAAATAATACATGCATTTGAAAATGTAACTACGGAGAGTGGCCACCAATATTCACGAAGTGTACTTATTAATGGCTTATTAATATGAAATATTAAGCATTTGTTTTATTAAAGTAGTAATATGTCACATTTAGGGTTATGCATTATGTATTAGTTTGTTAATTGAAAGCCTTAACTTAGCAGAGGTCTTGGCCTCGTTGCACGGCCTCATGTCAAACTGCATTTCTGCAAGCATTTAATAAGATGTCTACCTAAAGAATTAAACTGTGATTTTCCACTGTGCTTTGCTATGCCATTTTATTTTCTTTCTACCAACTGCAATATTTTGATAGAGCCATAGTTAGATGTTTGCCAAATTTTAGTTGAATAAACTGTTTTGCATGAAACCCAGCATGCTAATGCTAATCTGGTGTTAGATAAGGATCCTCACTAATGAAAATGTGCTTTAGGGAATAACATTCAATGTCTTTCCTTTGCTGAATCTAAATGTATGTAATATCATTTGCGCAATTGTTCTTATTATTGATTTGCGTCGTAACATTAGAATGTGTAATTGTTCAAGCTTTTATTAGATTACGTTTCTTCCGCCGCTTTTTGACAGCCAGTGATTTTTCTGTATGTTTATCATTTGATTTTGAGATTATCTTACCTGACATTGGCATTGTTAATATAGGGAAATAAATATTCTAACTTTTAACCACGGTGTAGTTATTCATGACTGAAAGGTAGTGGTGCGTCAATTACTGGCTCCTAATGATCACCAATGATATTGATTATTGTTGATAAGAATTGATAATTGATTGCTGATTTTTGATGATACAAGCCTATATGGTGGGAACATTTCAAGCTTTGGTCAAAAGGTCTATCAGCCTATACGCGTCCCTTTGTACGTTTATTTATTAAGGTCTGATGTGCTAACAATGTCAAAAGGTAAAATCTTCGACCAAGATAACCCACTTGGTTTATCAGGCCCTGGCTCCATTGCTGTCAGCCTGAAATCATACATAGGTCCTAGTCAACCACAAATAGTAACTTCTGATTGGTGTTTTACTTTTTCCTTAGTGCTTTTTACCTTAATTCTTTAAAGATCCATATCTCCAGATCCTCTTACTAGATTTCTGGGTGTCATATTGGTTATTAAAATGTTCTTTATTCTTAGAAATTGGTTGTCAGATTTCTATTGCATTGCGTTTTGACTTTTTACCTGTTTTTGTTGCTGCTAAATACCATCTATATTTTCAACCAATTTAGAGGAGATGAATATGCAAAATATGCAGCACCAGCTTGTCAAACAAAACACGTACAGAAGGTCAGTGCTCACCTTCATGGGTCAGCCATCAAAAAGACTCAAAAACTAACAGAATCTTAGAAAATGAGAGACACTCCATTGTTATATAGCCCTTCAATAAATGTTGCTTTGCATATCAAAGTCTTGGTAATAACTTCACAATTCTAGTATTTTACTTGAATTAACACTCCCACAGCTTTAAATGTTCTTAAAATGATTATTTATTCAACTTATCAAAAGACATCCAAAACGCAGCCAACAGCTTTCATTCCACAAGAGACAACTTCCTCAGGGCTCTAGAGATAACACCTGATCCCCTTCTCTTATTCTGATTGTTCATATCTTCCATGGAGTTAACCATTTACAACCAGAGTTCCTGAATTGTACAGCTTACAATTAATTTTTTATCTTCCCGGGACCAAGATGTAGTGTTCCCTCAATTGTAGGCCATACATAGGCTGTCCGTTTTTGGTTTCAACTGACTTCAACTTGAAAAAAAACGGGTTGAAATCTGCCTTTTAAACGAAAAGTGCTGGAACTTTGCCACTAGATGGTGCAGCTGTGCCACTTTTCAACTGAATAACAAATGCTGATTCTTGTATTGACAAACACACATAGCATTTTGCAGTCTAACTCAGTGCTTGAAGATCGTAATTGTTATCCAGCCAATCTTCACTGCGAAAAGAAACGAAAAGTTAAAAACAGGAGTGAATTTCTATTTCAAATATGAATGAACCATATGGCGCACAATGTAGCAGCCATGGGGAAATTAAAATGCACAAAAAGACTGTTTCAAAGGAGCTGTCCGTAAAAATTAGAAAGAGGCTGCTTCCTTCATTGATGCTAATGAGAAGATCTTCCTTCTGCTGAAAGTAATGAGGCAAGAGGTTTTTATTGCATCCTGGCAGAGAAGTACGCAGTGAGGAGAAGAGAAGAAAACCAAAGAAGGGTTCATTGTAAAAGTCGAGGGCTTAGCATAGTTTGAACAGAGAAGAAAAATCTTAATAAGGACCAGGTAATAGGCTAAGGGGCATATTTATACTCCGTTTGCACCGATTGTGGGTCAAAAGATTTGACGCACAATCAGCGCAAACGTTGCCCCATATTTAAACTCTGACGCCCGAGCCCGCGGACGACAAAATTCAGCCGTGTGCGTCATTTCTTGGATGCGGCAACACGCCCTGCGTTAATGATATGCAGGGTAGGCGTTCCCGTCCAAAAAACGACGCAAACGGCCGTGCGTCGTATTTATGCTTCCGGGCAAAAATGACTCTCGGCCGGGAGGCGGAGCAAAAAAATGACGCACAGCCCGATGTGCGTCAAGATTTAACGCCTGGGTCAGGGCAGGCGTTAAAATGGGGCAAACACACCTGTATTTAATCAGAACAAACAGCAGAGCAGCAGAGCAGCAACAGGGAGACATGGAGGTGATTTTTATCCAGCGTGCACGTAGACGCAGAGCCCAGCAGCAACAACAGCAGCTACAACAACACCAGCAGGGACCCCAAAGGCAGCGCAGAAGGCAGGAGAGGATATTCCGCCCAAGAACAACCCTGCATGGCCTCAGGGAACACAACATCATACAGAGGTACCGGTTGAACTGGCAGGCCATTCAGCAGCTGCTGTGCAACATTGAACCGCAGTTGGCCCCTACTTTAGTGACACCCCGCACCATCCCAACAGAAACAAAGCTGCTTGCCGTACTTCACCTGCTGGCAAGTGGCTCATTTCAAACAACTGGTGCCCTGGTTGGCGGAATATCACAACCATCATTCTCCGCATTTCTGCCAAAACTACTGGATGCCATCATTCGCCTGACACACCTCCACATCTGCTTGACTAACACACTGCAGAAGGAGCAGGAAACTAAACAGGGGTTCTACCTCATCAGTGGGTCCTACACGTCCTTCGTGCAATCTACTGCACACACGCCTTGTGCCACCTGCTGCAACAGAACACCTCTACCGCAACAGGAAGCACACACATTCAATCAACGTGCAGGCCATAGTCGATCACCAGGGATTGATCACCAACATCGTGGCAAAATATCCTGGGAGTGTCCATGACTTATTCATCTTCCGTCACAGCACCATCAACCAACACTTCCAGGGTGGACGGTATGGCAATGGACTACTTGTTGGTAAGTACAGAAACCTACTTATATACACACTGCACAGCAACCCTCTAGGACACACAACACATACACCACAACAGCAACATCTAGACAGGAACACACTGAGGTCCTGACATCACTAGCCATGTTTCTTAACTCACCATTGAACCTGTCACACATTGGAATTTACTGTACAGCCTAATGTGAAGACATTAATGAGTGTGGTTGCCTAAATGTCACCTTGCAAATTGTAAGTGTCACAATGACCTTTACATTAATACATTGCATAAGTTTCAAGGTATGGGATGTACAGGGTACTTTGATATGAACGTGTTAACAACACTTCCAAATTTAAATGTGCATGGAACTATCATCTCACCCTCAGTGAAGACACACGGACACCTGTATCACAAGTCACAATGCTAGGGAGGGCACACTGTACTGAAAATCCCAAAACATACTGCTGACAAACGGTTAGCAGACAAACACTTGCTCAGCCAAGGAAACAACACAATGCAGATGGTATAGCCTACAAGTATAGGATGTCACATTAGTACACAAAAGAGTCACAGACAACACAAGACAACTACTGCCATTAAAGGTCTTTTCAATAGTGCCAGCTACATCTACATGATCCCATTCTATGTTTTTCTTTCAGCTGATCAGGGGTATGGCATCCAGCCATGGCTAATGACACCATTTGGGAACCCGAGTACTGCTGCAGAGCGGGCATACAACGACGCCCATAGAGGACACGCAGCATTGTTGAGCGGACCTTTGGGATCCTCAAGTCAAGGTTCCGCTGCCTTGACATCACTGGCGGTAGCCTACTATATTCCCCCGAGATGGTCTGTAGGATCATACTCACATGTGCAATATTGCACAACATTTGTGTAAAAAGGAACATTCCCCGCCTCGAACCAGACCCATACATGCCTGAAGACGAAGAAGAGGAGGATGCTGGCCTGCAACAGGAGGGGGAACAACCAAACACGGCTGCTGGAGTGCGTAGGCGCCAACACATTGTAAATAATTTCTTTTCATAATTATCACCATCACCACTTAATGCACTATTGTAAATAAACACTGATAACAAACACCACATCATGGTTTGGCCTATTCATTTCTGCCCACCTTTAGCTTGAAATATCTGAAGAAGAATGTCGTCTCATTGAGCAATAATGATATAACAATCATGACACAAGAAAATACACCACAAATGTAATGGCCACCATACAATGGTCAAATACACACACAATGTAAATGACAGACATCCTGTACAGTTCACCTTTGAAGGGCAATAGCTGAGGACCACACATATGACTCACATACATGTAGTAAACATGGATCATCGCAGCAGATGGCACACAACTAAAACACCATCACTCAAATAGGGGAAAACAGGCCTCATACATCAGGCAGTTCACATGCTAATGCTTCAGGAACAGGAATGTAGTACTAGACTCTTGCCAACAGTAATTCCAACTACTTACTATCATTGCAATGACTATCTGTCACTAGAGTTACACATAAGCAGAACATACGCAGCACAAGTGCTACACCTATGACAAGCATCCAGCACACCACATCCCATCTACATGTCAACCCTTTTCTAAATACACTACACACACTTGCAGCTGCTCACACCCCACCTGTCTGAAGAGGTCCCTGGAATGCCGATTTGTGTACACTGAGATTCCCTCATCTACACACACACACTCACAAGAGTCATCCAGTGTGCCACACCCTTTCCTATGCCTACCATTGTCATAGTACCATCTCACTGCATGGAACTCAGCTCATATAATACACTGGCTTAGAGTTTATAAGGCCTGGTATCACCTGTAGATTGATTCTTCTGTGAAAGGTACTGTAGGCTATTTAGCAGCAAATCCCATCTGACAGGACTAGTGAGCCACTGATGGAGGCCACACCAGTGATCCCCTCCATGCACACCACCCAAATGTACATGCCCCATCCCTGCTGATGCCTCCTACTGCATACATGTTTGAATTTCAGCTATGACATCATTAAGCTTTGACACTAATGTTGCCGTAGAAAACTTTATCAGGGTTCATGTGTCACCTTCAAAACAACACAGGACATACACAGTGTGACATCTCAACTGTCTACTGCTCCCTCTGACCAGTCCTAGTCAGAACACTTGATCATGTAATTACTGAAAGAACTTGCTCCTGATTGACCCAGCATCCTGTCAGCCTGACTGGCACCTGTCCGTGGGTCACTCTACAGATACCTGGGGTCCACCTATGGACCACACGTGCTGTCCAAAACCTCTTGTACCTCAGACACTAATTTGTCATTAGCCTCATCAATGTATACTCAAATACATAGTATTGCATCATCTGACTGTTATTTGCATCCTATTTGTGACAGTGCCCTTGAATAGCCAACTCTTGGCCCTTCCGTTGTCTGGCCCTCATTAATGCCTAAACTACAAAGTGTGACAGTGGACCAGGATCATAGTGTATGATGGGGTAAATGGCCTCCATCAAAACCAGCAACCTCAGATAATGTCCATGAAAAGTCAACACATATGAGGACCCTGACTGTTCAAACGCTGAGTAACATTGTTCAAATGATAAAGATGAGTCGTGTGTGTTGAATACCAGCCATTTACTTCTGCACAGAGGCTATGATGTTTCCTGATACATTACCATCCACAGAGGCCAACTGGAGTACAAATGTTGCAATGACACATGCCGGATCCAGACACCTGAGACATTCTCTCACTCAGCACACCAAGGTTGCCCAGTTGAAAGTCTCATTACACGTTTTCAGTGACAGGGTGGGACCATCCATGTGTAGGTGACCATGTCCTCAATGGCTTCTCTCAAATTTTGCTACAAACAATACCCAACAGAAACAAGATTAGCTGCCACTAACTCATGAGGAGACCTGGAAGTTACAGTGACAACATACACCCTGACAGTTGATACTGGATCAATATTGGACCACACACATGTACATGTACCATCCAATCAACAAAATATTTGCAAGCAGCCGATCACAGTAGTGTCCCAGTTGTAACCTAGCAGGAAGAATGAAACATGCCACTAAACCAGGTAATGCATAAAGGGCCACAAACATCAACAACCTATTTGCTATCATGACTTGAGGAACGTTGAGATTTTGCAAAATATATCAATGCAAAATGGTATGTCAGATTTCTCCAAAGAATCAATAGGGCAAACGTAAAATGGGCAAATGGGATTACAGAATGGCAAACAGTGAATCATACCCTATTTGCTTCCATGAGCCTGCTGCTGAAGGTTTAGCATCACTGAATTTGGGAAACCCTTGGATACATTTGCAAGTCTGGAAGAGCAAACCCTAGGGTGCTGGGGGCCTAAGTCCACCTCTACTGCCCCCCCAATTATACATTATTTATGCACATGTGAAGCACACACATGCATAAGGCGCATGTGTGCCCTACATGTCAAAAGTAAAACACATTTAAGATACATTAATTCGTAATTAGGACATGGTTACCCCTTAAAAAGTGTAGGCGACAATTGCACTACCTATTTGGCCTTTATATAATTTTGATTACCGTGATAAATGTGGACACATTTTTGCTAAGGAATACATCCTGGTATCCCATTCATATTTTGAAAATAGCCATCAGCAATTACCCACATATGTGTACAATTATGAGTAATATCCATTCTGACCATACATCCTATAAGGGACAGTTGCCATAGCTAACCCCAAATGTGTATCACTTAGCACCGTTTGGTCATGACAAAATTCATTTCTCAATTTGACAAATGAAAGACATATTTGTCATAATGCGTCATATTTCCACGCATACAGCTTGTGCGTCATAATTTTTGACGCACAGGAGTGCAGATAATGCAGAGTCAAAAATATTTTTCATATTTAGATATCATATTTTCCTGCGGCTTAATTTTCAACTCTAGAACTGTAAAATAAGCCTCAAACAAATATAATAGACCAATGAAGAATTTTTTTTTGACTCTGCATTATTTGCACTCCTTAGCGTAAAAAAATATGACGCACAAGCTGTATGCGTGAAAAAATGACGCATAGCGGAAACAAAAACGGCGGCCATTTTATGCAGGATGTGATGTAATAGGATATCTTGTTTACAGAATCTGTACAGTGGGTGTACTTTCACTTTCACTTTGCAGTCTCAGATTATTCTAGACTGTGTGGCTGTGTGGAAAGTGTTGTCCTGTGTATTAGTGCTTTTGTGTCCAGTGTATCATCTCAATTGTGCTTTTGTCATCATTGTCTTTTTGTTGAATACTGTCTGAGTCTGTGTTGTAATATTTTGTCAAGTCCAGTGTTTTATTTATTGTCTGTGGGAGTCTGTTGTGGGTACTGTAATATAGGGGTTAGTTGGGCTCTTCTTCTTAAGTTTTCTTTGTATTTCACCACTCTACCTTTCCCCATTTCCCCCTTTTCCTTTTTCTACAACTTTTTCCCCTTTGTCAGTGCTGACATGTCTGGTAGGCCACGGCTTTCCAGGATGGGTGAGGAGGAATTGGGGGGATTTATATGGCTTGTTTGCCATTTCCTCCCACTCATGCTGGAGGCTGGGGGTAGGGTGATACAGGGGTATCACACGGAGGCCTGTAAAGTCCGGTGGGGGAAGGTGCGCCATCACTTGGTCCGTGTATTTGGTAGCCTAAGGAATGACCATCAACTGAAGCACCGCTGGGCTGATCTGATATCCAGGGAGCAAGATCTGCTGGACCACCTGGGAATCAGGATTGGTGGCCATGTTGGTGAGTACTGATCAATTACATGTGCACAATTTAAAGCTGTGTGGCGACATGTAATGATTGTTACCCAATCTGCCAGATAAGTAGCTGACTGTGTGTAATGCCAAGGAAACCTACTGGGTAATTGATGCACAATGTGAAGGAAGACAAATGCTAGCAGTCAGGTAGCTCATGTTTTCTACACATACCGGTTGCCTGTAGCAGCATGTAATGTAGTGCTGCCTTTGTGTCAGACAAGCAACACATTAATGACGCAATTAGGACTCTACAAGTCACAATAGCCAGTGAAAAATGGATGTTGAAACATCATACCTACATATGTAGACGCCATAGCTAGACTGACATTTGTAAACCCTACATGATGCTATAAATGAGTGCTGCCTTCACGTCAATTGAAGTTAGCAATGTTGACCACACATATGTCACATGTGTGTCTGGTTGGTGTGTATGGAAACTGACCACATAGGCTCTTTGAGTTTGAGAGGTCATGCAGTCCTCAAGTAACCAGCTTTTGGATGTCTCTCTTGGATGCACATGATGAGATGAATGCACCCCTATATTGTTGGTGCATACTAATTGAGGTGCATCTTTGCCACCACATGACTCTTCAGGCCACTGCATGTGTGTAGTAGGGTGTGTAACTGTAGCAGGAGACTCATCCAATGTAAATGTTGCTCATGAATAATTCCATGCAGTATGAGCATGTGTGAAAGGGTTTCTAGTAAATAGTTGCCCTTTCTCTTCACAGCTGCAAACATGAGTGCCGCACAGAGGCATGATTTTGAGAGGCGGGCCATGAGATACTGGCACATCCTGCAGGTGCATCGGGGTTCCGACAGATGGCCCGAAAATACCAGGCGGATCGGGCCTCCGGAGCATGGTCCAGGTCGTGCTGCAGAGGCAGGGACAACTGTCCCGCCATTGCTGGGGCCACTTGGGGAGAACTGGTGGTTGTGGTGGTGGTGGCTGTAGTGGGCAACATTGGGCCACCCTGTGGTGAGGCCCACCATGCTCCGGAGGCCCGATCCGCCTGGTATTTTCGGAGGACCTTGGTCAAAGTAGGCCATGGTGCAGGGACTAGTGCTTCCGGGTACTCTTCCGTGTGAATGTGATCTGTTCCATGTCTTCTTCTTCTGATGTGTGTGTTGCCTGCTTTGTCCTTGTTGTTGTTGGTTGTGAAGGGACAACACACACCTCAGTGTTAGAAGACGTGGAGTAAGACATCCCGGTGGCTTCTCCCTGTGAAGGTCTTAAGGGCAGTACTGCAGCAAGGAGGGCCTGCTGGTTTTTGAGAATAGCAGCTACATCACGATGGTAGGCAGCCAGGTCGGCCCTGAGGGAGTCATGATTGTATTCGTGCATGCAGTGGAAAGTTTGGGGTGCGAGGTGTTGTGGCAACTCCCTTACTGCAGTGGTGAATTCCTTTATAGTTTCTTGTAGTCCTTGCAGTATGGATGTTAGGGCTTGCATAGCTGCTGCCTGATCTGCAGATGACATCATGCACGAGCGCACCCCCTCAAGGCTGGCTGCCATATTTTGCATCCCCACCCGCACCTCCTTGGCCAGCTCCCGCTGTACTCCAACTACAGTTCTTTCAAAGCTGGTGCCAGTGTCGTCAGAGTCCTCAGCTGTGTAGGAGCTGGCAGGTCTTGCAATTGGGGTGGTGGGTGGTTCTTCTGTGATGGCTGCTTGTTCTGTGCTCCTCCTTGTGACTGAAGGTGGGGTCTGGAGGGTGTCAAGGACCTTTTGGATGGTCTCCTGGGGAATGTTTATGGGCTCATCATCCATGTCATCAGGGAAATCAGGGACAGGCTTATCAGCAGGAGATCCATGTTCCTCTGCAATGAAACAGGGTACAATTAGTGTGTCTGTGTTGTGACAATTTTTACGTAACATGCCAGCCTTTTGATGAATTTACTTTGTGATCTTGTTTGGTATTGGTATCTGCTGTCCTTCATATGGGCATTGTTATAGGCCTATGGCCCACCTGTGTGTCACATGTACTGTATGATATTGAGTTATCAGACTTGTCTGCCTAATCGCCTCTAGGTGTTGCTTTGTACCAAATAGGGAATAGCCATCTTTTTGTCCTACTCAACCCTCCGTGTATATCTATTCTTATGGTGAGACCTTTCACTGGCTGTGGTTGTTCTGATTACCCTGGCAGCACACTTGCCTCTCAGGACCTGCCCCAATCCCTGATTGTTCACATTGACTTCATTGTAATTGACATGTGGCATATCCTATGCATGGCAATGTTATGATGTGATATGGATGTAGACATTGTTAATGTGTCCTGCTGATGTTGGGTAATGTGTGTTTAATTGGATTGCCCTGTTTATCGTATCAATGTCCTTTTTGGTCCTCTGACTGTGCAGGTGTATTTCAGTGACCAGTTGCATGTGTCCCCTCCTCAATGCTGTTGTCTGAGCAGTATGACATTTGTGATGTTGCCTTGTTAGCCAGGCACGTGAAGGACCCTGACATATGCAGCATGGGTGTGTCCTTAGTGCTGTGTCGCTCCTATTGCTGTTTACTTTGGCTGATGTATGTGACAACTATGGGCATTGACATATGAGTGTACTGGGGCCTTTGTCTTGTTTCAGGAGGTTGTTGCAGATGTCATCCTCACCCCCTAATTTAGGTATGTATGTTCCATGGGGAGGTTACTGCCATTGGCTACTATAGCTGCACAGAGATCAGAGGTGGTAGTGTCAACTGTTGTTGCAGTTACATTGCAGTTGTTGTTTTGGCTAGTGGATTGCTGATAGGGCCCTAGTTAATGTAGGAGATATTTTGGCTGACGAGTGCCAGGATGTAAGTTTGACATAGTGGCCTTCCCTCCTGTCGAGGCTTTCCCTTAGCTCCATTGTTGTCATGACAGGATGCCCCCATGGGACTGTTGTTGGTGTTGTGTTATGTTGTGCCCCAGCTTCTGTATGTGCAGGGCATGCCCCCCTGCGGTGCCCCTTTACCCATGCCACTCCATGTATATGCTGACTTACATGCAATGTGTAGTAGGTATTTCCCCCCCTGCTTACAGTCAACATTATTGCATTATAATTCCCCATGCGACTTACCCTGCATGTGCGTTGTCTCGTGGTAGTCTGCACTGTCCTGTCCTTGAATCCCTGTGACGATCTCCTCAGGGATGACGGCTGTGACCATCTCCTTCATGTGGTCCAGGGCCTCCTGGTGTGCTGGACTCCCCCTCCAGTCTGCAGTGCTGCCTTCCTGTTCCTGGACATTTTTTCCTTTGTCCTACGTTTGCAGTCATGCCAGCGTTTCTTACACTCGGTGACTGTCCTGCGTACTTCAGCCACACTGTTGATCTTGTCAACAATTTGTTGCCATATGGCCTCTCTCCTACTGATTGGCAACTTAGAGGTGATGAACAGTTGGTGCTGGTGTTCCGTCACCTCTTTAACCAGGATTTCCTGCTCCTCTGCACTGAAGCGACACTTTTTTTTTTTTATATATATGTCCTGGTTCTTGTATGGATCATCCTGGCTGGTTCCTGGTCTGCTGTCATCTTCCTGGGGTCTGTAGTGGCATCTGGGATCCATTTTGGCTCTCCTCTGCTGAAAGGGCAGTGTTCGCTGGATTTTTTACGCTATTGCGTAAAAAACAAAACGGCGCATATCCGGGTTGCGGTTTCGTAAATCGACCCACAGTCATTTACGTCGCGTTAATGTAGTTTTCCTTTACGACTTGACGCCGCGATGTGCGTGAAAAAAAAATGACTCCTACCTGTTGATTGTGCCGCCGTGCGTCAAAGTATAAATTTGACACCCGCACGGGCGCATCGAAATGGCGTTAGCCGGCGATAAAATTTTTGACGCAAAACTGCGCCGGCGCAGCTTTGCGTCAAAAAGTATAAATATGGCCCCAAATGTGCTTGAGGGGGCTGTGATCCAGCTCTCGGCCCTAATTCTAAATTTCGGGGTCTGATTACTTTTTCTTCTCTGTTCCGAAAAGAGACGAGACAATGAAGCTAATTTTGCAAATTAATTACTGTGTAATTCGATGGTTACACATGCAAATCCAGAGAGCAACCTATAGTTCAAAGGGCTTTATTTAGACTCAAAGTAAAACTTACATATATGAGTCTCAAAATCATAGTATAAATGTACAGAATAATCAAAGGCAAATTAAAACGCTGAACAATATGATATTTTACTAACATGGAAAGGACAACTAATTCAATAGCGATAATGCAGAAAATAAGAAAAAACAATTGATGCATAGAGCTTGAGTCCAAGTTTTACAACCACAGAGTTCCTGAATTTTCCAGCTTACAATTAATTTAATATCTTCTTGGGACCAAAATGTAGTATGCCCTCGATTGTCGGCCATATATATGTTGTCCATCTTTTGGTTTCATCTGAAATCAACCTGAAAAAAATGGGCTGAAATCTGCCTTTTAAACAAAAAGTGCTGTCATTTTGCCACTAGATAGTGGAATTGTCCCACCTTTCAAGTGAATAACAAATACTGCTTTCTGTATTGACAAACACACAGAGCATTTAGCAGTCTAACTCAGTGCTTGAAGATAGTAATTGTTATTCACTCACGCTTCATTGCAAAAAAAACGAAACGTTCAAAACAGGAGTGAATTTCTGTTTCAAATATGAATGAACCATATGACGCAGAATGTAGCAGCCATGGAGCAATCAATTAAAATGCACAAAAAGACTGGTTCAGAGTAGCTGTCCATGTAATGTAGAAAGAGGCTGCTTCATTCACTGATGCTAGTGAGAAGATCTTCCTGCTGCTGAAAGTAATGGGGCAAGATGTTTTTGTTGCATCGTGGCAGAGAAGTACGCAGTGAGGAGAAGAGAGGAAAACCAAAGGAGGGTTCAGTGTGAGTCGAGGGCCTAACACAGTTTGAACAGAGAAAAAAATTCTTAATAAGGACCCAGCAATAGGCTAAATAAATGTGCTTGAGGGTGCTTTGATCCAGCTCTGGGCCCTAATTCTAAATTTCGGGGTCTGATGTTTTTTTGTTTTCTGTTCCGAAGGATGACAAGACAATGAAGATACTTTTTCAAATTAATTACTGTGTAATTCGATGGTCACACATGCAAATCCAGACACCAATTTATAGTTCAAAGGGCTTTATTTAGACTCAAAGTCAAACTCACATATGTGAGTCTCAAAATCATGGCATAAATGTACAGAATAATCAAAGGCGAATTAAAACGTTGTACACTATGAAATTTAACTAACATGTAAAGGACCACTAATTCAATATCGATAATGCAGAAAATAAGGAAAAACAATTGATGCCTAGAACTTGAATCCATGTTTTCCTGCCTAACTATTTAATCTAAAATCTAACTATGCAAATACTCTAGGGGTTCAGGGAAACAGTCAGCACAACAGTACTTCTAGAGAAGTATCCATCAAGGGAGGTATGGCAGTATGAAACCACATCGAAATTAGTGTTCAATAGAAGTATGTAAGTAGGTCCACTCTCAGATAAGGGCAAAGGGAATCTGAATCTCATGACCAACTAAACCACACTTAAATCTTGTTTCTTCCAAGGATGATCTCACAGGCAAATACCTTCCTTAGTGCAAAAACACAACCACAAATTATATGTTGCTTAATTAGAACTGCAGCCTTCTAGGTTTTCGGGGTTGACCTTGGTACACCCTCACACTCTGGAATTTTACAAGAGTTACAGCTGACAGATCGGTGATACTCCTCACATCCTCAATAAGCACTATGCCGGGCTTTTCTTATCATCTCAAACGATGAGCTCCCTAATAACTCGGTCTCAGATCCTGACACCTGCAGCTTTAAGAAAACATTCAAAAGCAAACTGCACATTAAAGGTTAAAACACAAAGGAAGATACGGGCCATCACTATGGCCAAACTAATTAACCATGAATACATTTTCAAGTAAATAAATCCTATACATCTATGATATCAAAAATATAGGCCCTCATTACAACCCTGGCAGTCGGTGTTAAAGCGGTGGTAATACCGCCAACAGGCCGGCGGAAAAAAATGGGATTACGACCATGGCGGAAACCGCCAACATAGAAAGCCACTTTAACACTCCGACCGCCACGGCGGTACAAACAAACAGCGCGGCAGACACCGCCAACAGACAGGCGGAAGACAATGTACTGCCCACCCTATCACAACACGGCTATCCGCCACCTTTTCCGGGGCGGAACCAACATGAAAAAAAACACGGCGGAAACAGTACACATAAGGGAAAACACTCACCTCTCCACACCCCACGAGGAACCAGGATGCCCTGGAGCCCGAATTGCATATCCTGCCGGTGATGGTCTTCCTGCTCCTCTATCAGGAGCTCCAACGACGGCGGCAATGACCACAGTGACTACTGCACCTACAACACAGGGGAGGAGGGAGGGAAAAGAGAGTGACACACACACGCAACACGCAACACCCCCACCCTCACCCACAACACCATACACACAAATACATGCTGCAACATTACATATACACCCCCCCATTCCCTCCTGGAAGAACGCAAGGACAAAAGGAAATGATTGTAACAAGTGTAATCAATAAAAATCCATTAGTCAAAAGAAAAAATCCAGTATATACAAATATGTACACCAACTACACAAGTCCAGATAGTGCACCAATCATTGTCCGTGGACCCCTGGGCCCAAAATGCATGGGCGAGGCCAACACTAGATACCTGACTCCAAACTGAGAGAACACTGGAGGGGCATCACATAGAAAATACACAGGCACCTCAGGGGGAGGGGGCACCTCAGCCTGATGAACGCACAACGCCACTGCTCCACGAGGGAGATCCATGCCCATTGATGTATCCTGGGGAGTGTAAAGCCACAGTCTCTCAAGTCTCTCAAGTGGGTGGTTTGCCCACTGCTTTATCCTGGGGAGTACAAAGCCACATTCTCTCAAGTCTTTTCAGTGGGTGGTTTGCCCACTGCTTTATCCTGGGGAGTGCAAAGCCACATTCTCTCAAGTCTTTTCAGTGGGTGGTTTGCCAACTGCTTTATCCTGGAGAGTGCAAAGTCACAGTCTCTCAAGTCTCTGCAGTGGGTGGTTTGCCCACTGCTTTATCCTGGGGAGTGCACAGCCATAGTCTCTCAAGTCTTTTCAGTGGGTGGTTTGCCCACTGCTTTATCCTGGGGAGTGCAAAGCCACAGTCTCTAAAGTGAATAACAGTCTCCACTGGTTCTGGAGGGGGCTTGGTGCCCAGAGTGCTTCATCCTGCCAAGGACTGAGGTAGTGGATGCCTTTCTCCACTGGTTCTGGAGGTGTCTTGGTGCCCAGTGTGCTTCATCCTTCCAAGGACTGAAGTAGTGGATGTCTTTCTCCACTGGTTCTGGAGGGGGCTTTGTGCACAGAGTGCTTCATCCTGCCAAGGACTGAGGTAGTGGATGCCTTTCTTCACTGGTTCTGGAGGGGGCTTGGTGCCCATACTGCTTCATCCTGCCAAGCACTGAGGTAGTGGATGTCATTCTCCACTGGTTCTGGAGGGGGCCTGGTGCCCAGAGTGCTCCACGTGCAGTGTGGCCAGTACAATTCCCTCACCTGGGTGTGTGTGCCACAAGATTGCCGAGGTACAGGTAGCATGATACGCCATGGAGGCAGTGACATACCCCACACTTCTGCTGCTTTGCATTCCATATGCAGGTGACAACTGTGATGAGAGTGATGCTTGATGGAAGCTGCCCAGGGTCCTGGAACTCACCACCAGCCTCGGACGGCTGACCACTGGGGATGGTAGCCATGTCTGCGGTGGTGCCATTGGCTGATGATGTCACGGGGGCGCTGGCGGTGCTTGCGGCAGTGACAGACGTGGCAGTGGCATTCGTGGCGGTGGTGCTGGCTGCGGACTCTGTGGCTGCGGTGCTGGCTGAGGGCTGTGTGGCGGCGGTGCTGGCTGCGGGCTCTGTGGCGGTGGTGCTGGTGGCGGGGTCTGTGGCGGCAGTGCTGGCTGCGGGCTCTGTGGTGGCAGTGCTGGCAGCGGGGTCTGTGGCAGCGGTGCTGGCGGTGGGGTCTGTGGTGGCGGTGCTGGCTGCAGGCTCTGTGGCGGCGTTGCAGGCGGCGGGGTCTGTGGCAGTGTTCTCCGCCATATAGGTTGGGGTGGACGTGGACAGAAGGTGTGACACTGGTCCCTCAGTCGGTGTCACCATGCCCCCTCCTGACCTGCCCTTCAGTTTTTGGCCTTTCCCCACCTTTGATGGTGGCGCAGCTGTCTTGCCACTATCCCCTTTCGTTTTCCCTGACCCCTTGGTGGCAGGTGTTTTCGGCTTCTCCCTCTGGGATGTGGGCACCTTTTTCACCTTGGCAGGTGGCGGAATGCCTTGCCCTCGCTCCATGGCACACTGGCAGCCCTGATGGTTGGCGCACTCCAAGACCCCGCAGTTGCTGGCACCACTGTTCCTGGGGATGTGGTGGCTGAGTGTAGGAAAGTACCATCTTGCCTGGCATGTTACCCCCATATTTCACTGTATATATGTTGTTTTAGTTGTATGTGTCACTGGGACCCTGCCAGCCAGGGCCCCAGTGCTCATAAGTGTGCCCTGTATGTGTTACCTGTGTTATGACTAACTGTCTCACTGAGGCTCTGCTAACCAGAACCTCAGTGGTTATGCTCTCTCATTTCTTTCCAAATTGTCACTAACAGGCTAGTGACCAATTTCACCAATTTACATTGGCATACTGGAACACCCTTATAATTCCCTAGTATATGGTACTGAGGTACCCAGGGTATTGGGGTTCCAGGAGATCCCTATGGGCTGCAGCATTTCTTTTGCCACCCATAGGGGACGCGGGGACGCCATTACACCCGTGCACTACATATAGGTCAATACCTATGTGTAGCATCACAATGGTAACTCCGAATATGGCCATGTAACATGTCTAAGATCACGGAATTGCCCCCCCATTCCAAATCTGGTTTTGTGGAGCCAATTCCATGCATCCTGGGGGTTCCACCATGGAGACCCAGCACTGCCAAACCAGCTCTCTGAGGCTTGCGCTGCAGCTACAGCTGCTGCCACCTCACAGACAGGGTTCTGCCCTCCTGGAGTCTGGGCAGCCCAGTCCCAGGAAGGCAGAACAAAGCATTTCCTCTGAGAGCAGGGTGTTACACCCTCTCCCTTTGGAAATATGTGTTACAGGCTGGGGAGTGGTAGCCTCCCCCAGCCTCTGGAAATGCTTTAAAGGGCATAGATGGTGCTTACCTTGCATAAACCAGTCTTAACCAGTTCAGGGACCCCTTGTCCCCTGCTCTGGCACAAAACTGTACAAAGGAAAGGGGAGTGACCACTCCCGTGTCCATTACCGCCCCAGGGGTGGTGGCCAGAGCTCCTCCAGTGTGTCCTAGACATCAGCCATCTTTGCAAGGTGTGGGGGCACTCTGGAGGGCTCTGAGTGGCCAGTGCCAGCATGTGATGTCAGAGACCCCTCCTGATATGTCCATACCTGATAAGGTAGCCAATCCCCCTCTCAGGGCTAATTAGGGTCTCTCCTGTGGATTCTTTTCAGATTCAGCTTGCAAGTTACCTTCAGGGATCCTCTGCAACTACTTCATCATCCTCTGACCTCAGATCAACCACAGCCTGCTCCAGGAACCGCTGTAACATCAACAAAGTATCCACAAGGGATACTTTTCCTCTGCAACTTCAGCTCCAGCCAACAACTGCAACAGTTTCCATGGTGTGCATGCTCTGAGGACTCCCTGTTTTCATCCTGCACCAGAAGGACCAAAGAAATCTCCCGTGGGGTGACTGACTCACTCCCCTGCTCCAGTAGGCACCTTCTAAGACGACGACCGGTACCCTTGGACTCCTCTCACAGTAACGAGCGTGCTCCGAAGGACACAGAGGTTGGACCCCATCAACATAGACTGTCCTGAGGTCCTGCTGACGCAATTTGGAGGAGGTAAGACCTTGCCTTCCCTGAGAGCAATGCTACCCCTGTGTACTGTGTCTTCTTCCCCTCCTGAGGCCTCTGTGCACTATTTACAAAATTCCCTCATGCACAGCCTGTCCCAGGTTCCCAGCACTCCATCCTGTGACGCTCAACTCGCTGAGTTGTTCTCCGGCGGCGTGGGACCTTCCTTTGTTGTGCTGCACCAACCGTGTTTTGCACTTCCTTTGTCCCTGTGTCCTGGGACTCCCGTGGGTGCTGCCTGACATCCTGAGGGCGCTCTAAAGTGCTGAGAGACCCTTATTTCTCCTCACACAGAGTTGAGGCCTCCAAGTCCCTCCTGGGTCTAGCCAGCGCCATTTTGACGCAAAATGCACTTTTGTCGTAACCAAAGCTTGTTGGCGACTTCCAACACGAACTCACGTCTGCATACATCTTCACGTCGTAGGACATCCTTTCAATCATGCAGAAACCCACTGGCATCTTCCTAGGGTGCACTCCTGCAGTCTTTGACTGACCGGGGACTCTTTATCTGTATCCTCTTCTGTGTTGGCACGGGCTCCTGCCCTTCCTGGAACTTCTTTTGACTTCTGGACTTGGTCCCCTTCCTTTGCAGGTCTTCAGGTCCAGGAATCCAGCAGTTGTTGTTTGCAGACTTGGTTGGTTACTGCAAAATCCCAATCACGAGGTGTAGTGTGTCCTAAGGAAACATGAAGTACTTTACTCCTACTTTTCTGGGCTCTGGTAATTAACTTACCTTTACTGTATTCTTACTCTCCCAATGATTCTGCACCCACTACACTTGTCTAGGGGGGAATACGTAATTCGCATTTCACTTTCTTAGTATATGGTTTGTGTTGCCCAAAGACCTATTTTTTCCCATTGCATTCTATAGCATTTCCTATTGTTTGCATTGTTCTATGACTATTTACTGGTCTAATTTTGGTGTCTAGTGTATATATTGTGTATAATACTTACCTCCAGAAGGAGTACTGTCTCTAAGATATTTTTGGTACTGTGTCACCCAAATAAATACCTTTATTTTTGGTGACAGTGAGTATTGTCTTTACTTGTGTATAAGTACTGTGTAACTATAAGTGATATTGCATGAGCTTTGCATGTCTCCTAGTTCAGCCTAAGCTGCTCTGCTATAGCTACCTCTATCAGCCTAAGCTGCTAGAACACTACTACTTCACTAACAAGGGATAACTGGACCCAAGGTACCCATTACAAACCAGGCCAGCCTCCAACAATAAAGAATAGTATTTCTAAAATATGGTAACATAAACATGCTTTCAAACAATGATAAAATATGGTATACATGAAACATTGCATTTATCTGTGGACTTGACTCATATATTTTACCATGCATCACAGTAAAGAAACATTTCTTTCCCTTCAGCAAAAAAACAACCACCCTTTCTTTTCTTGATTTAAGAGGCGTAATGGCACAGCCAGGTTACGTTCTAAACTGTATGTCAGCAAGCCTGGTACCCCCTGCTGAAGCTTGGTTTATTGGCAAGCAGCTTACCCTTTTACAATTTTGTTGCTTAGAAATGGTGTAATAGACCATATATTGAAAGGATGGGCTCTGCTGGCATTGTGAGAAAGAAAGCACAAAAAAGTTATGTCCTTCAGTCAACAGGACTCAGGACAGTTAGGATATCTATAACAAAATACAAAGAATGAGCACTTGAGTGCTCAAGGGCCTTCTGGGTATATTGTATTTCAGCAGACCTGTACTATGAGAATGCTTCTGTTTCAATCTGTAACTTGTCTTGGCACACTGCCGCACTGGCAAATGACTGTAATGATTGATATTTAGGTGAGGTTTATAGATTGTGCTACTGTTTCAGAAAATAATACTTCTGTGTGTAACAATGTAGAGTCACAATGGGATTTTCACACTACTATGTTGCCCTCGTCTATACACAACACTCTCAATGTATCTAAGGGAAGTTGGCCATTTTGTGTTTCACATCTTTCCTTGAGCCCAATTACATCAGAACACTCTTCACGCTCTTACGGAATAATAATTGGCCCTGGCTCAGGTGTTTATGAGACAACCTGCCGAAGGGACATTCTGCACAAACTAAGGAGTATTAACAGCACTCTTCACAGCCTCAGAAGAGTATGCCTCTCCCCCTGCAGAGGCACTGGAGTACAGCTAGCACTCTCTCAAATCTCAACATGGGTGGGTTACGAGATGCTTGCTAAAGATGCATTTGTATCCAGTAGGCAGACAAGAACCTGTCAGATCTAAGTCAATTCTACCCTTATTATTGCTGTTCATGAATTCAGACCGCCCTTTCTGCATTTACCTGTTGAAAGTTACACTGGAGAGAGAGCTCCATGAAATGTAGTCATGGTGCCACAAGTTACAAACTATGCTTATCTGTTTGGCTTTGCCACTTTCCCACCCAGGCAAAGGATGACATCCAGCACATCATCTGTGCTCCCTTAGGGCATTTTTGCACAGTTCGATCCGAAGGATAGCACTGCCATTTAGTGATTCAGTAGTTCTAGGCCATTGTTTGAGGAAAAGAGACCCAGTCAACCACTGACTGCAGAGATGTGTCACTCTAAACACACAGGCCCATATTTATACTTTTTGACGCAAAACTGTGCCGACGCAGTTTTGCGTCAAAAATATTACCGCCGGCTATCGCCATTTCTTTGCGCAGGGCGGGCAGCACGGCGGCGCAAATCACAGGTGTGAGTCATTTTTTTTTAACTCAAACCACTGCGTCGCGTCGTAAAGGAAAACAACGTTAATACGGCGAAAATGCCTGTGAGCCGGTTTACGACGACACAAACCGGATATGTGCCATTTTTTGATGCAATTGCATCAAAAAGCGCCGCAAACATTGCAAAATGTGCATAGTAGAGCCAAAATGGATCCCAGATGCTTGCACAGACCCCAGGAAGATGACAATAGACCAGGAACCAGCCAGGAGGGCCCACACAAGACCCAGGACAGGGAGAAGAAGAAAAGAAAGTGTTGCTTCAGTGCAGAGGAGTAGGACATTCTGGTGAAAGAGGTGACGGAACACCAGCACCAATTGTTTGTCACCTCAAGGTTGCCAATCAGTAGGAGAGAGGCAATATGGCAACAAATTGTTGACAAGATCAACAGTGTGGCAGAGGTACGGAGAACAGTCATCGAGTGCAAGAAACGCTGGCATGACTGCAAGCGCAGGACCAAGGAAAAGATGGCCAGGAACAGGAAGGCAGCACTGCAGACTGGAGGTGGGAGTCCAGCACACCGGGAGGCCCTGGACCACATGGAGGAGATAGTCGCAGCCGTCATCCCTGAGGAGATCATCACAGGGATTCAAGGACAGGACAGCGCAGACTACCAGGAGACAACGCACATGCAGGGTAAGTCACATGGGGAATTAAAATGCACAAATGTTAACTGTAAGCAGGGGGGTGGACATACCTACTACACAATGCATGTAAGTCATGATATTCAGGGAGTGGAATGGGTAAAGGGGCACGGGGGCATGGCCCATTCTGACGAAACCTGGGGCACACTACTACATAACACCAACGACCTTTTCATGGGGGTATGCTGCCATGCCAAGGATGTTGCAAAGGAAAAGCCAGGCCAGGAGGGCAGGGTACCACGTAAAACTGGCAGCCCATCACACATCAGCCAGTATGCTCCCTACAGTAACTAGAGCCCAATTAACAACCTCTGGCCATACCTGCAAGTGGAATGTAACATTGACAACAGTTGCCACTACGACCTCTACTGTGTGTGCAGGTCAAGTAGCTAATGGCAGTAACATCCCCATGGATTAACCACACCCAAATTAGAGGGTTCAGGATGACAACGTTATCAATCCCCTGAAATCAAGACAAATGTTCCAATCCAGTCAAATGTGATTGTCCAAAGTTGCTACAAACATCAGCCATTGTCATTAACATTAGGAGGTACACAGCACTAATGTCATACCCATGCTGGATATGTCAGGGTCCACCCTGTGCCTGGGTCACAATAGCTCGAATGACACCATGCAACATCCAAAATGTCATACTGCTCAGACAACAGCATTGAGGGGAAGGACATATGTAACTGGTTACAGAAATACACCTGCACAGTCAGAGGCGGAAATAGAACACTGCTATGACTATCAGTGCAATCCAATGTACCACACATTCCCCAACATCAGCAGTACACATTTCCAATGCTGACATCCATATTGTGCCATAACAAAGCTAGACATAGTATATGCTACATCTCAACTGCATATAGGTGGATGTGAAAGATCAGAGACTGGGGCAGGTCCAGATTGTTAAGTGTGGTGCTTGTGCCATCAGAGCACCCACAGCCAGTGAAAGGCCTCACCATGAGAATGGAAGTAGACGGAGGGTTGAGTAGGACAAGAAGGTGGCAAATCACAATTTGGCCTGAACCAACACCTAGAGGATGTGATGCTTACAAGTCCACAAACTGATCACAATACATGTGACATGCAGGCGGGGCATAGGCCTGGGAGAATGCTAATATGAAAGACAGGAACAATGAACAGTAACCAATATCACAATGTTAAAATATTCGGAAGGCAGGCATGTCACATTACAAAGCCCACAACACAGACACACTAATTGCACACTAATTGAGGACGATGGCTCTCCTGCAGATATGCCTGTCCTGGACTTCCCTGATGGCATGGATGACAAGCTGACCCTCCAAGATGTCCTTGGAACTCTCCAGACCCCACCTTCAGTCACAAGGAGGAGCACATATTCAGCAGCCATCACAGAGGACCCACCCACCACCCCAATTGTACGACCTGCCAGCTCCTCCACAGCTGAGGACTCTGACGACTCCTGGCACCAGCTTTGAGCGAACTGTAGTTGGAGTACAGCGGGAGCTGGCCAAGGAGGTGCGGGTGGGGATACAAACTATGGCAGCCAGCCTAGAGGGGGTGCGTTTGTACATGATGTCAACTGAAGAACAGGCAGCAGCTATGCAAGGGCGCACAACAATCTTGCAGGAAGTTGAAAAAAGGTAGAAGGAAATCAGCACAGCTGTAATAGAGTTGACCCAACACCTACAACAACAATCCTGTCAACGTGTGCACAAATGCAATATTGAACCCCTCAGGGCCGACCTGGCTGCCTACCACCGTGATGTGGCTGCTATTCTTAAGAACCAGCAGCTCCTCCTAGCTGCAGTACTGCCCTAAGACCCCCACAGTTAGCAGCTACCTGGATGTCTGACTCCACGTCTTCAAACACTGAGGTGTGTGTTGCCCCTTCACAACTACCACCACCAAGGGCAGAGGAGACTACACACACATCAGAAGATGAAGACGTGGAGCAGATCACCTTCACCCGTAAGAGTACCCGGTAGCACTAGTCCCTGCCACATGGCCACCTATTACCAAGGTCCTGTGCTTTGTAACATGCCAGTCTTGCAACAACTGTACTCAAGCACTGTTCTTCAAATCCTTGTTTATCTTGTCAGCCTGCCCTGTGATTGTCTCTCACTAACTGATTGGCTAATCCTGTCCCTCTGCACTGTCTGACACTTCACCCCAGCATGCCCAATGACATGTTCTTTTGCACTTGTGCAGGATCACAATGGAAGATGTCACACTAATGGACTTACAATCATGGACAATATACATGTAGCACTACAGCACTTTTAAATAAATAGCACTTACACAACAACTTTGTCTCTGTGTAATGTGGCATATCAACCATGATGGCCATCAGTGATGTTAACCTCAGGTCAAGGATCATTGATTGTCTATACACCTGACCTGAACGATTCTTGGCTGATAACTATGAACAGTGGCCTGGATTGTACCATCATCTGCCCTCCCTGAGGGTTATTTCTGAGGAAAATATCAACTATCCACCAAAATGCTGTGTTGTACAGAATAACACCTCCTCAAGGGATGTCTAAGCCAGAAAATAGTGCCTTTGGTTGTTACTGAAAGTCAAAACGTACGTATGTGACATTTTCACCAATTTTTACCTAACACACACCAAACAGCATGAAGGGATGTGTATGAGTTTCCATACAAATAAGTAACTGTGCTGAACATTGTAACAAATCATATGTGTGAGTTTTGTATACCATACTACATGAGAGCATACTACCACTCACCTTATAAGGATTTGTTTGGACATCAGGCTGCAGGCAGGCATACCACAGTGTCCCAAATACCAAATCTGCTAGCAAAGTATGTGACATTGAAAACATACAGCACAAAATAACCACACTTTGGGATCCATAGTAACCGTGAGTGGTGGGTATAATGGATGGCCGAATCTTAGCTAAGTAGCTTTGGTGTAGCTACCAATGTAACAGCTCAGTTGGTATATGGTTGCAACATGGGGCATAAAAGCTAATACAAAAGAGACACTGTTCACTCATGGCAAGGCCCTGATCTACAAGCATTTGACACATACTGTAAAGGGTTACCTAGATATTTATTAAACAGTAAAAACAGAATCTAAAACCAGGAGAAATACCTAAACAAACCTAATCTACTCTAACTACACATTACCCACAACTGTCCCTAACTAACCTAAGCTAAACTTACTTATTACATTTAACAAAACGATCTAAACATCAACTCCCGCCCCCCTTATAAGACGGGACCACATGGAGGACAACAGATACTAACCTAAACACGTACTATCTAATACTAAACAAATATATATTTTTTGTAATTCTTTTTTTTCCATTTTTTAAAACACCAAAACACCAACATTGCCCCCCACCAACCCACACACATAATAAAAAACATTTGAAAAAAGTATGAAACCCCCACCCCCACCCACTACTACTAACTAAACTAACAGCCTATACTAACCTAACACTAAGACCCCTAAACCCACTAAGTTAAAGAACCAGGAAAGAGGAGGGAGGGGAGGGAATCATGTCTGAGTATAAGCCTACAAGTTGGCCCTCCTCGGGGCCTTTTTGATGGCACGCACCCTCCGTTTAACTTGTGCCACCTCCTGCTGCAGTCTGGTGATTTTCCGTAGGACACGGTCAAAGTTCCTTTGCATCTGGGCAAAAGCTGCAGGGTCTATGGCTGCAGCAGGGGTGGTCTGGGTGCCAGTGGATGAAGTATGGGCCCTTGTCGGTGCCATGTCCGCAGGCTGAGGTGCAGGTGGTGCTGTGACTGGTCCTGGAGCTGTTGCAGTTGCAGTAGATGGTCCAGCAAAGGTCCCATCTACTATTGGTGCCACCTGGGTGGTAGTGGTGGTGCTGGTGGTGGTGGCTGTGATGGACACGGAAGGGCCCCCTTGTGCAAATGCCCTCCACACTCTGGAGGCTCTTTCATGGCGATATTGTCTTGCCGTGTTGCGGTACCCAGACTCCACATCCAGAATGTGGCAGAAACGCATTGCCCTGTGCTGAAACTCTTGAAGCTGCTTGGGAGTCATATTGGCAGCTGTTAAGACAAATAGAAAACCAAACATTAGGTACTGCATTGTGTGAAATGGCTCAAGAAGTAAATCAGACAATATAATTTATACACATCAGGACTCGTTTTAGGCCAATGAATCTTTGGACCCAGTGGTGAGACACCGTAGGACGAGATAACTGATCAAAACATCAATCAATAGGTCAATAACATTGTCAACGTTTAACATCAAATTAGACGTTTGGCGCAACCATGACCTTTCAGTCATGAATAACCACACCTTAATGGAGTTAATAAGTTTTATTCCCTATTGATTACAATCTAGTAGCAAAGGCATTAATCTCGAAGTCAATAAACACATAAGCACGATGATAAGATGGCAACCACAATAAGCCTTCGATAATGCAAAAATTAGTAACATGAATAATCAGATAGATATAAGCGGATTATAGCACCTTGAATTTCTAAGATACTAGTTCAGCATAGCACCACGTCAGTCACGTCAATTTGTCAGTCGGAGTGAATACCTCGTCTAACCTCTAATTAGCATTAGCATGTTGGGCGTCATGCAAAAACAATTTTGAACATCAATTTGGAAAACATCTAACTAAGGTCTCTATCAAAACATACAGCAGTTGGTACCTAGAAAGAAAGGCAAAATGAATTTCCATTAGTAATTATATAATTACCCTCCTCTGATTAGGTCAGCATTCAGGATCAGTCTTCGTCTTCAGGACATCCGTCAGATAGCCGTCAGTCTATCTAAGTTAGAGGCAAGAGACACTCTCCTCATAAGGAGAAAAGTGTAAGGGCAGTAATATGGGCAAGGATGGTTTGTCTAAGTCTCAAGTCACAGAATAGTGTGACAGAGTTTCGGGATGTAATTGATATCATTCCCTACCTAATGGACGATTATTTCCTGTGTCATGGGTTTTTATCCCTTTCTAGTAATTCATTCCCCCAAAATTCTATTGGTTAGTCAATACACCCCATCATTGTTAACCTATCAAATTATACATTAAGTAATGCATTTGTAATTTCTCGATAAAATATTGGCTTCTGATTGGTCTTCATAATCAGTCTTCCGTAGGTGGCATATCCGGGGTTACTTCATCAGCTTGGCACACGTCTCAGGTTAAAAGTTCTCGTTCCCTCGTCTCATTGTCCTTGGAAGTATCTACAAATGTTTCGAGGCACAATCATTTTATACTAAAAGATTCTAGCATGCGGATGGGAACATCTCCCCATGTTTCAAACTAATACAGCAAGAACAATAGCTGGGTCATGGTCGTTTGCAAGTCAGCACACTGAAGAGACAGGAAAAATACGCCTTTAATATGAGAACTACACAGCTTCTGCTTGACTCACGCTAACTTAAGATATACGAGTTTAATGAATGCAGTTCTATACGTTTTAATGTGCTCAGTTAGGCAAACTATAAACAATTATTCCTTACGGTTGACATTAGTTTGTACATGTAAACGATTTTCCATTTTATGAATACGCTTTTAATAAATGTTTTATTAATACAGCATTGTTAGACATAAGTATTTCACGTCTATAATATGTAATATCAAAATACGCTCTTTCACTAATGTACCTGTAACAGCCCATATCGTCATACAGATCACTAATAGTCCCTGAGAAAGTACATGGCAAGCCAGCCTACACATGTCCTATCATCAAATAGCACATCCAAACCCTACAAGATGGGTAACAACTGGAATGACTTTGGCATCATTGTTCTGCCAGTTGTCAGGTAAAAATCATGCTGCATATCCTCCAGCACTGACCAACAAATTTCTGTGTTCTGGATGGCAATCTAGGGCCACAAGATCTGCGAGTTGTAAATAGAATTGTCAGTATAGAATACATGTGCTAATCATGAGTGGGTATCCTAGGACAAGTGATTTACTGATTTACATGTCTGTGTACCAAACTTGGATCATCAGTCCTAGGTACACTACCTACGCCTGTGTCTGGGGGGGGTGGACAAGCAACTAATAATTTCTAACAACAAGGACACCCAGGAAGCTTTGGAAAGCTGTACATGGGTTTGGCCAGCACACCACAGGTAAGGAGGAACTCCAAATAGGATACACCCAAACCTTGGACAATCCCGTCAACACTTATCTTTAAAAATAAAGACCGTTGTCTACATCATTTCCTACCAGTAAGCCATGACTTACAACAAACAGATAGATGCAAGGACACCTCTGGCCATGAGCTGCATGCACACCTAGGCCATTGTACTCAAGTGCCTCGTACTCGTAGCACAACATGTGGAGCTACATGCTGCTAGGAAGTTAAACACACAGTCAAACATGTTCATTAGTGAATAGGGAAGCTGAAGTCTGTGGGTAAGACTTTGGCATCCCTATTCTGGGTGAATCAGTGTCTGACTGGCTGACTAGTTAACTAATATGGTCCACTGCTACATTTTCTGATTTAAAGTTTTATCCACATTACTCATCCCTATTCACATTGCCGTGCCTACAGGACTGACCTAGAATCCCAAAATATGACAATACGATAAGGATTGGCTAACTCAAAGATGGTGATAAAATGATACTCCACTCAAGGAACAAAACAGATGATTGACCAGCACATCACACCTTGCTATGTGTCCAACACACAGGAGTCAATCACATAATCAGCTAACACAACACAGAACAGAAATATCAACACTTACTGGAGATGTCTGGGGCCGCAAATCGAGCCACCTCTCCAATAGTGTAGGGTGCAGGTCCACATGTAAGGCATGGAAGGGAGAAATGTGCTCAATGTCTGTGCACTGTACAACACTGCAAAATACAAATACTATGTGTAAAATTAACTCAGAAAGTTAAGCCTCTCAGACATGATGATACTGCATCCTACATACCACTGCAAACATGGGCACTCCAGTGAGTTATGCACACATATCCGCACAAAAGCAGTGGCCCGAACTATCATGTGGTGGCAAATATGCTCCTTCATTAGTGAGCAGAAAAAATCATGGAGTGTATTCCTCTCATTATGTGTATCCATGAGAGACATCCAAAGCCACTTTCCGTGAGGACTGCAGTACCAGTCACCCAGACATTGTGACTAAGACCAATTTTAGACACACAGGTACAATGTACAGAGGGCCGGGGACAGTTGTTAGCCCTCAATTTGTATCATTTTCTTCATTTGATGTGCCACAGCTATGGTGAGTTGCACCAACCACAGAGATATCAACCCGTGTGCATATCTTTTGCCAGCCATCTCTAACTGAAATGTGGCACTACAAACTCAAAATAACAGTCTAAGATGTTACCTGAGGTAAGCTATAACTTGTTACGTATGTCTCAGAATCCAGTTCAGACATGTATCCAAAAACAATTGAGAGACACAATATTTCTGGAAAAGTTCTGGATTTCCAAGATATGTTTCCTGATACACTCACCGACCACACATGAAACATATGTTTGAGCCACATTGCCATCATCAATTGACGTGAAGCCAGCACTAATTTTCAGGCTCCTGTTGTGTTTAGAAGGTTAGTCTAGCTTTTGCATCCACAAATGAAGGTAATGTGTAGGAAATTTGTATACCTCACAGGCAACTGTGGCCCATATCTAGACATATTTTGCACCGCATTTGTGCTGCTGTTTGACACAAAGGCAGCGCAAACGTACAAAATACAATTGCTTCAAAACAGGTTGCAATTGCAGTGGTAACAAAGTAGAAATATGGCCCTCTATGTTTCACTAGCATTCCACATGTTCAAAAACATTGCTGCCAGAATATGAAAAAAATCAGCTACTGTCACTACCAAGCATTTAAACGTGCACATTACTCTGATTTGTACTCACCAACAAGGCCACCAATGACAGTCCCCAGGTGGTCCACAGGTCTTGCTCCGTCGCAACAAGGTCAGCCCATCGGTGCTTCAGCTGGTGGTCATTTCGAGGTGTGTTGTATATTCTCTGCAAATGGTACAACACCTTTGTTCACCGGAGCCTCCTTGCCCCTGTGTGATAGCCTTGGATCACACGACCACCTGCCTCTATCATCAGGGGTAGGAAGTGGCACACCAGCCAAATAAACCCACCCAGCTCCTCCTCTGCCATCCTGCCAAGATGAGGCCTACCCAACATTATTGCACCAAAAATAAAGAGGGGATAAAGGGGTACAAAGGAGAATAGAGGGAAAGTAGGACAGGAAAATGCAAAATAACTACGAACACAGCCCAACTATACCCAAACTAACACTACCCACAACAGACTCCCAACACAACAAAGACATGTTGACAACACAACTGACCACAAAAACCCTCACACAGGATACCACAGACAGTTATTATACACAAAAAGACAATTTAAAGACGACACTGGAGACAAAATCACAAAATGCACAAAGAGACAAGTCTATACACAGCCACACAGTCAGGAAATATCACGGACTGCAAAGGGAAAGTGAAAGTACATTACTGTACCAAATCTGTAAACAGGATATCCTATTACATCACTTCCTGCCTCAAATGCGGTGCGTTTTTCTTGTTATGCGTCAAAACATTATGACGCTTACAGTCTGTGCATCATTTTTTTTCGACGCACATGATAAGAAATAACCCTGCATCCATATTGTTAATAATCTTTCATACTTAACCAATTTCCAGGGGACAGTGTGGGAATTACCGCTCAGGGCCAATGGATGTTTCAGGGCATTGTGCATCATCTTTTGATGCATATGCATCATTTTTAGACGCATGTGCGTCTTTTTTTGACACATATGCGTCAACATTTCTGTCATTAGCAGGGTTTGGGTCATTTCTCATTTTGAATGGGACATGACAGTTGTGACAATACAGAGATAGGCTGATTGCACCCACATTGGGCATTACGGTGTATGGGCACATATAACAGATCATACTACTGCAGACCATGATCCTCTACTTGGTGTACCGGATTTTCACGCTTCACTGACGCAATAGATGGCCAAACGTGTGGGATACAATTATGTATTACCCAGTCTGGGCATGTTTTGCGTCAAGAGAGGATAGCAAAGCGACGCACCTCACTACAATAACTCAATGCCTATGGGTCAATGTGTGTGATTTGGCTACTACTATTGTTGTTGACCCAATGTGTGAACGTCACAAGATGCATTTTTGCTAATCTGCTTGTATGCATGTGGAGTCAATGTGTCCAACCCTCACATGCAAGTCAGTGTGGAATTGAGAGAGAACATGTGTTAGTCATACACATTGCAACAACTGCTGTGTGCACTTCCTATGTTTTTTTAAACATAAACACCACCAATGACAAAGCATGCACTGGATAGATAGCAGATGGTTGTTCATGTCAATGTTCCAAAACTTAGCCATCACATATCCTGGAATGTTGGATACTACTTCCTGGGCACTTGTTTGTTAACCCACCCTGAGTCAGCCATTGGATCATACTATGTGGGTACCGTGTTTGTGACACGGAGTCCCAAATACAGTACACAATTGTAATGTTACGCCACAGTTGGAGTCATATAACAGAGCCATGTCTCTCCTGTTGCAGTGGAGGACCAGCAGACCAAGCAGCACGTGTTCACACATTCCCAGTGGTAAAATGCACAGAGGTGTCTGGTTCATGTGTGTGGGCCAAAGTTTAGCCTGTATAATTATTGGGATCTATGTTGTCACAGTTACCTGCAGATCTAGTCATGAGTCTGTGGAGCTATTTCCTGTATCTACAAAGTATCCTTCGTAGATCAATAGAAGGAAAGCCAATGAGGATTTGAGAACACACATGGGGATGGTCCAACCCTGTCACTGCAGACGTGTTATGCGACTGCCAACAGGGCAACCTTGGGGTGCTGACAAAGTTATTGTCTCAGGATTCTTATTCTGGCAGGTTTCCTCACAACATTTGTACACAGGTTGGCTCTAAAATTCCCACAGCATCTGGGAACATCAGTGCCTCTGTGCTGATTACTCTTACAGCTATTCACCGCACAAGCCCCATCAATATGTTGGGAGCAATGTGAATCAGCGTGTGGACTGTCAGGGTCCTAACATGTGTAGACATTTCATTCACATTATCTGACATTGTTTGTTTTGCTGGAGGCACTATACCCAATCCATGCATACAGCCATGGTACACTGTCACAATTTGTCACTCATGCATACATGAGACCCAGACAAGGGATAGGCCATGACTCGGCTATTTAGAGACAAGTTCCCCCCAACGGTACAATAAATAAACTGATTATGCTATACAATGTATTTGAGTATGCATTGTAGACCCACTTTACACAATACCCCAGGAGGAATATGAGGGTTGGGAAAGCAACTATGATATAAATGTAGGCCCAAGGAACCTTTAGGGTAACACAAAGACAGGAGCCAGTCAGGCTAACAGGATACAGGGTCAATCAGGATCCAAACATTTCACAAGATAAATACACAGTGGTCAGACTGAGAGTGGTCAAAGGAGGAACAAGACAGTGGAAACGGAAAAGTGTGTTTGTCCTGTGTGTTGGAAGGTAATACATTAACCCAAGGGCTGTGTTACACAGCTGATTTATACGGCAAGGCATAACAGTGTTATAGATGAAATGGCTGGTTCTATGATGTTCCAAGCAGCTGCAAGGGCAGTGCATGTTCAAAGTCTCCGTGGAGGTGCTCACAGGTGTGTGCAGCATCAGTCTCTCACAAGTCCTGTAGGTGAGATTCAAGTTCAAAGGGCCAACAGTACCTTTCACATGGGAAGCAATGTACAGTTGATAACAGGGCTTAGAGACTACAAGCCAGTGCATTATTTAACCTGACGTCCATGCAGACAGCAGTACAATGACTATGGCATACCATACTAAAGAGGGAAGCACACTGGATTTACATTGTGAGTCTGAGAGTGTGTAGAGGAGGGATTATCTGGGGACACATATTACCATTCCAGGGACCTCTGAAGAAGGGCGGGGTGAGACCGGGAACATGGGTGTGTCAGGACTTAGGACATGGGCTGCCATGTGCAGTGGATGTCATGTGAGCAATGCTAGCCATACCTGGGGCACTTGTGCTATAAATGTGCTGCTTATATGGAAATCTAGTCACACATAGTCCTTGCAAAGATAGGTGACTGTAACCAATGCAATAGCACATCCACTGCCTCATGTATGAGGCATTTTTTTTACCTTATTGACTGATGGTGTCTTAGTTGTGTGTCATATGCTGCGATAAACCATGTTGCCAACATGCATGTGTAAAATATGTGTGGTCCTCTGCTATTGCCCTTCAAATGTGAAATGGACAGGATATATGTCATTTATTGTGTGAGTGAATGTGGCTGTACATTCATACACATCAAACTAGTTTAGGAATTTTCTGCGTCCTAATCCGTATTTCAGCAATGCTCCATGAGGCTACACTCTGATTCTGATAGTTAGAGATAACGTTATGCAAAAATGGTTGTCCAGACCATGATATAGTGATTGGAATAGGTGTTTATTTACATATGGTAAGACAGTGGTGATGGGTGAGTAGAGTTAAAAAAAAAATTGGCCAATATTTTGTCTCTGACGCAATCCTGCAGCTGTGTTTAGGTGGTTCCCCTCATGTTAATGGATAGCATCCTCCTCTTCCTCCTCTTCAGGCATTTGTGGGTCAGGTTCATATAGGGGGAATGTTCCTTCTTACACATATGTTGTGCAGGATGGCACATGTCAAAATTATTGTGCACACCATTTCAGGTGAGTATAGGAGGCTGCCTCCGATGATGTCAAGGCACCTGAATCTTGACTTCAGGATGCCAAAAGTCCTCTCGACTATGGTGCGTGTCCTCCTATGTGCCTCATTATAGGCACGCTCTGCTGCAGTGCTTGGGTTTGCAAATGGGGTCATGATCCATGGCTGGATCCCATACCCCGATCAGCTGAAAGAGAAAATGAGTGAGAACATGTTGATGTAGCTTGCACCATAAATATCACTTTGCATGGCAGTTGTTTTTGTCTGTGACTCATTGGTGTTTGTGTTATTGTGTGGATTCCTAGACTTCTAGGATGTACCATCAGCATTGGCTTGTTTCCTTATCTGAACGGGTGTTTGGCTGTTGACCGGATGTCAGCAGTATTTTTGTAGAGTTGCAGTACAGTGTGTACTCCCTTGCATTGTGACTTGTGAAATAGGTGTCCCTGTGTCTTAACTGGGGGCGAGATGTTACTTCCATACACAGAATCAATTCAACAGTGGGGGTAACACGGTTGCATCTATGTACCCTGGACATCCCATACAATTTGACATATGCAATAGATTTATTTAACCATCAGTGAGCCCCTTAGATTTTGCAAGGTGATAATGTGCAAAACATCTCCGTGCGTTGTGAGCACTGACGTGTTAACAATTGACTATGCACTAATTTCACATGTGTGACAAGTTCACTGCTGACCTATTTCTCTGCCCTTGCCAAGTCGACTCAGGTTGTAATGTGTACCTATACTACTGTACATGTTCTAGTTCAGATGGCTATTTTGGTTGTGAGGTTGTCATTTAGAGTTTTAGAAGGTCCGTATGCCAGTACATCTGTTGTGTGTGTGTTAATTTGTCGCAATGCTTATGTGTAGGAATGTGCACTTTCAATATTGTCCCATCAAGATGTGTTCTTCACACAGTCCACTTGCTTCTTGGTAGTGGGCAATGTGAGAGCAGGAGTGATGTGAGATATTGGTACAGCCTCAAAGATTGCACGTGACCTTCATTGTAGTCATCATCATGCTATGTGTGTCATGGTGTTTGACCTGCGACAAAACACATTACACATCCCTTACACAGTACGTATTGGTTTGAAGGGTGTTAGATTGAGTGCTATTGATGTGATATTGAAAGATTAATCTTCCCAAATTTACTGCCAGTTGGGGCCATGTGTTTGTCATTGTGTTGTTTTAAATTGTTCCCTTGTGTCTGTGGAGTGGCATCTGTTGTTATTTGAACTGTCATTTGTCCCTAGGTGTGTCTCCCATTGGGTGATGATATCAAACATGCCTAGTGGTGTCACAACCTCAGTGTGTTCCTGTCCACGTCTCGATGTTGTGGTGTATGTGTTGTGTGTCCTAGAGGGTTGCTGTGCAGTGTGTATATAAGTAGGTTTCTGTACTTACCAACAAGTAGGCCATTGCCATATTGTCCATCCTGGAAGTGTTGATTGATGGTGCAGTGACGAAAGATGAATGAATCATGTACACTCCCAGGATACTTTGCCATGATGTTGGAGATGAAACCCCGGTGATCGACAATGGCCTGCACATTAATGGAGTGTGTGCTTCCTGTTGCGGTATACATGTTCGGTTGCAGCAGGTGGCACAATGCGTACATGTGTGCAGTCAATGGCACCAAGGACGTGTGGGAAGCCATTAATTTGGTAAAAACCCTGTTTTGTCTCCTGCTGCTACTGTTGTGTGTTGGGGAAGCTGATGTGGCGGGTGTGAGTGAGATGATGGCATCCAGTACCTTGCGTAGGAAGGTGGAGAATGATGGCTGTGAGATCCTAGCAACCAGGGCGCCAGTGGTTTGAAAGGAGCCACTTGCCGACATGTGTAGTACAGCTAGCAGTTTGGTTTCTGGTGGAATGGTGCGGGGTGTCTGCAAGCTGGGTGCCAACTGTGGCTCAATGTTGCGCAGCAGCTGCTGAATGGCTTGCCAGTTAAGCCTGTACCTCTGAATGATGTCTTGTTGGCGGAGTCCCAGAAGGGTTGTCCTGGTGCGGAATATCCTCTCCTGCCTTCTGTGTTGCCTTTGGGGTCCTGCTGGTGTTGTGGAAGCTGCTGTTGGTCCTGTGCTCTGCGTCTGTGTGCATGCTGGATGAATAGCACCTCCATGTCTTCCTTTTAGAGCTCTGCTGTTGCCTCTGTGTGTTTTCCTTAAGTAGTGGTGTGTTTGCCCCATTTTAACGCCTGCCCTGACCCAGGCGTTATTTTTTTACGCAAATCGGGTTGTGCGTCATTTTCCAACTCCGCCTCCCGGCCGTGCGTCATTTTTGCACTGTAGCATAAATAAGGCGCACAGGCGTTTAAGTCATTTTGGGACGGGAAAGCCTACCCTGCATGTCATTAACGCAAGGCGGTTTCCCGTATCCAGAAAATGACGCACACGGCGGGATTTTGGCGCTCGCGGGCGTCAAAGTTTAAATATGGTGCACGGTTTGCGCCGATTGTGCATCAACATTTTTGACGCACATTCGGCACAAACAGAGTATAAATATTCCCCACAGATTCCAAAAGGTCCGCCCTTTTTGTCAAAATGTTTATAATGATATTCCTATTACTTCAATTCATGATCTCTACATTTCTTCACATTGTAATTGGGAATAAAGAATTGCCAAACAGGTGGTTTTCAAATAAACATAGCTCTGCAAACATGTTTGCCTAAAGAAATGCTATAAAGGAAAAATGTGCAAACTTGCAGCGTAGCAACTGTGTACAAGCAAGGAGCATTAGACCAAGTTACTGTTGTAAGGAATTGCCATTATTGGGTGAGAGGGGTGGAAGCCGCACTCAAGCAACAACCACAATCTTTGTCAGGCTGAACCGTAAAAATTGCTAAATTAACCTGTGCTTAACTCTCTAGTAGCTTAGCACATAAGCAGTCAGGCATAACTTAGAGGCAATGTGTAAAGTAGTTATGCAGAACACAAACAGTAATTAAATGAAAATACAAGAAAACTTCCAAACACATTTAGAAAAATAGTGTAAATTGTAATAAATAAAATAAGCAAAATTAGAGGAACCAGAGATATTGATTTTTAAACTTTTTAGGTGAAAATAGAGCCAAGAAACACAAAACGACACTCACGGTTATATGGTCACACTAGACCGGAGGAAAGTCACAAGTTCAGACTGATCGTGAAGGAGGACGGGTCAAATCCAGGGACCAGGTTAGTCCTGCTGAAGAGTAACCTCAAGTCTGGTGCAAAGAGTTTGCCTTGGACAAGGCCACGAGGAGGAGGCTTTCGATGCAAGGAGCAGGTTGAGAGTTGTGGGGACTGTTGGAAAGAATGGCTGGGGCTGATATTGTTTCCAGTGCATACAGTGACCATAACCCTCTTAGTATCAGCCTGCATCTTTTTAAAAGGCGGGGGATGCTGACAGTGTGGCTGCAGATTTGTTAGAAATCACAGGGCTTGCTCCTTGTGTGAAAACATAGGGATATGAGTACCCTTATAGTTGAGCTGTGCGCGAACCATCTGCCTTTGACTCTAGTAATTTCCATGTGAGGGGTAGCTCTTTTATACACCTGAACTTGGTAATAGAAGGCATGCTATTAAAGCCCAGTAGCCCCGGACTCCCTGTAGACAGGTGGTTTAACTTGTCTTGTAGGAAGGCTTCAATGCTGCTCCACAAAGCATTAAAGGAGTTACATAGGGACCCCAGCAAAATACAAAGATGCAGGGCAGAGTATAAAAGAGCTGTGCAGCCTAGGAAAAAAAGAGCTTAACAATGAATCCTGGAGCACTGTGATAAAGGCCTGCAGATTAGGGGACACCAAGGCCTTTTGGTTGGAGGCTAACAGGGTGGGACCAGTAGGCCCTAATCCTAACTATGTTGTTACCCTCATTACTCCTGAGGCATGGCTTGCCTATTTCAAGAAGGTTTTGTGAGACAGCCACTCACTATCAGGATGAGGAGGGGGTTGCTTACCCATTAGCCATCAATTTTACAGTTGAGGAAATATTGGAAGCAACCCATAACAGCCTCTCCTATAAAGCCCCTGGTCGGTATGGAGTGCCCATGGACCTTTACAGATCAACCCCTGATTTATGGAAGCCCCTCCTGTGTAACTCTTTTAGTGCTACCTGTAAAGTGGGTGTCCGCTGGACCTGGCACACCTCCATGATAGTCCCTATTTTTAAAAGGTAAACTCTGAATCTCCAGGGTGCTATCGGCCCATATTCCGGTTGGACTTAGCAGTGAAGCTAGGAAGAAGAGCTGTATTAAATCGCCTCCTTATTTGGGCAAGGGAGACAGGTGCACTGTCAGAGGTACAGTATGTGTTCCGGGAGGGGCTTGCTATGATGGAACAGTGTTTCAGTCTACACCTGCTTAAAGGAAAACGAGTTGCAATACAAAAAAATAACGAAACCATTTGGTTTCGTTTTTTCAGAGTAGGCAGTGGTCCATTGGACCACTGCCTCTTCTGAAAAAACATTTATGGCAACATTCACAAAGGGGAAGGGGTCCCATGAGGACCCCTTCCCTTTTGCGAATGGGTTACCACCAGTGTTACACTGGTGGTACCTGCAAACTGCTTTGCGACTGTGTTCGCTGTCACAAAGCAATTTAGCATCGCGGTGCGAGTCGCAAATAGGAAGGGAACACCCCTTCCTATTTGCGAGTCGCATTACCATTTTGCGAGTCAGTACCGACTCACAAAATGGGAATGAGCATCGCGATGTGCGTTTTGCATGGCGCAAACTGCGATTTTCACAGTTTGTGCCATGCAAAACGCTACCTACATCTGGCCCTAAATGTCATCCAAAAACAACTAGTCGACGCTGGGCGGCAGAATTAATTCTGTGGTTTGGGCGCTAACTAGGGGATGTGTTATAATCGGGACTGCTGACCAGTAGAGACTATGGCACACCTTTTATTTTAGAGCAGCAGTTCTTAACCCTTTCGCTGCTAGGTCTTTTTGCGCTCTCCCCCCAAGTGCTGAGTCTTTTTAGGTTCGAGCCTGCATCGCATGTGCTTGCGCATGCGTATCGCTAGCGAGACACTTTAGGAATTAGAAAAGGGCTCGGAGCCCCGTCCACGTCATGTCAGTGTCTTTCATTGGTTCCTGGGCTTGCCTGTTAGAATCTGCTTGCTTTCATAATTGGAAGGCACGCATACGTCATGCCTTTTCCAGCGGTTAGCCCTCCTCGAGAGCAGTGACCAAGTACAGAAAACATGCGACGCTCGCTGTTTCCGGTCAGGTTTGTGGACTACTTTTTCTCTATTTTCGCAGCGTGATCTCGCTTGGCAGAAGTTGAGCACTTTGCATAGTATCGACTCTCTTACACAGTTAATTGCACTTTTGCCGGTTACGTAGGTAATTGCACTTTTGCTGATACGTTTCATTACGAGTGAACTGTAGCAGCGCGATCATGCTGGTTTTTTCTTTTAACGAGGCAAGAAAAATCCGGTTGAGAGTTTACAACTGGTAATAGCTGTAACTCGGACAAATGCAAGACCCTAGTGCATTGCAAATGCTTGTTTTACCTGGTGTCAGCCTTTGTGTGAGGGAATTCCCTGACCTGTACCCAAAACTAATTCTGGTCAGTTCATCCCCTCCCCTGGCTCCAAACTGTCTGAGGTGATAAAGGCCAGGGCAGGCCTAGTATCTGGTTCCTGTTTGTGTGTTGCAGGCAGCACCTTTTGAGATGTAATCATGGCAGGGTATAGCTCCTCCCCAGCCATACTGTCAGGAAGGCACTCTACCCTTGCACCTAGGCTTCCATTGTCTCACTGTCTGGAAGCAATACAAAAACCATCATCATAAAAACATTATTTTCAACCACAAGGACCTTGAAAAGTGCATTTCATAGAAATACATAATATAAATAACAATTATAAACAAAAAGTGAAAACTGCGGAGATGTCCCAAAAAACTAAACTAATACAACGACAACAAAAAACAGTATCACAATATACAGAGTCAATTGGCACCAGGGGGCTTGATGTCTATTAGATGAAAACCATAAAAACACTATGGGCCATATTTATACTTTGTGACGCACAACTGCGCCAACGCAGTTGTGCGTCAAAAATTGTAACGACGGCTAACGCCATTCCAAAGCGCCATGCGGGCGCCTTATTTATTGAATGACGTTAGCTGGCGCTGCGGACTGGTGTGTGTCAAAAAAAATGACTCACACCAGGCAGCGCCGGCGTAGGGGAAAATGGAGCTTGGGCGTCAAAAAATGGGGCAAGTCGGTCTGAGGCAAAATTTTGGCCTCTACCCGATTTGCGCCATTTTTTTAGACGCCCAACCCCCATTGAAATGACTCCTGTCTTAGCAAAGACAGGAGTCATGCCCCCTTGCCCAATGGCCATGCCCAGGGGACTTATGTCCCCTGGGCATGGTCATTGGGCATAGTGGCATGTAGGGGGGCACAAATCTGGCCCCCCTATGCCACAAAAAAAAAAAAAAAATTACTTACCTCAACTTACCTCAACGTCCCTGGGATGGGTCCCTCCATCATTGGGTGTCCTCCTGGGGTGGGCAAGGGTGGCAGGGGGTGTCCCTGGGGGCATGGGAGGGCACCTCTGGGCTCCTTCTGAGCCCACAGGTCCCTTAACGCCTGCCCTGACCCAGGCCTTAAAAACCGGCGCCCATCAGGCTGGGCGCCGTTTTTTAAGGCCTGCCCCCTCCTGTGCGTCAAAATGACGTCACAGTATAAATATGGGGCACAGTCCTTAAAGTCATTTTTTAGAAGGGAACGCCTACCTTGCATATAATTAACGCAAGGCTGGTTCACCCTTCTAAAAAATGGCGCACATGGTGGAACTTTGACGTCCGCTGTGTCGGACGTCAAAGTATAAATATGGGGCAGTGTTTGCGCCGAATGTGCGTCAAAAATTTTGACGCACATTCGGCACAGAGTATAAATATGCCCCTATATACATTAATAAAACCATCACATAGCATTAGATATTAATTAGGGGTGGGCAGTGAGCTTCTATCTGCTGGCTGAGTTCACAAACTTTTTACACTCAAGAGGAGCACGGAGTTCTGCAAAAAAAACTCCTCCAGCCAGTGGCGGAGCGGAGGTCACTTACGCGGCCCTCACCAACCCCTAATAAAGTTAAAATGCTGACATAATTCTGGCTTGGTATTCCATAAAGGAACCCTTTGGCACCGATTTCCAGCCCAGTGCTGCCCGTGGGGGCTGCAATTACCTGGAGGAACCCCACTTGGTATGTGGCATCAGAGCTTCAGTGAGGCAGGGATGGGCAGAGTGACAAGTGGAGGCAGAGCCACGTGGCTGCATTGGGAGCGCACTGGGGTACGGAGGGGCCTTGCGAGATGAGCAGCGAGGGAGGGACGGAAAAGACGCTGACCTGCAGGAACATGGATTAAGGCCTATCGGCGCCTGAAACAGCCTCAGCAGTCTGGGACTCGGATTGAAGTTGGACACAAACCAGGTGCACCGCTGTGAAAACAGCGGTAAGCAGTGAGCTGTGACACAGCAATATGCCCTTGCATTTACACTTGGGCAACATGCTACTGCGGGGCAAAGTCCTCAGGAGACTTAACGAGCCATTGCACTGTTAGAGTCCCATTAACCATGTGAGACTGGTAACTATTCTGGATAGCAGAACCCCACCACACCCAGAGATCAAAAGGAGGATCAAAGCAGTCGCGACTTCCATTTCAAATTAGGATGGTTGGGATGCGCGTACAGACAGAATATATGGGCGGGGAAGGCTGGTTTGAAATTTTACAGATCTGATTAGGGAGAGGTGGTTTTAAAGTGTGCAAGGCTGGCAGTTCGTGAGTAATGCTTGCTTTGGGAGGTAAAGTAGGCATGTCAGTGTTAGCCAGTGATTAATTTGTAAATAAAAACGTGCTGGTGCCCAAAGCCCTCCTTTTAAACACGGGGCTGCTGTAATTAAATGTGGGAACAGGGAATACTGAAGCGGCGTAATCCTGAAGCCATCTCGGGGCTCTTCAATCCATATAAAGCCACTCCCTGCCCCTTTAGCTCACTTTTTCAGCTTTCTGTTTTCTCCCTTTGTGACGCTTTTTCTTTTTTCCCTTCCTCTGTCTTTCCCATATATGTCTTTTGCTCGCAGCAAATGCTTGAGGCAGAAGAATATGCCCCGGCCCTCAAAAATAAGTGCCGGTGCTCAGCACCGGAAACAGTAAACACAAATTAAGCACTGGTGTTAGCCAGTAAGTAAAGTGCATCAGTGCACGCCTTTAAGATGCCCCCAAAAGGATAATTGTATTATAGAGAAAATGTGCCTTGGATCTGAAAACGTCCCCAGTTAGACTTTTCTTAGTAATGTACCCTAAACTCCATTGGGACTGTCAATGCCGTTTATAGAAGAAAACGTCTATTCCGTTGGTAACCATTTCTTTGAACTATTCTCCCTTGTAACTGCAACCTCAAATGTGAAATATATTTAACAATTTATGGTTTAACTCCGTAGATTATCTCTCAATTATTTTGTAGTCCTAGATGGCTAGTTTACTAATGGCGTGTGTATTTTGTGTGTCCCCCGATGGCAGCGCTGGGGCGTGGCGGCGGTGGGAAGCGATATGCAAGGGAGTGACGCCAGATTGCTGTGGTTTCTTCCCGACCTCAAGCTAATCTATCTATAATCTCAAATATGGCAGAACTCCACATACCTCTGTTTCACGTGACTGATTTGGGAAGTGTGTGCCAGCTCTTCAGTTAGGGTGACCACCTGGCATGGAGGCAAATTCTGGACAGGACTGTAAAAAATTCAGGACAAAGGGTCAAAATTCAGGACAAAAATTCAGGACAAAGGGTCAAAATTCAGGACAAAAATTCAAGAACAAACGTCAGTTTTACAGACACGCAAGAGAAGCCATGCCTCACTATGTTGTCAGTGCATTTATTTACTCTTTTTTAACATAGCACTATTTATTCACTGTGGACCTTTTGTGATTGCCTCCTGGTGTGCTACATTCAGGTGTCACATTACGTCCTTGTTCAGTAGTAAATTAATGCCCTTCACGGCAAGGCCATCACCCCTACCCAAATCTACCTGATCTTTCCTGAAGAGAAAGTAACAGCAAAATTTTGATTATGTTTCTGAACATTTCAAAACCCCTGGCAAACAGTTTGGGAAACATTAAGGTAATTAACCTTATGCTAGTTTAACCAAATTGAACAAAAACATCTGGCTTACCCCAACCGCCCATGGACTTTCAACCTAATATTTGGGATGTAAATTGCACAAACAAAATTTACAAATTTTTAAATTTAATTAGTGTTTCTTTAACATATGGCACTGTTTTCGCCTTCATACACAATTAGATCTCAGATAGATTGAACTGGGAACCAGTTACCTTTTGATACCTAGTGATTAATATCTACCATTCTTACACTGATTTCCAGGATGAAAATCTCGGCAGATCGAACGGTCCCTCCAAGCCCAGTTTGCTTTTTGGTCTTCTCTTCTGCTTTCTGTAGAGGCCATGTGGCACTAGCGAAGATGGTGTGCTACCCCAATGATAGTATTATTTTGCAAACCTTCCCCTGCTCGTCCTTCATTCCTTCTTCAGAGAGGCCACACATCTGATTTGGTCGCTGCGGCGCCATCAGGAGCTCTTTCCACCCTAAAGCTAACTGTGACTGCGGGTGGATTAGATCTTCTGGACTTAGAATGCTTTTTTTCAGCTGCAGATGTCCAATGGGTGGCTCACTGGCTTTCTGCCCACCTCCCTGCATGAGATGGGGTTTACCAGTAAAGACTTTTAAGGAAGGCTTAATGCACTGCTCATCGTTTCCTACTGACCATTCTATGAATCACCATCCGGGGTTATAATGCATGGCTTTCTCTTGCCTTGCCAGAACCTGTAAACTCACTGACATGAAGAAACCCTATGCTCCTGCACTACCTTTGCTAAGCCTTCCCACTCGCACAGGATGGCTGTGCTCAGAGCAACTCCATCAGTGGCATGTTGCAGGTGTCTTAAAATTGGGGACTTTGTTTCTGTACAGTGAGCTACTAAATTTCCAAACCCTTGTGGCAGACTACCATCTTGACCCCGGTCAACTCCTTACTTACAACCACCTTAAATAATCATTAAATTCCCTATTTCATGTCTGCTACCTAGCACTAACCCTACAAGAGGTGTGCCAGAAGCTCTGTACCATAGGAAATGAAATGGTGGCAAACTGATAGAATGGGTGTACAGACCTATCCTGCAACATGGAAACCACTCCAGGTCTTCTTGTCATACTACCTGGGTGATTGATGTAGCCAAACCTCTGCAAGATATGGACTAAAATACTGGACTTTCCCCACAAAGTATCCCACAGCTGTCACTTTAAGTAAATTCATAGTGCTTCCTTGTGAATGCATTCTGCCCGTTGCTTGCCATTGGCCTTGTGGTTTGTAACTCACAATTTGTTGCTTTCAATTTGCTGGCTTTATTTGTTTTAGGCTATGCAGCTTGAATTCGTCCCTTCCCTTGCCAAAACCTTATTTACAGTATCCTGCTGAGTGCTCCCTTTCTGTACACAGGCCTGTAAATCTTGTTCTTATCTTATCATATTTGCTGTGCATTCAAAGATCAAAGTCAAATGTCAGGCTCTGTCTTCGGTGGGAACTTAGGCCCTCATTCTGACCTTGGCGGTCGGCGGAGAGGCGGCGGTCGGACCGCGAACAGACCAGCGGTCAAAAAAATGGCATTCTGACCGCAGCGGTCACCGCCGCGATCGACTGCCACTTCCCCACTCCGACCGCCACGGCGGTCATGACCGCCGGGCTGGAGTTTGCGCACTCCGGCCCGGCGGTCGTCCCAAGACCGCCAACGGTATCATGACCCTGCTTACCGCCGCGGTTTCTGGCGGTCGGGAACCGCCATGCGAACCATGGCGGTAGGCACTATCGGGGCCAGGGAATTCCTTCCCTGGCACTGATAGGGGTCTCCCCCACCCCCCACTACCCCCCACGAGTCCTCCCCCCACACCCTCCACCCCCCTGCCACCACCCAGAGGTGGTACGAACCCCCTCCCCACCCCCACCCCCGACATGCACATACATGCACCCCGACATGCACACACCCCCTACATACACACATACACAACGGGGACACATACCCGCACACATACATGCAGACATGCGCACCCGCCGAACTGCACACATTACCCATAGACACAGCAGCACCCCCCGCCCGCATACACGCACTCACACACCCCCTCTACACACTCACACGCACACCCCCATGCACGCACACATCACACAACACCCCCCCACCCCCTCCCCTAACGGACGATCAACTTACCTTGTGCGTTGGTCCTCCGGGAGGCGACGGGAGCCATGGGGAGGTGACCGCCAACAGAACACCGCCAACAGAAGACCACCACACAGATATGTGGGTCGTAATTCTGTGGGCGGTGTTCTGCTGGCGTGGCGGTGGAGGTTGACCAGTCTCCACTTTCCCGCCGACCGCCAGTGTGGCTGCTGGCGGTTTCCCGGCGGAACGCTCCCAGCGGTCGGAATACGCACAGCGGCATACCGCCGCGGTCGGCGGTCTTCACCGCGGCGGTAACTCGGCGGTCTTGCGAAAAGACCGCCAAGGTCAGAATGAGGGCCTTAGTGTTTACTTTCCTTTCTCTGACTTCAAAGTGAGAGGATTTATGCAACAATCTTGCTGGATACAGGGGTTAGGAAAGAGTTTTTTTCCATCACATGACAACATTTAAATAGACTTCAGAATATATCAGAATTAGAAGTACAAATCAAGCACATTTTTGTTAATTCTGAACTGTGCTGGAAACAAATACCTTTACATGAGTAAAACAAAGCATTGCATTAGGTGATGCAATTTCCACACATCATCGTCTGTGCACATTATAGTTTGATTTGAAAAACTGTATATCTGTGCAAATGTAATGGTCATTTCAATCAAAAATGTGTTGTCTGTAATGGCAGTGTGTTACCACAACATGCATGCTCCACTCCACTCTGCTCTGCACCACTCCACACCACTGCACCCTACTCAGTATCACTCCACTTTACGCCACTCCATGCCACTGTTCTCTTCTCCATTCGGAACCACTCCACATTATGCCACTGCTCTCTATGCTACTTCACACTATGCCTCTCTACTCTACTCTGTACTACTCTACTCTAAGCCACCGCACTTTGCGCCTCTCTACACCGCTGCGCTCTGCTCGTCTGCACGCCATACCACTCCAGTCTAGGCAACACCAATCTAATCCGCACAACTCCACTCTCTGCCACTCTGCAACGCTGCACTGTACGCCACTGCACTCTAAGCTAATACACTCTATGCTAATGCACTTTACTCTGTAACACTCAACTCTATGTCCCTGCACTCTACATCAATACACTGTACATCATTCCAATCTACTCTGCACCTCTGCACTCTATGCCACGGCACTCTACACTACTTTACTCTATGCCATCACACTCTATGCCACTTTATGCAACTCCACTCTAACCTGCACTTCTCCACTCTAAGCCACCTCACTCTACTGTGAAATAATCTACTTTATGCCACTGCACTCTGTGCCACTGCATTCTATGCCACTGCTCTCTACCCTGCACCTCTCCACTCTATGCAACTGCACTCTACTCTGAAACAATCTATTCTACGCCACTGTACTCTATACCACTCTGACCACTGCACTCTAGTTCAATGCACTCTACACCACTGCAAGCTGACACTCTGCAACACTGCTCTGGCCGCCACTATACTCTATACCACTGTGCTCTGTACTACTGCATTTTGCACCAATATACTCTATTCCACTGCATTCTATGCCACTCTACTCTGCCCAATGCCACTCTATGCAACTGCACTCTACACCAGTGCACTCTAAACAACTGCACTGCCCTTTACTCTGCACCACTGTACTCTATGCCACTGTTCTCTGTACCACTCTACACCACTGCACTGACACTCTACTCTGCAACTCTGCACTCTACACCACTCTACTCTATGCCACTGCACTCTAGGCACTATACTCTACTCTACACCACTCTACAATACTCCACTCTGCACCACTCTACACCACTACACTCTATGCCACATGAGTCTACTCTGCACTCTATGACACTGCACCACTCTGCATTACTGCACTCTCTGCTACTCTATTGTATGCCACTCTACTCCACTGCACTCTATGTAACTCTACCCCATGCCACTCTATGCCACTGCACTCTGCGCCAATGCACTCTAAACAACTGCACTGTACGCCACTGCCCTCTACTCTGTACCACTGTACTCTACGCCACTGCTCTGTGCCACTCTACTCCACTCTACATCACTGCACTGACACTATACTCTGCAGTGTTACACTCTCCACCACCGTACTAAACACCAATGTACTATGTACTACTGCATTCTATGCCACTGCACTCTATGCCACTCTATTCTGCATCACTCCACTCTACAGCACTTTGCCCTATTCTGCACCACTCTACACTACACCACTGCACTCCCTGCAACTTGAGTCTACTCTGCAATCTATGCCACTGCACCACTCTACACTACTGCTCTCTCTGCTACTCTATTGTATGCCACTCTACTCCACTGCACTCTATGCCACTCTACTCTGTCCCATGCCACTCCATGCCACTGCACTCTACTCTAACGCACTCTAAACAACTGCACTGTACCCCACTGCACTGTACTTTGCACCACTGGGCTCTACGCCACAGCTCCTATGCTACTCTACTCCACTCCACACCACTATGCCACTAGCTTTAAGCCATGCTGAACAGCAGCTACTCTGGTGTATAACATGGCTAACGGCTAAAACACATTAGCAAAGCCAATAACGCTTTCGTAGATGAGACCTATTGGCTTTGCCAATGTTTGTTAGTACTATGAGGTACCGAGGTACCTGAAAGAACTGTGAAAAATACAATTACATCATAATAAAGGCTGCTACAAAATGCGCAAATACATTTCGGTTAAATTAAAAAAAAGTGCTTCTCAAATACAGATTTGAATAATATTCAGTTTATACCTAGTGATACAAAATTTTATAACACTCCATTAAAACCACACACTCCACAGCTCACCTTGGAACACCATTACAATACCTCTCTGAAAGAAATATCTTTGCCACCAGAAAACTTCAAGTGACTCCTTTTAGTAAAGTCAATGCAGGTTTTCAAGCCCCTTTGTATTTGCAGATTTACCAGTTGCCCACATTTGCATGTCTTTAGGGAAGGAGACCCCCTGGCAAGAAGGCCTTTTCTTATCTGTCTGCCCCTTCCTCCCTCAGAGCACAGGAGACCCCCTGCCTTCCAGCCCAGCTGGGGAAACTCCTCTGCCCGTAATTTCACCCTGCCTCCATTGCCCTTTAGGTGAAAGGCTAAAATTACGGACAAATGCCGTCCGTTAAAGCTTTCATCACGGACAACGGACAGCAGGGCGAAATTACGGACAGTCCGTGAAATTTACGGACGGGTGGTCACCCTATCTTCAGTGGGGCGATAAATTCCATTTGCCTTCGGAGCTTGCAGAGGACGGGGCCAACAATCACTGGCTCTTTGCTTTCTTCCACAGAGGACCACGGTAGACTCACAAATGCACTTTTAATTAGGACAAGGCAGCATTCCACTGCACGCAGACAAACTCCGCCCACCCTTAATACTAATGTCACTTATTACACTTTGAACGCCTGATCCAGAGGGTCATCAGAAAATTTGATAATCCAAACACCACACCACGCTTTGTATCAGTGCTCAGAATTTTGAACACCTCAAAATGGTGTCTGGAGCCAATAGCCCTACATAAAGGGACTATCCACTTAGACATCAGGGTCTTGGAGTGTGAACAAAAAAAAGTAAATGCACCAGGGATTTGGGACCTCCTTCACAAACTGGACACAGGTCATCTAGAGGAACTTGGGTACGCCATTAGCTAACAAATAGTTTAATAGGAAGAGTCCATATTTAAATTGGAGGACCAATTTCGTCACCATGCTTGGGGCAATCTCATCAATAGTGTGTTAATATTGGGGATCAGGTGTGTAATCCATAAACACTGAAGTAATCTATCCCATGGAATTAGTGACACTTTCCACCATGGTTGATTCCCAGTAGATTTCTTTAAGAATTACTCTAGATAGCTGGGACAGGGTTCTCGGGTCTTTCCAATATGTTTCCAGCCGAAGTCTCTTCAAAAGCGTCCTAAGGGAGTGCAGTCAAAGAGTGGTACTTGAGCACCAGGATAGAATAAGATCATTTAACTCCACCCAATAGGAGGCCAGGGCCTCTGTGGACCACAGCTGACGACAAAACATTAAGAGCCTACACTCCTATGTTGTGTGTGATCTTCCTATGGGCCAGATCTAAAATAACAAGAGTTAACGAGGTTCTCGCCAGAAGATTTAATAAGGATATTTTAAAGCAATGCTCCCTTTACTGATATACTGACAGCATTGCCGTAACCCCATAGTTCTGCTCCATACATGATGGATCCCAGAGCCTTCACATTATAGATTTCAAGTGCTGGGCCCACTTTCCTAGAGATTGTCCTTTTTTGAATTTTTATTATATTGGCGGTTTTCTGGGTTAGAAGTAAGAGCGCTTTCTTGATGCATGGTGCCCACCGCAAACTTGGGATGAGGCTTATGCCTAGGTAATCAAATAAGGAAACCAATTCAATGGGGTTTTCCCCAACACGCATACGTCACACAGATGACTTCTTGGGGCCATTTGTAAAGTCCATATACTTGGTCTTGGTGTCATTCAATTCCAACCCATGCTCATCACAAAAAAACTTGAAGTAACTCAATAGCTGTTGGAACCCTGTTGGAACCCTTGGGGGGATTTTGATAACAATAGGGTATTGTTGGTGAAGAGTAAAGCCAGGGCCCTTATCCCCCTAACCTTAGGGGCATCACACCCATCTCTTTCCCAATAGCTCACATCTCCTTAATAATAATAAATAGTGAAAACAGGCTAAAACGTACCCCTGCCTAGCTCCTCGCTGGATCTTGAAAGGCTCGGTAAGTTGTCCATCCCCCACCCACATATCCCGGCCAAGTTACCTGCATGGATTATCCTTAAAATATCCAACAGGTTAGCAGGGATTCCCAGCTCAGCTGACACTTTCCAAAGTTTACCGCTAGGCACCAGATCAAAAGCTGTTCACAGACCCACAAATGCTACAAACAGTTTACCCCTATTTAATCTCACTTTCATCCAATAGATACAAATAAAACGAAAGACCTGGTCCAGGGTGCTGATATTGGCACAAATCCTGCCTGAAAATATTTTCCTCTGAAATCCACTCATAAAGTTGTGCCAATATTGGCTTGCAAAACATTTTCTGCACAGTCTATCAAACTAATGGGCCTATAACTCCCAGGGAAGGCCCTGTCACCCTTCTTAAAAATTAGTTTAATCTCCGCCAACTTCCAGGAAGCAGGAATCTCCATGTCCAGGAGAATTGCGTTAGACAGATGGTTAATATAAGCCCCCACACTCCTAGATCTTCCACATATAAGTGTTTCAGAATCATTGGGAATCCTATTTGGGCCTAGAGCTCAAACTGGAATATATAAACTAATTGCCACCTGGGTTTCCTTCGGAGAAGTACAAGAGCCCTGACCTGTTTTTAAGGTCGGGATCGCTCCCCACGACGCGCAGCTCCACCTAACTGCGCCCATGCCCTTTACCCCGCCCTCGCTGCTGCTGCTAGTTCGAGGCCCTCCACCACCCGCAGGCTCCCGCCAGCGCCTCATCCCTGGTGTCGTAAGTTTTGTGGGTCTGCCTTGTGTCTGTCTGTTTATTTTTGTATTTTTACTGCTCTTTGTCTCCTTTTTCTGCCTTTTTCTCCTTTTCTTCCGACGCAATCAGCGCTCACGCCCTTGCTTCCACGGACTACATCCTCCTCTGCAACTTGAACTTTCACCTCAAGAACGCCAACGACAGCAACTCCACTGCCCTGCTCGACAACCTTGCCAACCTCGGGCTCAAACAACTCGTCTCGACACCCACCCACTCCACCGGCCACATTCTGGACCCCGTCTTCTCAGCCAGCAGCCACGTCACCTTCAGCCACACCACCGAACTCCACTGGACCGACCACCGCTGTGTCCACTTCACCTTCAAGAAACCCACCACGCACCACCACCCACAACAGATCTCCCCACGACAGCCGCTGTCACCACAACCGCCGACTCACCGGACCCCAGCCACACCAACCTCCTGCTCTCCTGGACCCACCCCAACGACGATGACACCATCAAAACCATGGGCACCATTCACTCCGGCTCACCCTCCGACCCCTGCCCTCACCACGTCTTCAACAAAGCAAGCTCCATCATCGCCCCCCAACTCCGAATGATCATCAACAGCTCCTTCGAGACCGCCACCTTCCTGGAAAGCTGGAAGTCAACACCCTGCTAAAGAAACCCAAAGCAGACCCAAGAGACCTCAAGAACTACCGGCCCATCTCCAGAACTTCCCGGCAAAGGTCATCGAGAAGATAGTCAACGGTCAACTAACCTGCTTCCTTGAAGACAACAACACCCTGGACACATTGCAATCCAGTTTCCGTATCAACCACAGCACCGAGACCGCCCTCATCGCTGCCACCGACGACATCAGGACCATGCTAGACAGAGGCGAAACTGCAGACCTTATCCTTTTAGACCTCTCGGCTGCCTTCAACACTGTCTGCACCACACCTTACGCACGAGCCTCCACGACGCAGGGATCCGCCACAAAGCTCTGGACTGGATTACTTCCTTCCTCTCCGGCCAAACCCAGAGAGTCCACCTCCCTCCCTTCCTATCTGAAGCCACCAAGACCATCTGCGGCGTTCCCCAAGGATCCTCCCTCAGCCCAACCCTTTTCCACCTATACATGGCACCGCACGCCAACATCGTCCGATCACACAACCTCAACATCGTCTCCTACGCCGATGACACCCAGCTGATCCTCTCACTCACCAAGGGCCCCGCCACAGCCAAAACCAACCTTCATGACGGAATGAAGGCCATCGCCAACTGGATGGAGAGCAGCAGCCTGAAACTGAACTTAGACAAAACGGAGATCCTCATCCTCGGCTCCAACCCCTCCTCCTGGGACGACTCCTGGTGGCCTGCCACTCTAGGAACCGCACCAACGCCCACCAACCACGTACGCAACCTAGGATTCAGCCTGGGCTCATCGCTCATCATGACCCAGCAAGTCAACAGCGTCTCATCTTCTTGCTTCAACACCCTTAGCATGCTCTGCAAGATCTTCAGGTGGATCCCCACCAAAACCATAAGGACGGTCACCCAGGCCCTCGTCAGCAGCAGACTGGACTATGGCAACGCTCTCTACGCTAGAACCACGGCCAAGCTCCAGAAAAGACTGCAACGTATACAGAACGCCTCCTCAACATCGCACGCTGCAACCACATCTCAGCCCATCTGAGAGATCTACACTGGCTCCCCGTCAACAATAGGATCACCTTCAAGCTCCTCACCCACGCCCACAAAGGACTCCACAACGCCGGCCCTGCCTAACTCAACGAATGATTCACCTTGTACACTCCCAACCGTCCGCTCCGCCAACCTCGCCCTCCCTACAGTCCCTCGCATCCACCGAACTACAGCCGGCGGCAGATCGTTCTCCCACCTCGCCGCCAAGACCTGAAACACCCTCCCCGTCCACCTACGACAGACCCAGGACCTGCTGACCTTCAGGAAACACTGCAAGAACTGAGCAGTAGCACCTCCCCCAGCGCCTTGAGACCCTCACGGGTGAGTAGCGCGCTCTACAAATGATTGATTGATTGAGAGCATGATGCTTATTGAAGCTGCATGTTACGCACTCCTGGGACTGAACGGAAAATTCAAGAGCAGTCTGAGAACTATTTACACATGTCCCAGCTTTTTCCCAAAAGGACTTGTTATCTTTACATGCTAGGGAAGTATGGAGCGAAGACCATAAAGAGTCCTCCCATTCCTTCTTGGCACAGTCAAGTGTCAATCAATATCAAGCCCTACAACTCACCAAGTTCTGTCGCAGATTATATTTTGCTGCAGCTAAAAGCTCATTGTTCACCTTCCTACATTCTTGATTATAACACACAGCTACCATGGGCGATTTGCTCCTGGTCCATTTGACCTGATCCAGAATATCCCTAATCTGTGAATATAGTAAGTCATGGATGGTTTTCATTCTTACTATTTGAACTTCTTGGGTAGGGAAGACAACAAAACCACCTTCTTTGCATCCAAAAGGGCCTCAGGATTGTTTTCCACTCAATCCCATCTTACTGTCCTTAGGTTATTAGCTTGGGACAAGATGCCCAGATCCCTGCGGCCCGTGTGGTCTACTCCCTTCCCCGACTTATCAAGCATGAGTAGACTTAGGGCAATATGGTCGATATCTGTCCTTTTAATAATCTCCATATCGTGTACAGCGCCCCACAGCCTACAGTCAACCAAACAGCAGTCAGTACGACTTGAGCATACAGGTTTGTTGTACGCCATTTTCCACCTTTGATCCAAAGTGGTTCTTCTATTTGCAGCCCTCAGATCATATTGCAGGATTAAGGCCAACATATGGGCTGCTTTTTAGTCAATTTAACAGAGGGGATCTCAAGCTGGGGGATATTCCAATTTTAGTCCCACTATGCAGTCTAATCTAGGGGGTGGGGTACAAATGGCTCAAAGGTACAATTAAAATCTCCAGCCACCAATAATAGGATACTGCCCATATAATCTGCAATAGAAGAGTCAAGAGTCACCACTGTACTACCTTCCAACATGCTTGGTCCCACCTGTTTAAACACGTTGTATGCTCTAGTTTTCAAATCAGAAGGGAGAACCACTTCTATAGCCAAAATGTTCAGGGAGTCTAAAGGAACAGTTTTAATCTTACACTGAAGTGTAATTTTTCCCCAAAGTGCTAATCCTCTCAGACAGTGTACCTGTGCTTTTCTTTACCGCATTTAAGCAGTTAGAAGTGAACCCACTCCTATGAAAAGGTGTCATGCTCCCTGTTTCTTGAAACAGGCACATGTCATAAGAATATATGAATCTGCCCCATTCCTCCTCTGGCAGCATTCTCAATAACCCTTCTACATTCCAGACCAGAATTTATAACTTTGTCTGGTTTATCGGAGGGGAATTAGATTTGGGGCTTTGGATCGCAATCCCACAACAATGGATCTTCAGATTAGAATCTCTTCTGACAGCCCTCACATCTCAACCTCTTACGTCCATTTGCTTGACCAGGGAAAGAGCTGAGGGCCTAAATGCTGTACATTTACACACAAGAAACCCTCATATCTATTTTCAGCCCCCTTATCTTGGCAGGCTGGAGGCGGATCCTACCCTATCCTCCAATCAATCAATCAATCAATCAAACAATTTATAAAGTGTGCTACTCACCCATTAGGGTCTCAAGGCGCTGGGGGGAGCTAATGGTCGAATAGCCATGTCTTGAGGCGTTTTCTGAAGGCCAGGAGGTCTTGGGTCGGGCGTAGTTGGAGCGGTAGGGAGTTCCAGGTCTTGGCGGCGAGGTAAGAGAAGGATCTTCCTCCGGTGGTGGAGCGGTGAATGTGGGGGACGGAGGCGAGGGCGAGGCTAGCGGAGCGGAGCTGGCGGGTGGGGGTGTGGAAGGTGAGTCTGTCATTGAGATAGGCCAGACCTGTGTTGTGGAGGGCTTTGTGTGCGTGGGTGAGTAGTTTGAAGGTGATCCTCTTCAATACGGGTAGCCAGTGTAGTTCTCTGAGATGGGCTGAGATGTGGTTGCGGCGTGGGACGTCAAGGATGAGTCGGGCAGAGGCGTTTTGGATACTTTGCATTTTCTTTTGTAGTTTGGCCGTGGTTCCTGCATAGAGCGCATTGCCGAAGTCCAGTCAGCTGCTGACTAGGGCGTGGGTGACTGTTTTTCTGGTTTCGACGGGAATCCACTTGAAGATCTTGCTGAGCATGCGGAGGGTGTTGTAGCAGGAAGAGGAGACTGCGTTGACCTGTTGAGTCATGCTGAGTGCTGAGTCAAGGATGATGCCCAGGTTCCGTACTTGGGTGGTGGGGGTGGCTCCGAGGGAGGTAGGCCACCAGGAGTCGTTCCAGGCGGAGAGGTTGCTGCCAAGGATGAGAACCTCTGTTTTGTCTGTGTTAAGCTTGAGGCGGCTTGATTCCATCCAGTCGGCGATAGCGTGAAGTCCCTTGTGGAGGTTGTTTCTTGCTGTTGTGGGGTCTTTCGTGAGGGAGATGATCAGCTGGGTGTCGTCTGCGTAGGATACTATGTTGATGTTGTAGGACCATGCGATGTTGGTGAGGGGAGCCATGTAAATGTTGAAAAGTGTTGGGCTGAGGGAGGAACCTTGAGGGACACCACAAACGGATTCGGAGGATTCGGACAGGAAGGGCAGAAGGTAGACTCTCTGGGTTCTGCCGGAGAGAAAAGAGGAGATCCAGTCGAGGGCCTTGCCATGCATCCCGGTGTTGTGGAGGCATGTTCGAAGGGTGAGGTGACAGACAGTGTCGAAAGCTGCGGAAAGGTCCAAGAGGATGAGAGCTGCGGTTTCGCCTTTGTCGAGCATGGTCCTGATGTCATCTGTGGCAGTATTGAGTGCGGTCTCCGTGCTGTGGTTCTTGCGAAATCCGGATTGGGAGGCATCGAGCGCTTTGCTATCTTCCAGGTAGCGTGAAAATTGGCTGTTCATGAGTTTTTCAATGACCTTTGCTGGAAAGGGGAGGAGGGAGATAGGTCGGTAGTTAATGGGGTTATCTGGATCTGCTTTGGGTTTCTTCAACAGGGTGTTGACATCGGCGTGTTTCCATCTCTCCGGGAAGGTGGCTATCTCAAAGGAGCTGTTGATGATTGCGCAGAGGTGGGGTGCGATGATGTTGCTGGCTTTGTTGAAGATCTGGTGCGGCAGGGGTCCGAGGGGGAGCCAGAGTGGATGGAGGCCATGGTGTTGCTGGTGTCTTCATTGTTGACGTAGTCCAGGAGCATAAAGGGATGGTGTTGTTTAATGCGTCTGATTCTTGGTTGTCTGCGGTTGGCTGATGGGTCTGGGGTTCGAAGCTGTTGTGGATGTCTTCGATCTTTTGACGGAAGTGAGTGGCAAGGGAGTTGCAGAGTTCCTGTGATGGCGAGGGTTCGTGGGAGCAGCTCCTGGGGTTGGAGAGTTCTTTGATGATGACGAAGAGCTCTTTGTTGTTGTGGGCGTTGGTGTCTATTCGGCTTTTGTAGGTGGCTCTTTTGGTAGTCCTGATCAGCTGGTGATGTTTGCGGATGGCAGTCTTGAGGGCGGTGTGGTTGGATTTGGTGGGTGCAAGGCGCCAGGTCTTCTCCATTCTTCGACATTCCCGTTTGGAGGCCTGCAGGTCGGGGGTGAGCCAGCTGGCCTTGGGTCTGTGGTGGGAGTCTGAGGGTTGTTTGAGTGGTGCGAGGGTGTTGGCGCAGTCTTCTAGCCATTTGTGCAGGTGGGTGGCAGCTGTGCTGGGGTCCCGGGCCCTGGGGGGGTGCCTGGGTGAGGGTGGAGATTAGCTGTTCTGTTGAGATTCTGTTCCAGTAGCGGCGGGGGGTTTAGTGGTAAGACCCTACACCATTTCTTCAAGGACATTACCTCATCCCTAAGACCTTCAATTATGCCCTTCAAACTTTGGAACACAGATAAGATTTCCTCATTTGAAACATCCAACCAAGCCACCCTTCTAGACCATTGTCAACAGCAGAGAAAACAGCATACATATTTCAACACTTGTTCAGATACTTGAGCATCTACAGCCTGCTCAATAATACAAGGGGGCAACTCTTCACTGCCAATTGTACTGCCCCTACCTGCACCTGTGAAAACACTCTGGTTGGGGTTAGTGAACATTTTAAGGATACATTTGGCAGTTTGCCCCTTAGCACTGGGGGTGGATGCGGCCTTGGGTGGGTTTGAAATTGTGCCATTTGGGGCTTTAGAGGTAGGGGGAGGTTGGGAATTAACAATATCATGACATTCAGATAGTAAAGAGTCTATCGTAGTCATCACACTACTGCCTGTTTCCACCAAAAGCAAATTTTTGGCACGTGCATTCCTGCAGCCCCCGTCCTGTGTTTTCCTTTTACCCACTGCTACTTAAGTAGCTTTATAAAGTCCACAGTATTATACTAACATAGGAGGCTGGAAGAGGGCCAATACAGAAAAGGATGTAATCCCGGTGTTCACAACAGTGCCAATAAAGCGTTTCTCAGTCCAGATGTAGAATCCAAGAGTCACCTTACGGCCAGGCAAATATAGGGACATACGACGAGGCATACTAAAAACAAGCCTCTCCAAGGAAGACTGCAGGCGCTTTATAGCGCAGCCAGCCAGTTGCAATAGTGTACAGCCCCTCCTCCTGGGGCCAAGAGACTGGGACAAGTAGTTCCCTCTCCAAGTCATCTGTGGTGCACAAGTGACCCATGCTGCAGGTAGACTGTAGGTGCTTTATAGAACAGTCAGCCAGTCGCAACGATGAGTAGTTCCTCCTCCTGGGGCAAAGCTGGCTGGGACAAGTAATCCCCTCTCCAAGTCCACAGTGATGCACAAGTGACAAAAAACACAAAAGCTGGGCCATTCACATTTATGTGACTAGGACACTGGCAGTAAGGCAAAGTTGGTTTGGGCACGAAAATGGCAACTTTCTAAAAAATATGATTTGTTCAGCATTTCGACCATCATCTGTTCTTTTTGCTTTTGTCGCCCTAAGTTGAACGTGTATTCCCAGACGTCGATCCTGTGCTCACTGTGCCTCTGGATTCAAGCTAGCCTGGCTGATGAGGGGTGACACCCCTAAACCGGTCCCAGAATGCTTGTTTCCAGTCCAGGGAGGACCTGGCCTGGCAGTTAAGGCAACCCTGTTCTTTTCTCTGCTCTGGCCCACAATTGGCTGCCTAGTGCCAATGCAGGTGCAGAGTAAGGCATGAAAGGGGGCCATTTTTACAAGGCCATGAAAAGCCAATCAAGGTGGCTTTACGTGGCCTTGTAAATTTGAGCGGGCACATTGCACCACTGGCGCATCACAAAAGTGACGCTCCAGCAGCATTATTGCACTGCAGGGGCCTTGTAAATATGCCACACAATTTAATAAAATAAATTTAACTACTGTGCTTAATTGATGAGAATAGATGTGTTGTAGATGGGCATACATTACATGTGTTTTAACCAGAGTAAGCATGTGTTGTAATTTATATAAATACTGATAACCGCTAATTTTGGGGAGTGTGAAAACACTGAAAATACTCACTGGATTTCACAAAAATAAACATTGAAAACAGGAAAGCCTAGCCATACGATAGGTATCTGCACCTCGTGCCGTGAAACGTCTAGGTGAACTGGCTGATATATACAGGCAAAATGTATTGAAGACTATATAATAATCAAGAGTGTCTCTATAATAATCTAAAGTGTCTCTCTCATTTGCTAAGACTATGGGGGTCATTCTGACCTCGGCAGTAAAAGGCCCTTACCGCCGGTCAGAAGACCGCCATAACACCGCCGCGGCCGCGGTTAACCGCCACGGTCATTCTGACCCACAACGCCCAAACCTCCAAAAATCCGTCCTCCACTGCAGCCCGCCACATCAGCGGCCAGCGAGAAACTGGAGATGACCAAACCTCCACCGTCACGCCAACAGAAATACGCCCATGCCATTACGACCCACGAATCCACACGGCGGTCATTCAAACGCGGTATTCCATTGGCGCTACACACCGCCGCGGTCAGAATACACACACAGCACCAAAACACAGCCACATTGGACAATTTGAAATACACACACCTGATACACATACACACACCACTCCCACACAATCAACCAACTATAAAACACACACCCACATCACCCACAAACCCCTGCGACCATAATTACTGAGAGAAGGAGAGAGAGACACAGCAGACAATCCATAGCAAGACACACTGAGGCACACTACACCATCACACACACCACATAGTAGCACAAAGCACCACTCACCAACATACTTATCATCACATACACCACCCCACACCTCACCCACACCACCCCATGGCACCCCAAAGGCACCCACGCTTTTCGGACCAAGAACTCTGGGTCATGGTGGAGGAAATCCTAAGAGTGGAACCCCAGCTCTTCGGCTCGCAGGTGCAGCACACCAGTATAGCTAGGAAGGCGGAGCTATGGCAGCGGATCGTGGACAGGGTCAACGCGGTGGGACAGCATCCCAGGAATAGGGAGGACATCCGCAAAAGATGGAACGACCTACGGGGGAAGGTCCGATCGATGGTCTCCAGGCACAACATCGCGGTCCAGAAGACTGGCGGCGGACCCCCACCCACCCCTCCCGAATTCACATCGTGGAGCAAGAGGTCTTGAACATCCTGCATCCTCAGGGCCTCGCAGGAGTAGCCGGAGGAATGGACTCTGGTAAGTCAAATCTAAACTACTATATCCCCCCCACCCCACCAGCATGCCAACCCACACCCCCACCCTCACCCCCAACCCCCCAGCACACATCCTCCCTGACAATGTCTCACCAGCACAATACGCTGTATTTCATGGGCGAACCAAGCAGAAGTCAGGTACTGAGTCAGACAGCACTGAGAAGGGAAGGGAAAGGCAAAACTTAATGAAAAACATCTGTGGGGAACTACAGAAAGTACAGATGCAGGAGGCTATAAGCAATTGTGAAATGGCGTGGGTGATTCTTACCTGTGTGTTACTGGAAATACTGTTGTATCACTCTGTCCCTATTGTCTGTGTCGTCCTCAGAGTCTTCCTCCTCTTCACTCTCCACAGGCTCCACGGCTTCTACAACACCACCATCTGGACCCTCCTCCTGCAGGAAAGGCACCTGGCGTCGCAAAGCCAGGTTGTGGAGCATACAGCACGCCACGATGATATGGCACACCTTCTTTGGTGAGTACATTAGGGATCCACCTGTCATATGCAGGCACCTAAACCTGGCCTTCAGGAGCCCAAAGGTTCGCTCAATCACCCTCCTAGTACGCCCATGGGCCTCATTGTACCGTTCCTCTGCCCTGGTCCTGGGATTCCTCACTGGGGTCAATAGCCACGGCAGGTTGGGGTAACCAGAGTCACCTATTAGCCACACATGCTGTCTCTGTAGCTGTTCCATCACATAGGGAATGCTGCTATTTCGCATAACATACGCGTCATGCACTGACCCTGGGAACTTGGCATTTACATGGGAGATGTACTGGTCAGCCAAACAGACCACCTGGATATTCATTGAATGGTAATTCTTCCTGTTCCTGTACACCTGTTCATCGTCATTTGGGGGGACTAAAGCCACATGGGTCCCATCAATTGCACCAATGATGTTGGGGATGTGTCCAAGGGCATAGAAATCAGCTTTCACTGTAGGCAAATCACCCTCCTCTGGGAAAATGATGTAGCTCCGCATGAGTTTCATCAGGGCAGACAACACTCTGGATAAGATCTTGGAAAACATAGGCTGAGACATCCCAGATGACATGGCCACTGTTGTCTGGAATGAGCCAGTTGCAAAGAAATGGAGGACAGACAGAACCTGCACTAGAGGGGGAATTCCTGTGGGTTGGCGGATGGGGGACATCAGGGCTGGCTCCAGCTGGGCGCACAGTTCATGGATGGAGGCTCGGTCAAGTCGGTATCGTAGTATTATGTTGCGTTCTTCCATTGTGGACAGGTCCACCAGCGGCCGGTACACGCGAGGATTCCTCCTTCTCATCGCTAGTCCCAGCGGACGGTGCCTAGGAAGGAGAATATGGAGTACAGAGTCAATCCACTCACAGGTACGTACAACACAGCTTGCACAGTACAGGTAAATGTATGGTTTGATATGTTTGTATGTGTGCCATTGCAAGGCCTAGGCCTGTGTGACGCATTAGAAATTAAGCCATGTGGGCCCTTGAAATGGCCGATGCCTGACCTGTGAAGTGGGACAATGGGATGTGAGGTCACTGCGCTGGCGGGGCACACCGTGGCGGTAGGCGGTCGAAGACCGCTGTGCGAAGACGCATTGGTTAACATTGAAGCCTATGGGTTTCAGGAGCCAATGACGATGTGCGCCCGCGGTCGCGGGACGCACCGCTGCGGTACGCACCGCCGCGGGCGTGACCGCCATTTTCTATCTGCTCAATCATTCGAGACCTGATCATCCACAGGAGAGGACCTATACTGCAAGTGCTGCTGTGAACTCGGTCTGGAAGTGACAATGGCTGCTGCTACTGGTGAAAGGGCCCCCACCTTCAGTTCAGAAGAGTTGGAGAAGCTCGTGGACGGGGTCCTCCCCCAGTATGCGCTACTCTACGGTCCTCCAGACCAACAGGTGAGTACACTCAGTGCACATTGAATGGGTTATGCCTGTGTGGAGGGGGGGGGATGTAAGTTGGTGGGGTGTGGAGGGAATGAGGAGTGCAACGCACGACAGATGAGAGAATGGGAACCATGACAAGGTTGGGGAGGGGGGGGCATGTACTCCAAACATGCAGATATGTGACGGTTTCTCTTTCCCACCCTGTACATGTCAAACAGGTGAGCGCCCACCAGAAAATCGATATTTGGTGTGCCATCGCGGAGGAAGTCCGGAACTTGGGGGTCCACAACAGACGGGGCACCCACTGCCGCAAGAGGTGGGAGGACATCCGCCGCGGAACGAGGAAGACCGCAGAAACACTGCTGGGGATGGCCTCCCGACCTAGGAGGGGTGCCAGTCGCACCATGACCCCCCTGATGTCCCGGATCCTGGCGGTGGCCTACCCTAATTTGGATGGGCGCTTGAGGACAGCACAGCAGACACAAGGGGGTGAGTATCCGCACATTCTCCTATCTGTATGCGCATTGGAGGCGTCTGGGTGGGGGAGGAGGGCTGTGGGTGACATTAGGCCAGGGCGCTCTCTGTAGTGTAGTCCGCTCCCTTAGGCATGGCCCTGTGCCCCTGCCCCCCACCTCTGTAGGGTGCCAAGTGCAGCTACCCATGCTCTAGCATCACACATGTGCGCGTGTGTTGTCCCTAGACCTGTTTGCCTAGTCAGAAGTACTGAGTAGTGTACCCCAAGTTCGCGACTTAGTGCACGAGGCACCTGTGTCTGTCCTCTCCGCAAAGGGTATTGCGAAGGCATGCACTCAACTTTGTTTCATTTCTCCCCCCACCCTAAATCTTCTTGTGTTTTAGCATCATCAGGCGGAGGAGATTTGGCGTCGGAGCAGGAGGGAGCTGCAGGTCATCAGGCCCCGGTGGGCACTGACACAGACACCGAGGGCACCAGTGATGCGGAGGGCGAGGGGAGCACCACAACGGGGGCCGGTGGAGACACCAGCGACACGGACACGTCCTCGTTTGGGAGCTCCCTAGCGGTGGCGGCACCATCTGTGCCCCCCGCAACAACAGGTACAGCCGCCACCCAGCGCACCAGCACCGCCCTCCCAGCAGCCCCTCAGTCTTCGCTCCGTGGCCGCTCGGCCAGGAAGGCGCGCGTCTCCTTCGCCCCAGGCACCTCAGCCCCTGCCTCTGTTACCCCTGCTGCCCTCAGTGCGGAGCTCATTGACCTGGTGAGGACGGTCATTGTTGGGCAGACTACCCTTCTGAATGCCATCCAGGGGGTGGAAAGGGAGGTGCATCGGAGCAATGCCTACCTGGAGGGCATTCATTCGGGTCAGGCTGCCCATCAACGAGTGTTCACTGCTCTGGCCTCAGCACTGACGGCAGCCATTGTCCCTGTCTCCAGTCTCCCTCTTCTATCTGCCTCCACCCTTTCTCTGTCTCCTGTACCTCAACCTATCCCATCCACACCATCAGACCAGCCTGCACACACCTCAACACCCAAGGCCAGCTCATCCAAACATAAGCACCACAGAAAACACAAGCATTCACCCAAGCAACACACAGATGCAGACATATCAACAGTCACTACCACCTCTGTGTCCCCGTCCTCCTCGTCTCCCTCCTCCCTCCCTGTGACGTCTACACTCACACCTGCATGCACCCCAACATCAGCCAGTTCTTCCACCACCAGCAAACCCTCCACTACAGTCCGCACACCTGCAGTCACCACCCCCACTGGCATTTACACGTCCCCTGTGTCCTCTCCCACTGTGTCTGTCACCCCCTCTTCCAAGACACATAAATGCAGGCAGACACCCAAACAACAGCCAACCACCTCACCACAGCCTACGTCCCAGTCACCTGCACCCAAGGACAGCACACCTGGCTCTCATACAACCACATCCTCTTCCTCCACTTCTCTCACCACTACTCCTACCCCTTACCTTGGTCCCAAGAAAAATTACCTCTCCAGTTTTGACCTCTTTCCCTCCCCCGACCCACCCCCTCCAACTGGGAAAAGTCCCAAGGGCACCTCAGCCACCACCAGCCCAACTTCTACAGTGCAAGTGGTGCATGGCATGTGGAGTCCACCCTTTGGTGGCAGTAACACTTCGGTGAGCAGCAAGGGGACAGCCAGCCCCCCCCCCCCAGGCAAGAGGACCCGGAAATTGAAGGGCCGCCGTGAGCGGACAGAGACGGCTGCCCCCAAGGAGGTGACTCCGGCCACTTCACCGGCCACAGCAGCCAGGGGAGGCAAGGGCCCGAGAGCCCCATCTAAGGAGCGGAAGGACAGCAGGGCGGAGAGGACAACCACCAGGAGCGCGGAGCAGGAGGGCCCCACAAGCCCCATCCCGGCTGCAAGGGACGACACCAAAGGGCCCAGGACTCACTACCCGAAGGGGCCTGACACAGCACGGTCGGAGGGCGACTGAGCAGGGTGTCCAGGCCAGGTATGACTCCCTTGACATACTGCAAGAGCACCGCTGAACAGGGCCCGCCGTGCAGACAGGTACCGCTGAACAGGGCCCCGCCGTGCAGAAGAGCACCGCTGAACAGGGCCCCGCCGTGAAGACAGGTACCGCTGAACAGGGCCCCGCCGTGCAGAAGAGCACCTCTGAACAGGGCCCCGCCGTGAAGACAGGTACCGCTGAACAGGGCCCCGCCGTGAAGACAGGTACCGCTGAACAGGGCCCCGCCGTGAAGACAGGTACCGCTGAACAGGGCCCCGCTGTGCAGAAGAGCACCGCTGAACAGGGCCCCGCCGTGCAGAAGAGCACCGCTGAACAGGGCCCCGCCGTGAAGACAGGTACCGCTGAACAGGGCCCCGCCGTGCAGAAGAGCACCGCTGAACAGGGCCCCGCCGTGCAGAAGAGCACCGCTGAACAGGGCCCCGCCGTGAAGACAGGTACTGCTGAACAGGGCCCCGCCGTGAAGACAGGTACCGCTGAACAGGGCCCCGCCGTGAAGACAGGTACCGCTGAACAGGGCCCCGCCGTGCAGAAGAGCACCGCTGAACAGGGCCCCGCCGTGAAGACAGGTACCGCTGAACAGGGCCCCGCCGTGCAGAAGAGCACCGCTGAACAGGGCCCCGCCGTGAAGACAGGTACCGCTGAACAGGGCCCCGCCGTGAAGACAGGTACCGCTGAACAGGGCCCCGCCGTGAAGACAGGTACCGCTGAACAGGGCCCCGCCGTGCAGAAGAGCACCGCTGAACAGGGCCCCGCCGTGAAGACAGGTACCGCTGAACAGGGCCCCGCCGTGAAGACAGGTACCGCTGAACAGGGCCCCGCCGTGCAGAAGAGCACCGCTGAACAGGGCCCCGCCGTGAAGACAGGTACCGCTGAACAGTTCCCCGCCCTGCAGAAGAGCACCGCTGAACAGGGCCCCGCCGTGAAGACAGGTACCGCTGAACAGGGCCCCGCCGTCTCAAGCACCACTCCGCTGGGCCCTTCCTGTCAAGCACCGCTCCGCTGGGCCCTTCCTGTCAAGCACCGCTCCGCTGGGCCCTTCCTGTCAAGCACCGCTCCGCTGGACCCTTCCTGGCAAAAACCGCTCCGCTGGACCCTTCCTGTCAAGCACCGCTCCGCTGGACATCGCCATGTCATGCACCGCTGCGCTGGGTCCCGCCGTCTCAGGCACTGTTCATGGTTCACTGTGCCCACCATGCCTCCTCCTTGACCAGTGGACTCTGTAATCCACCTGAGAGACTGTGGCTTTGCACTCCCAGGATGGTCCAGTGGGCAATCCACCCACTGTAGAGACATTGAGAGACTGTGGCTTTGCACTCCCCAGGATGGTACAGTGGGCAACCCACCCACTGTAGAGACATTGAGAGACTGTGGCTTTGCACTCCCCAGGATGGTACAGTGGGCAACCCACCCACTGTAGAGACATTGAGAGACTGTGGCTTTGCACTCCCCAGGATGGTACAGTGGGCAACCCACCCACTGTAGTGACATTGAGAGACTGTGGCTTTGCACTCCCTAGGATGGTACAGTGGGCAACACACCCACTTGTGAGACTTGAGAGACTGTGGCTTTGCACTCCCCAGGATGGTACAGTGGGCATGGTGGCTCCTCGTGGATCTGGCGTCGTGGACTCATGTGGCTGTGGTGGCCCCCCCTTCCCTTCCCCCTGAGGTGCCTGTAGTTTTGACATCAGATGCCCCTGCAGTGTTCTCTCCAAAGGACTCAGGTCTCGTGTGTGGGCTTTGCCCTTGTTTCGCAGAACCTTGGCCCACGGACATGTTAGATTCGTAGGATGTGCAGGACTTGTTACTTCAGTGATACACTGATGTGTATATCTTTTTGGTTTTTGTAAATATTTTTCACGGTTGCTCAATTATTTCCAGGTGCTTTTTTTGTACATGAAAATTTATTCCAAATTTGGTTGTGTCATTGTATTTTTAAAGGGTCTTTGTGTGGTGTCACTGTGACTTCCTGCTCTGCATTGGTGTGTACATATTGGGGGGGTGGGGGGGTCGCATATGTGTATGCCCATAACCTTTCTTCCTCCCCCCTCCCGTGTGTCGTAGGTGCAGTACTCACCGTTGACGTCTGCGCCGGAGTTCGTACTCGTGGTAGATGAGCAGGTAGACGAGAGCAGGTATGATGTTCAATTTGGGTTCCATGCTGTCCGGATTCCGCGTGGAGAGTCTCGAGGTGAGCGTTTTCCATTGGAAATGTCTGTTTCGACCGTGTTTTTATCGGCGGGGCTCCCGCCCCGGAAAAGGTGGCGGATTGGTGGGTCGTGATAGGGTGGGCGGTACATTGTCTGCCGCCTGGCTGTTGGCGGTGACCGCCGCGCTGTTTGTTTGTTCCGCCGTGGCGGTCGGAGTGTTAATGCGGCGGGCTGTGTTGGCGGTTCCCGCCAGGGTCAGAATTGCATTTTTTTGTCCGCCGGCCTGTTGGTGGGTTGGCCGCCGCTTTATCACCGACCGCCAGGGTCAGAATGACCCCCTATATATATTTAACTATCTTAAGCATGTCTGCTTTGTGCCATAGTTACCAGGTTGTTGAACCCAAGTTTAAAGTATTGAAACTGTTTTACTCTGACAACATTGCTGGCTTATTCAATGTGGTGGATTCACATCCACTACAATTAAACCCACATTTTTATATTCACATTCTCAATTACTAATAAATAAGTGCTATGTCTGCCAACACAGTTTCAGAGTGGATGCAGTGTGGTGCAATGATGAAAATGTCACAAAATATCTTCAGAACCCAAGACGTAACCTCCAACCGTGTATTTACTGACTCAGTAGATCAATGTGACCAGTCATCTGACAAAGTGAACAAAAAGCAATCCCGAGTGATCACACAAAAATACCTCACGCAAGCCTCAGAGACAATTTAAATCAGGAATTATCATTGCCATGAGTCTCTCCATTTGGGCACCAACCATTGGGATCACATTATTGATAGTTCAAGCCCAACCAATGAAGTGTGACCAATGGTTTCCCTTTCAGTTGACTAACAATTTAGTACCTGTGTGTTGCACTTTAGCAGTAAAAGGAGCTTTTAAGTCTCTATAGGTGGCAGAAATTGATAGCAGAATTGAAGGGGAAGTATACTCCACGGGCTGGAGGACACTGTTGAGCTAAGGGCAATAGCTAAATTTACTTCAATTTCAAATAGCATATTTTGAATTGATCCTTGTATTACAGAAATAATAGGACAGATGTATTTTTCAGAAGTAGCAGAGAACTTTCTAACTGGACTTCAAGTTTTGTGATCACAAACAAGGGAGCAGAACTCCCAGGGCCCACTAGGTAAAATGTAACAGGGTACACCTAGGAATGTAATGGCTCCTGACAGTGAACAGAGATAGTGGCCTTGGGCCATACTTCACCCAGGCCTCCTGCACAAATGCATGCCTCTCTGTGAGCCACTCATTGACTTTCTAGAGCAGCAGTCAGCAATGTCAAAAAACTTAGGCTGCTGACAAGTGGATCCTAGTTTCACCTAGGTCAGATAGCTCTCCAAGCAGGCAGTAGACACCTCAAGGCAAGCAGTAGCATTGCCCACAACAACAAAACAGGCAAAAGTGAGGAACACACCACAAAAGGTTTGCTGCCTCTTGAATAACCACTGGTGATGTAGGAGGGCCGTGATAGCTGATAAACATGTACTTGGAGCTCCAACAGAAAATTACAGACTCACTAAATCATGGCACACAAACGTCGAAGGCCACATACTTCTCCGGGAGGCAGGAAACCGCTCCAGCCAGTCAGCAACACAAACACAGCAGCATAACAGAGACAGCAGCAAAAACCAAACATATCCTGTTACATCTATCTGACATCCACTAACAAAAAGCGAGTAGGTCCACTTCTTTAATTGTCCTTCAGTTAATTCCCAGAAAAGAAGATATGCAGAAAGGGGAAATAGCATGATGGGACTCAGCTCCTATGACTGACCCGTTTCTCCGACTATCTCCGCTTGCAGCCCTGGAACCCTCAATGTCATATACACCAAGAATTTCAGTGCTGCCTGCAGCACAAGACACAGCAGACCTCCCTTTTCCTACAATACCAACTGCTTTTCAAAATAAGTCTGAAAAATAAAGAATAACATAAGTTAACCAACTAAATAAAATACAACAAAACCCCCACAATCCACAGCTAAACATGAAATGCACAATAAAATGTAAAGATAATACCAAATAATAACTGCTACACAAAGCAACTAGAAAAATTCACAAGCACCTAGAACTCACATACGTTATGAAATAAACTGTAACTGATGGCATGAAAAAAATCACTTCTTCATAATTATTTCTTAAATTCCTCTAAATTTAGCAGGTAGATGCTCACGCTTCATTTGTCTGCTCATAATCTTACTGTCCTTGTCCAGCTACCCCACACATTTCTTCTGCTATTCCCAGTCTTCATACCTGAAGATGCAACAGCACCACCCTGTTCTGAACCCTCTAGAAGCCATGATTCCTTCAACCCTGTGCCCCCTTTGCCTCTTGTTCACAGTTCCGCCATTGTCCATTGGTTAACCTGACACACAGCCATTGGTGCTTACCTCATCAATTACTTACATAGGTCAATACTTCAAATTTCCTTTCTTAACCATGTTGCTGGGAAACTCTATGCAAACTGAATCACCTACAAGCCAGTTTCTGGGTTTAGAACCCTGAATGATATCATATCTCTGTTTACTCCTCACCTGACTCTTCAAAATGTTACTCTGAGCTTCAGTCAATGCCCTCCCTTGTTTACATTCTGACACGACATTCAACATACCACTCATATTAGACAACAAACCTGGAAACAACTTGTTGCAGGTTTTGCGCCTTCTGAAAGTCACAAATGTTGTGACTCTAGTCACACTATCGGGGGTATTGCGATATGCCTACAACATTGATCGTAACGCATATTCCACACAAAGACCAGAAGCAACAGCACCTCTGACTGACTCAGTCACCAACCTGTTCATTTTTTCCACATGACCATTGCTTTCAGGATGATACCAGCTATACCTCTTGAGTTTGATCTACAAGAAATTCTCTCATTTCGCTAGACTTGAATTGCACCCCATTATCCAACACCGGTTCAGAAGGAAACCTTTCTCTTGAGAAAACATCTGTGGGAAACCGGATCACTGATTTAGTGCTAGGATCTCTCAAAAACCTCCCCTAAAACCATTTAGACACGTAGGGGGTCATTCTGACCTTGGCGGTCTTTTCGCAAGACCGCCGAGTTACCACCGCGGTGAAGACCGCCGACCGCGGCGGTATGCCGCTGTGCGCATTCCGACCGCTGGGAGCGTTCCACCGGAAAACCGCCAGCAGCCACACTGGCGGTCGGCGGGAAAGTGGAGACTGGTCAACCTCCACCGCCACGCCAGCAGAACACCGCCCACAGAATTACGACCCACATTTCTGTGTGGCGGTCTTCTGTTGGCGGTCTTCTGTTGGCGGTCACCTCCCCATGGCTCCTGTCGCCTCCCGGAGGACCAACGCACAAGGTAAGTTGATCGTCCGTGAGGGGAGGGGGTGGGGGGGTGTTGTGTGATGTGTGCGTGCATGGGGGTGTGCGTGTGAGTGTGTAGAGGGGGTGTGTGAGTGCGTGCATGCGGGCGGGGAGTGCTGCTGTGCCTATGGGCAATGTGTGTAGTTCGGCGGGTGCGCATGTCGGCATGTATGTGTGCGGGTATGTGTCCCCGTTGTGTATGTGTGTGTGTAGGGGGTGTGTATATGTGCATGTTGGGGGTGTGTGCATGTCGGGGTGCGTGTATGTGCATGTCGGGGTGGGGGTGGGGAGGGGGTTCGTACCACCTCTGGGGGGTGGCAGGGGGGTGGAGGGTGTGGGGGGAGGACTCGGGGGGGCAGTGGGGGGTGGGGGAGACCCCTATCAGTGCCAGGGAAGGAATTCCCTGGCCCCGATAGTGCCTACCGCCATGGTTTGCATGGCGGTTCCCGACCGCCAGAAACCGCGGCGGTAAGCAGGGTCATGATACCGTTGGCGGTCTTGGGTCGACCGCCGGACCGGAGTGCGCAGACTCCAGCCCGTCGGTCATGACCGCCGTGGCTGTCGGAGTGGGGAAGTGGCGGTCGATCGCGGCGGTGACCGCCGCGGTCAGAATGCAATTTTTTTGACCGCCAGTCTGTTCGCGGTCCGACCGCCGCCTCTCCGCCGACCGCCAAGGTCAGAATGAGGGCCGTAATCTGCCAGCGCATTGAAATACTTCTGCTGAAGTGGCAATATATTTAATGGACCTAGAAATCTACACTCACACGATCCCAAAATGCTTCGGGGCACTCCACTTGTCTCATGGCGGGTTTCCTGCACTGTAACCCTTGTCATTAGTAAGACATACCACACATTTTTCAACCCAAATTTCGGCATCCCTGTCCATAGCCGACCACCAATATTTTTCTCTCAACCTCTTTTTGTTGGCAGTCATACCCAGATGACCTTCGTAACTTAAGTCAATCAAGTTTTTCCTGACTACTTCCAGAGGAATCATACTGTCACCCCTCAGAAGGAATCAATTTGCTATAGAAAGTTTATTTTGAATTTAGCTGTAAGGTTGGACAATAGGCACAATAGAGTTCTCACTAGGCCACTGTTTAATCACATAGTCTGGCACTTTGGCCAGTACACAATCCTTAGCAAGTTCCCTCCTCCACTCCGCCTAACAGAAATGCTTCCTTTCAGACCAACACACACTAGAAACCAAACATTTATTGCTTTCTTCGCCCTCCATATCTGCCTGCGAATCCTCCTCCAACACGGTTAAACAAGAGAGACAATCTGTCTTCCTATTCCTCCTTCTAGCTATGTGTTCGAATTTGAAATGATGCTCCAAGTGCTAGGAGGTAAGAAGTGCTAGTCTGGTGGTAGCTTTTATACAATCAACATTGCTACCACTGTAAATGGATACCAGGAGTTTATGGTTCATACGTATCAAGAACCTTCTACCCCAAATTAGGATTTACATTTTTCAACAGCCCACATGCATGGTAACATCTCTTTCTCAGTGACCAAATGTTGGTGTTCATGTACCCTCAAAATGCGGGAAACAAAAGCAATGGTGTGATCACTGTCATTCCTTCTTTGTGACAAGACCGCACCCAGCCCCACACCACTGACATCAACAGTGATGCAAAGTTTCTTCCCAGGAAGATAAGGACTCAATGAAGAAGGTTGCATAAGTTTGTACTCAATTACCATAAATGTAATTTGTGCTCCTTTCCCCAATCAAATTGAGCATTTGTCTTCAATAACCTGTACATAGGTTCAGCAGTGGTGTCAAAATTCTCTATGAACTTCGTATACAATTTGCCAATTCCCATGATTGCCAACAACTTGTTATGACACACCTGGCACCAGAGCTTTTTCTACTGGCTCTAGCAATCCAGACATAGTTTTGATCCCACAGCCCATGATCACATGCCCCAAATACTCCACATTGCTGACTACAAGAATGCATTATTTTTTTATGAGTTTTATCATTTTCATTTTGAAACTCTCCAGTATTCATTTCAGACATTAAGAATTCTCTTCTTCGCTCCCATGATAGACTTGGACATCGTCCTGGAATGCCATCACTCAATTCAAGCCACCCAGCACTTGACTCATCAACCTTTGAAAGACCACCACAGTGGAAGCTAGACCAAATGTCATCCTTCGAAATTGGAAAACACCATTTGATATAACAAAGAATGTCGAAGGCCGTGACTCCTCAGCTAACACTTCCTGGCGATTTGCTGACCTAAGGTCCAGTTCAGAAAAAACAACTTTTTCTACATGAAGCGTAGAAACCATGTTGTCTGTCTTTGGTAAAGGATGTCCATCCACCCAGATATCCTTGTTGTGAGAATGTAAATCTACACAGATTCTAAATTCCTTATTCTTCTTCTGTGCAACCACAATGGGCGAAAGCCACAGCTAAGACTTTATTGGCTCAATCATTCCATCCTTACACATCTTCCTCAACAACTCAGACAGCTCAACTCAAACACTCAGAGTCACACATCGTATCTTGTGTTTAACAGGTTTAACATCATCTTTCACTTTGATAACATGCTCAAAGTCTTTAAGTTCATTCAATTCTTCACTAAAAGTATCTGCAATTTGTTTCAACAAATGTGTGACCTCACCAACATTTGCCTTTTCTTTTACATCTCCTAACCATATAACCTGTTGCGCACAGCCTGGTTTTAACATAATACCCAGAAACCCTTGATGATGCCACCCAAGAATGTCACAACCATCCACAGAAACAGACATTTTCCCCTGCACAGATCTTCCATTAAAGCTGATGATAGTTTCAAAATATCTCTCCAGATCAATCTTAGAATCACTATAACCCCCAGGATTAATATCAGGTAGAAAATGATTCTGACATGTTCTTCTTCATCACAGTCGGCTATGATATAATGGTAATTTTTGAACCAGAGTCAGTTATGAGAGGAACCATCACACCATTCACACAGAAATCACCAATGAGATCTTTAGATGAAGGCACAATTTCTACATAAACATCTACACTCTCTAGCAAAATGTCCAATAACACCACACTTCATACAACATTCCTTTTTCACAGGGCACATCTTAAAAGAGGCAACATGTTTTTTTGACCCACAACAAAAACTTGCACCATCAGATCCATGGACACTTTCCTTCCTAGGTATGAACCCCTTGTCACCCTTGCTATTCTTGACCACACACAGTCTCATTCTCTTCCTGCAAGTTATTTAACACTTTAGCAGAAACTTTGAACTCCTCAATGCTATTGGCAATTTCCAAACCCTCCTTGAAAGTAGGTGTTTTGCACATTAAAAAACATTCTTGAATTATTTTATTAACAAATTGGTCCCTTGTAAGTTGTTCTGTAAAGCTGCCAAACTCACATTTGGCTGCAGACACCCTCAACGAGGCCATGTACATGTCAATGGATTAATTTGCCTGCTGTTCCAGTGAAAAAAGTTGTCTTTTGACTAATAAATTAGGTGGTTTGAAAAAACAAATTCTACTTTTTTAACAGCCTTCTCATACTCATCAAGTTTATCCTCATCATCATCCGGGGTGGAGACTGGTAGATGTTTCAATATTTCTTGGCCTTCTAATCCAAGAAAATGTCCTAAAAGCAAATGTTTCCTGTCTGCTTTGCATTTAAAATGACCAATGGCTCCAAGATAGCAAATGAAAGCCTTTAATCATTCTTTCCATCTAATTGTTGGTTCACCTGGAGATTACAAAAATGGAGGTGGCCAATTTATGGACTGCATGTGGTCACTAAATGTCTCCTTAAAGGGCACAAAACAAAGGCTCCAAAACTATGTATGAAAGAGATAATACTAGTGATGCAAATACTGAAAAAGTAAACAAAATGGAAAAACAGCTGCAAAGTAATTGTAAAATATAGTCATGTGGTAATATGGCTATAGAAAAACCCCATGTTGACTCCTTAAAGATTGCCACAGCATTTTCAACTCATGAGCACCTGATCTCTGGTTTTGCATCACTGAGGGTGGGCACTGGGCCTTTTTCCTGTAAATATTTTCTTCTGCGTATTTGTCACACACTTAGCTCCATTTGAAGCAGTGTTGTCATAATAAAGTCTCAAAATACTTCATCAATTAAAACCACATGCTCCCAAGCAGCCTATAGATTTGTCCATTCATTGCCTTTCAGCCAGAGGCAACTCAAGGTCCACTTTAACCCTTCATGAACAAGGGCAACTCTTTATCGTAAAACTAAAGATTAAGACCAATGGTCCCAATAGATCCCACCCACTTCAACCGTTGTGTCCACCGAATCCATTTGAACTGGCTCCAACAAATAAACATGGTGTGTACATAAAAATGTTAAAAGTAAATAATGCAACTAGAATGCAGAGTGAGTCATTGGCTTTGGGTGAGAACATAAATATGATGTTCAAAAGTTTTCAAACTCCTACCCTCCATTGCTTGTATATTTTTCCTAAGAGTATATCATATTTGAAAATAAATCTGGCCACTTTTCATTAGAACAGGAACTTTCATATTCTTTCAGGAATGTTGAAGTGCTCAAAATGAAACTAGAGCACTTGTGTATTAAATAAAAATAATAATATGCAGCAGAGCTGTTCACGCTAAAAAAGCTGCAGTTGAACTATGACGTTTTTCCAGAGTCATTGACTATAAGTGGAGTAAATGCCTGTGTTTGCAAGCTGCAGGATTCACATGAACACAGACACTTCTCTAACATTAAACTTGTATTCAAAGATTTGTGCATTCTCAACCCCCGAATCACACACTCTATTAGAAAAATCGCAATACAGGTAGACTCCAAATGAATTGCAGGGAGTGCAGCAGCCTCCCAGAAACAGTAAGAAAAAACAGTAATTCTCCTGGGTCATAAAATCCATAACCACAGGAGAGCTTATCATATATTTTTTAAAGGCAGCCGAGCTGGCACTCTATGCTCTTTAGCTGGAGTGCTGGGCCCTCTTGTGGGTGTTTTTATGGCTGCATGTTGTGCCTTGAAAAATGTTAAAAGTAAGACTCTAAGGGGCATATTTACAAGACCCTAGCGCATCCCTAGCGTCATTTTTTTTATGCTAAGGAGGCGGTAAGGAGGCCCCAACCAGGCGCCATATTTACAAAGTGGCGCAATGCATGCATCTGTTGCCCCCCTGTGCCACATTATACCTGCGCCAGGTATAATGTATGGAAGGGGGGCAATCCCACGCAGGGAGGACCAAAAAATGGCACAATTAAATTTACAAGATTTCACTACACCATTTTTTCCATCATTTGTAACACCTGCTCAGGGCAGGCCTTAAAGTGATGCTCCCACAATAACCTATGGGCCTCCCTGTGCTTTGTTGTGCTAGCGCCATAATTTATGTTGCTAATCTAGCAAAGCGACACAATAGCATCATAAATAATGGCGCTATTGTGCTAACGTGCGCCATGGTGCGCTGTGTAGTAAATACAGATCGATCATGGTGAGGTTAGAGGGTCTCAGGGCAACGCAAAAAAAGTGGCACATCAGAAGTGATGTGCCACATTCTTGTAAATATGCTCCTAAATTTTTTTTAAGTAAAACTTAATTTACAATTTTTAGGACAATCACTTTAGTTAAACATTTCAATGTTTGAACTTATGAAACTTTCATTTTATATAATGAAATGAAATGTTCATTTTCTTACAATTATTGGTGATTTTTTAAGAAAAACAGTAGATTTTGTTTTAAAGGTTGAGATTTTGACCCATTAGATGCTCCTCAAAACACAGTGCTCCCGCCATGCACAGAGTTTTCATCAATGATGTAGATGTTGCATTCATATTATCAATGGTGTAGTAGAACATGTCTTGAGTGATCTAATATATGAGGCAATTAGCAGTGCATAGCTGGAGCATGACTTACACTTATTTTAGCGTGCAAGTCAGTTACTTTAGATAACTATAACTAGTGAATTTCAGTGGTTTTGTTGGTTTAAAATGGTATGTTTTATCTGACATTTCCACCTAACTATAATGTCTTTTTGACCTTTGTTTTTTTCAGTGAGAAGTGGGGACCACTGCAAAGTGCAGGGCCTGGGGCAAACAGGCCCAACTGCTCCCCCTTGTGAAGGCCCTTGTGAGGTTTACAGTATATTCCAGATATTTAAATGTATATTACATGATGTGTTCCTAATCCTTTGCAGATTGACATCATTCGTGTACTGCCATGGAAGTTTTTGGTTTCACTTAACCATAGATGAGACCGTTCAGCAGTAGGCATAAAATATATAGAGAAGGTCATAAAACAGAGTGTGAGAAATTGATCTGATTACAAAAAACTCACTGGGATATCTGAGTACAATAAGAAAAAGCCCATATGCCTTTTATCAACAGAGGATATAAGTGAGATTCAGAGGAGCAACTAACAGGGAAGAAATAATTCAAAATGACTTCAAAGAGAGGAAGAGATGAGGGAATGGAGAAAGTGGCCGGGGAGGAGAAGGTTAGAGGAACAAAGCATTTGAAGGTTGCAAGCAGATATGTGAATAGGTTAGTGTGCCATCTCTATGAGGGGCAGGCCTGTAGCTTTTCAGTGTGTTGTGCATTGTCATGTAATCTTATACCTAAACCTTAAGCATGAAAAACCTATGCAAGATGAAAAATGACTTTCCTTTCAGAAAATGGGGGCACACCACAGATTTTGAAACTTAAGTTTACTCCAAATGCAGCAAGTACTTGTCCTTCGGTGTTCCCCTCTTACAAACCAGAGGGCAAAAGGTTCAAGGAGCAAACCCACCTTTACTCAGGGCTTCACTGCTTGCACCTCTCTACCCTTACTGCCCATAACCAGGGTACACCTGGTCCTTCCTGTGGTTCCACCATAACAATAAGATCTGGAGCCAGACAGGTGATATTCCTATGCTTCACTACTTGCACCTCTCTAAACCTAGCATCATGTGTGGCAGGAAGATAACCCATATTCCCAGGCTTCACTGTCTGCACATCTTTAAAACTACCACTTAGTGGGAAAAAGGTCATATTCTTAGGTTTCAATGCCTGTGTCTCTCTAAACCTTCCACTGGGAGCAAATAGGACAAATTCCTAGGCTTCACTACCCGTGCATCTCTCAATGCTACCTATTGGAATACAAGCCATATTCCTAGGGTTCACTGCCTCCACCTCTCTAAACCTACCACTGATGGGCAGATAGTCTACATTCATAGGCTTCTCTGCCTACACATATCTAAACCAGCCACCTGGGGGCAGACAAGCCATATTCATAAGCTTCACTGGCTGTAACTCTCTAAGCCTACACCGGTGGGCAGCTAGTCCATATTCCTAGGCTTCACTTCCTGTACTTCTCTAAATTTGCCATCTGGGGCAGGCAGGCCACATTTCTAGGCTTCACTACCTACACATCTCTAACGCTAATAAATAAAGTCAGGTAGTTCCTACTCTTATTTCCATCTCTCCAACCAAATCACCTTATGGCAGATAGGCCATATTCCCAGGCATCACTGCCTGCACAGATCTAAACCCAAGATCTGGGGGTTGACAGACCTATGGCCTGGGCTTAATTTTCTGCACCTTTTCAACCCTAATACCCTACCACCACAGTCCATAGTCTACTCCTACGCTTTACTGGCTGTGCCACTCTAACCATAATAGCGATGGGAAGACAGACCAATCCCAGGGTTTTAATGCCTGGCACACATCTAACGCTACCACTTGGGGAAGACAGTCCTTTGCCCTTGGATCTTGCAGCTTTCACAATTGTACTGAACTCTCGATCCCTGGCCTACTTTCTACCTGCAAAGTTCTAACCACCTCCAATGGAAGCAAATAGCCCCTACCAAGTCTCTAGAGATTCAAGGCAATAGGGTGCATGTGCCCTACACTGAAGTAGCCCTCCCTGTCCCTTGGCCTCACAAAACTTGTTTAATACTCCCAATCCTTGTTCTAAACAAGCCTACAATGTATGCATAGATATACACATATGATATTTGTATTATAATAACCTGGTTAAAAGACAGTGGCAGGCCCTTTCTGCACGGTACCCCAGATTTTTGCTTACGTTTGCTGAACCTGTTTTTGTTGGTGTTTAGTACATTCCATCACTCAATCAATCAAGGGATTTCTAAAGCACACAGCTACTCAAAGAGTGTCCAGGCACTAGTGGACTAATTGACCGCCCTAACAAAAGCCAGCTGACTGATATGCTGATTGGGGCAACCAAGGTTTTAAGGCTGCATTTGAAACGCATTCATCTTTCATACCCCTTAGGGCATTACACACAGTGGTAGCAAGAAAGTAGAATGAGCTGGCATGCCATTGTTGCCTTCTGATTCGTGGGACCACTACCAACACAGTGTTGGAGGAGGGAAGGGTTCTTACAGGATGATATTGAGTAAACCTTTTGGCAAAAGACCAAGGGCCTGACTGATAAAAGGCTGTATGAGCAAGTGTGAGACCTTTGATCCGTATTCTCTCCTTAATTAGCAGCCAATGAAGCTCCTTAAGGTGTAGGCGAATATGAGGACATCAAGGAATTTTTAATAAAAGTCATGCTGCTGCATTCTGTACCAACTAAAGTTTCCTCAACTGGTGTGCCTGAAGACCCCAGTAGAGAGATTTGGCATAACTGAGCCAGGAGGTGATGAGGGCATGTAGAACTATCTTCTAAGGCTGTATTGGAAGTAGGTACAGGAACTGCACACTTTATTCCTGCTAACCAGTAATAAAATGCTTGTGTCTCTATTAAACACAGAAAAGTGCTATACTCCTAATTGACCCCTTTTAATTTACTTATAGGTATCTAGTTAATGGTGCTACATGTACCCAGAGCCGTAAATTAAAGGCTACTAGTGGGCAGAAGTACTCATAAAATAGCCATGTAAAACATGTCCCAGGCTCTCCACTGCATAATTTAGTGCAGTTTTAAGCTGCCATTTCAACATGGCAAAATAAACCTTTTGCCTCGTCTAAGCTCTCATTTTTAATAATTATAGGTCACTACTAAAGTAGTGCCTAAAGGCTGATAGGGAGGAATGCATGGTATTTAAAAAGGAGGGCATGATTACTTAGGTCTCACAAGCTGTACATGTCCTGGGAGTGAAAAACTTCTTAGTCAATTTTCAGTGTAGCAAGACGTTCGATCCCCCAGCCTCACACTGGGTTATCTTATTACACTCAATAGGTGATAAATTCAGTGTGGGAACAGGTAGACATATAGGCCCTCATTACAACCCTGTCAGTAAATGCCACCTACTGCTGTGCTGACGGCTGCCAACATACCGTGACCGCAGTGGTATTCCGCTACGGGTATTATGACCCACACATAGAAATCTGCCACAATACAGACACTCACACAAGTCCGCCAGACCAAAGGTCAGTGATAAACTGGTGATAGCAAAACCCACACTGTTACGCCAACAGGAATACGCCCACAGTATCACGACTCACGAATCACTGTGGCGGTCTTTCAATCGCAGTAAACCATTGGTGGTACATACCACTGCGCTCAAAATACACTCACACATACAAAACTACACCACATTGGACAATTCAAAATACACACACCTGGCACACATACACACACCACACCCACACACCCACATTACCCACAACCCCTTACAGTGAAAAAAACGAACACCCTCACCCATACACCATTCGCGCACATCACAGCATATACCACAACACATCACCCCACACATCACCCCACACATCCTCACACATATCACTCACACCACATCCATGGCACCCCAAAGACACCCCAGGTTTTCAGAGGAGGAGCTAAGGGGCATGGTGGAGGAAATCATCCGGGTAGAGCCAAAGCTATTCGGATCACAGGTGCAGCAATCCTCCATTGCAAGGAAGATGGAGCTATGGCGGAGAATCGTGAACAGGGTCAACACCGGGCAGCACCCCAGAACTAGAGATGACATCAGGAAAAGGTGGAATGACCTATGTGGGAAGGTGAGTTCCGTTGTTGCAAGACACCAGATTGCTGTACAGAGGACTGGCGGTGGATCCCCACCTCCTTCCCCACAACTAACAACATGGAAGAAGCAAGTCTTGGCAATCATGCATCATGGGCCTCGCAGGAGTAGCAGGAGGACTGCACTCTGGTAAGTCAAATCTTTACTACTACATCCCCTACCCTACCTGCATGCCATTACATACTCCCAACCTTTCCATCGCTCCCATCACTCCATCACCTCACATATACCCCACCATAACAACCCACCCATCCCAATACCAAGCCCTGCATGCAACAACAATGCATGTACAACACCCCAGACCTGCATGGACACCCATCACCAAAGCATGCCCAGTAGGGAGACTCAGCCAGCCCACAAATTCACCACCCACACAAGGCCAAGCCAACAGGGAAAGCACAATCATACATGGAAACACACCCATGTACAAGGTGGCACACGCAGATACATTATCAATGCATTTGCATTGCAACAGGACCCCTACTCAACATCACCGGAGAGGAGGTGGCAGCTACATCCAGTCCCCCCACTGAAGAGGCCCACAGTGACGACAGCAGCTCTGCACGCCTGGATCAGGATGACCAACCTGGCCCATCAGGGGCCTCTGGGCAGTCGGTTCCCCTGCCACACTCCCAACCCACCACAGAGCCGCCCCCCTGAGGAAACACCAGCGCCCAGCGGGCCCATGCCACAATCCCCAGGACATGTCAATCAGCAGTGTGTCCACCACTACCGGGACCACAGGCAACTCCACAAAACAGGACGAACAGGGACCTGGGGTCAGTGGGCTCACGGTTCAGGGGACAGAGGCACAGGACAACAGGGAAGCTGGGAGGACTGCTGTGCGACAGGGGGAGGACTGATTTGCGACAGGGGGAGGACAGGCCCACGGAACCCACTCTCCACGAGGCACTCTCAAACATCCTGGGAGTATACCATCATTCACAGGAGACCATGGGCCAGGTATTGGCCAAGTTACAGGAGACCCAGTGTCTGCAGGAGGGACAGTACCTGGGGATCAGGGAGGATCTAACAAAAATCTACACCATCCTGGTCACCATTGCAGGGGTGCTGGCTGACATGGGCAAGACCATAAGGGAGGCAGTGGCACAACAAAGGGCGCCTGACACTAGCCAAACCGAGGAACAGCCTTCCACCTCTGCCGGCGCTAGTGGACAGGAGGCACCACCACAGGAACAACAGGCCACCAGCACTCCACCCCCTGCAGAAGGAGAACCACCCCCCAAACGGTCCCTGCGATCCAGGAAGAAGACACAGAATATTGCCAGGACCCCCACCAGGAAATAGGACTCTCCTGATTGTCACCCTTCTGTCCCACTCTGTTGCCCTGTCCACCTTGAACTGCCATTGCTCCCCTTCCAATGCCCCCTTGGACAATGCACCTGTGATACCAAGAGACTGGACTCTAACTGGACATTCCTCCACCATCACCGCAGCCCCTTGCACACACCCCTATACTTTTTGGCACATAAATAAACACCCTTGAAACAAATACCATACTGGAGTCAGTGTAATGAATCTCAAATGTATTAGAACAACATTTCCAAAGCATTGCAAAGTATATGTACGGTGAAATTTACTACAGGATGACCTTTGGTGGGCAGCAGTACATATAGCAGGAGCCAGAATGGGGGACACAGATCTGAAAATAGAGAATCCAAAGGGAACAGTCAGTGGCCATAGACATAGGGTAAGAGGCTGCCATGTACAATGTCCAACAGATTAGTGAAATGTTAAGTGAAGTTACAGTGTCTTACCTGTGTGTCACTGGAAGTACTGCTGTATTAAATTTGTTCTGTTGTCAACATCTTCTTCCTCTGCCTCCTCTTCATCACTGTCCACAGGCTCCACCACTGTCACATGACCATCTCCAGGCACATCCTCCTGCAGAAAAGGCAACTGGCGTCTCAAGGCCAGGTTGTGCAACATGCAACATGCAACGAGGATCTGGCACACCTTCTTCGGTGAGTAGTACAGGGAGCCACCTGTCAGATGGAGGCACCAGAACCTGGCCTTCAGGAGGCCAAAGGTTCTCTCAATTATCCTCCTTGTACGCCCATGTGCGTCATTGTAACGTTCCTCTGCCCTTGTCCTGGCATTCCTCACTGAGGTCAGTAGCCATGAGAGGTTGGGGTAACCAGAGTCATCTGCATATATCGAGGGATAACTGTTAGCCACACACTCACCCTTAGGGGCTATCCCATACCAAGACACCAACTGATTCTCGGTGGGGACCTTTGGCTCACCTATTAGCCACACCCGGTGCCTCTGGAGTTGGCCCATCACATATGGGATGCTGCTATTCCTCAAGATAAAGGCATCATGCACAGAGCCAGGATATTTGGCATTCACATGGAGGATGTACAGGTCCACCAATCACACCATCTGCACATTCATTGAGTGATAGCTTTTTCTATTCCTGAAAACCTGTTCATTTCTCCGGGGGGGGGGGACAAATGCCACATTGTACCATCAATGGCACCAATGATGTTGGCGATATGTCCCAGGGTATAAAAATCAGCCTTCACTGTGGCCAATTCATCCACCTGGGGGAACACAATGTAGCTGCGCATGTGTTTCAGCAGGGCAGACAACACTCTGGTCAACACGTTGGAGAACATTGGCTGAGACATCCCTGATGCCATGGCCACTGTAGTTTGAAAGGAACCACTTGCCAGGAAATGGAGCAATGACAGGACCTGCACTAGAGGGAGGATACCTGTGGGCTGGCGGATAGCTGACATCAGGTCTGGCTCCAATTGGGCACACAGTTCTTGGATTGTGGCACGATCAAGTCTGTATGTGATGATAATGTGTCTGACCTCCATTGTCGACAGGTCCACCAGGGGTCTGTACACCGGAGGATGCCGCCATCTCATACGCTGCCTCAGAGGTTGAAGCCTGTGGAAGAGAAAGGTGAGCCGGGGGTCATATTTCCACATATATTGCACATATATTGCACTAATGCTGATTTGTTTACTTTACAGACACAGTATGTGAACTCAGGAGTCAGTTGATGTGCCAATGTCTGCTGTGACGCAGTTAGGTGCCATACCCTGTGCCCCCCTGAAATGGCGGATGCCTGACTTGTGAGAAGGGACAAGTGGAAATGAGGTAATTGCGCTCGCGTTGTGTGCCATAGCGGTAGGCGGTCGATGACCGCCGTGCAGATTCGCATTGGTTATTATTAGGCCCTATGGGTTCCAGGAGCCAATGGCGATGTACATCGGCAGTGACGGTACGCACCGCCACGGACATCACCACCATTTTCTAACTGTTCACTCGCTTGCTACCTGACCTTCAACAGGAGAGGACCTACAATACAAGTGCTACTGTGGCCTGTGTCTGGAAGCAACAATGGCTCATGTGTCTGGGGAAAGGGCCCTTGCCTTCACTGCGGAGGAGTTGGAGAAACTGGTGGATGGGGTCCTACCCCAGTACACATTAATCTACGGTCCTCCAGACAAACAGGTGAGTACACTGTGAGCATGATGTGTGGGCAATGCATGTTTGGAGTGGTGTGGATGTAAGCCACATGTTGGAGGGTGCTGAGGCATTCTGGCCTGAGTGCTGCATGAGAGATGGTCAGTGTATGTGCGTGAGGCCATGGGTGGGAACTGGTGGGCAATGAGTATGCCGGTCCAGACGGGTGAGTAAATTCCTTTTATGCTGTTTTTTCCCTCCAGGTCAGTGCCCACCAGAAAAAGGGTATTTGGCGTGCCATCGCCAAGGAGGTGCGGACCTTGTGGGTCTATCACAGGCGGAGCACCCACTGCCGCAAGAGATGGGACGACCTACGCCGCTGGACCAAGAAAATGGCGAAGGCCCAGCTGGGGCTGGCCTCCCAACGTGGAAGGGGTGCCTGTCGCACCATGACCCCCCCTGATGTTCCACATCCTGCAGTGGCCTATCCGGAGTTGGATGGGCGCTTGAGGGCATCACAGCAGCCACAAGGGGGTGAGTACAGATTCTGAAAGCTGACTTTGCGCGCTTTAGGAGGTCGCTGGGTGGGGGATGTGGGCTGTGGGTGCCCCTAGGCCAGGGCAATCATGGCAGGGTAGGTCCCTTGTTGGGCAGGCTCTGGCACACTCCTACCCCAATGGTGTAAGTGGCCATCTACTACTGTGCAGGGTTCTGTGGGTTCCAGGTGTGCAGATCCTGGCATTAGGCATTGTACCCCATGGGCTGGTGACTGTCTCAGTAAATGGTTGGGCATGGCCTAGTGCATAGGGCAGCTCCCTGAGTGTTGTGTACGCCAACAGTAGTGGTGTTGCTGCATTGACCAAGTGTATCCTCTGTCTTTTTCCCCCACTTTTTGTTTTGTCGCCCTGTCCTTGTATGTATTAGCATCATCTGGCGGAGGAGCAGAGGCACCGACAACAGAGGGAGCTGCATCCCACATGGGCTTGAAGGCTGAATCCACCAAGGGTGAAGGCACCAGTGGGACGGAGGGCGAGGAGAGCTCCACAACAGGGACAGGAGGGGAGACCACTGACAGCAACTCCTCCTCAGATGGAAGCTCCCTGGCGGTGGTGGACACCTCTGTGGCCACCCCAACAACAGGTACAGCCGCCACCCCCCTTTACCAGCACTGCCCTCCCAGCATCCCCTCAGCGTGTTTCCCGTGCCCGCTCACCCAGGAGGGTGGGCATCTCCTTCGCCCTAGGCACTTCAGGCCCTGCCCCAGTCAGCCCTGCTGCCCTCATTGAGGAGGTTATTGACCTCCTGAGATCCCTCACTGTAGGACAGTCAACCATGCTGAATGTTGAGAGGCATTTGCTACAAACGAATGCATACCTGAGGGCATTCACTCTGGCTTGGCGGCCCGTCAGAGAGCATTTCAGGCTCCGGCCTCAGCACTGATTGCAGCCATTGTTCGTGTGTCCAGCCTCCCCCCTCCAACTTCAACTACCCAGACCCAATCCCCTCTACCTCAGCCTATCCCAAGCACACCTTCAGACCAGCATGCACCCAAATCACCACACAAAGTGGCTCAGGCAAACATAAGCACCACACTTCTTCTCACAGGCACTCACACAAGCACCATGCCTGTGCAAACACACCAACATCCACTGCCTCCACAGTGTCCCCCTCCTCCTCCTCATCCCCCTCCCTCCCAATAGGGTCTACACTCATACCTGCATGCACTACATCTTCATCCACTACCTCCATCACCAGCACGCCCATCACAACACACCCCTCACTGGAAGTCACCACCCACTGTGTCTGTGACCCCCTCCTCCCAGAGTACACAAACGCAAGCACCCACCAAACAGCCGTCCACCTGTATCTGCCAAGGTTGGGTAGGGGAAGAAAACCCAAGGTATGGCACTTCAGGCCTCGGAGGCTCCAGGTGCGGGACTGGTGCCCACCATCAGTACCGACAGCCCCGCAACCTGTACCGTGACAAGCACCGTCGCAGGCACCCCCACCTACACCACCATCTGCACTGCAACCTGTACCGCCACCTGCACTGCCACCACAACTGTCAGCAGCATCATCCCCAGTGGGCAGCCGTCCGAGGCTGCAGGAGACGGCCTGGTGTCTCCCTCCACCACTACCAGCACCTGCACCACGCCCAGCACCGGCAGCATCCCCACCGCAGGCACCGCCACAAGCATCGCCACCTGCACCGCCATCTGCACCGCCACATGCCCAGCCAGTGCCACAACAACTGTCAGCAGCAGCATCCCCAGTGGGCAGCCGTCCGAGGCTGCAGGAGACGGCCTGGAGTCTCCCACCACCATTTGAAGCGCCCCCACCAGCACCGGCACTACCACCTGTTTGCAACCTTACTCGCCGCAGGATGGAGTCAGGCCCTGCCTCCATGGAGTATCATGCTACCTGTTCCCTGCAAATCTCGTGCCTCAGACACCCAGGTGAGGGAATGTGAACTGCCACACACCAAGTGCAGCATCACTGGGCACAATGCCCCCTCCAGAACCAGTGAAGAAATGCATCCTCTATCACTATCCTTGGCAGGATGAAGCAGACTGGGCACAATGCCCCCTCCAGAACCAGTGGAGAAATGCATCCACTATCACTATCCTTGGCAGGATGAAGCAGACTGGGCACAATGCCCCTTCCAGAACCAGTGGAGAAATGCATCCACTATCACTATCCTTGGCAGGATGAAGCACACTGGGCACAATGCCCCCTCCAGGACCAGTGGAGAAGCCACCCACTGGAGAGACTTGAGAGACTGTGGCTTTGCACTCCCCAGGACCAAACAGTGGACAAACCACCCACTTGAGAGACTTGAGAGACTGTGGCTTTGCACTCCCCAGGACATCACTGTGGGCATGTTGCCCTCTCCAGGAGCAGTGGCGTAGTACCATCTTCCGGCTGAGGTGCCCCCCTTCGCCTTCCCTCTGAGGTGCCTGTGTGTTTACGACCTGATGCCCCTGCAGTGTTCTCTCCGTTTTGAGGCAGGAGTCAAGTGTGGGCTTCGCCCATGATTTTCTGGCCCAATGGGCCATGGACATTTGCAAGGGACAGTGTACGGCCTTCTGTACATATTGTAAATATTTGTATATATTGTTTTTCAAATCGTTAACTATATCTGCATATTTAAAAATATCACTGTTTGAACTCAATTCCTTTTATCCTAGCGTTCTTCCAGGGGGGAACGGGGTGTAACTGTACTGTTGCTGCATGTTTTTGTGTGTATGGTGTTGTGGGTGAGGGTGGGGGTGTTGCGTGCTGCGTGTGTCACTCTCTTTTTCCTCCCCCCCGTGTGCTTGGTACAGTATTCACCGTGGTTGTCGCCGCCGCCTTTGATATCCGTCGTGTATGAGGAGGTAGACCAGCATTGGCAGGACCTGCAGCTCGGGCTCCATGGCGTCCTGGGTCTCTGTTGAGTGTCGAGAGGTGAGTGGTTTCCCCTCAAAGTCCTGTTTCTGCCGTGCTTTTGATGGCATTGGTACCGGTAAATTGTCTTCTGCCTATCTGTTGGCAGTGACCACCGCAGTGTTTGTTGCTACTGCCGTGGCGGTCAGTGTGTTAAAATTGCTGTCTATGTTGGTGGTTTCCGCTGTGGTCGTGATCCCATTTTTTTTACTGCCGGCCTGTTGGCGGTATTACCGCTGCTTTATCACTGACCGCCAGGGTTGTAATGAGGTCCATAGTTCTTTGACTCACTGATTTGTAAATTAAAATCCTCTTTAATAGTAAAGTCTGAGAAATGTGCCTTTCTGCCAGTGTCCAAGGTCACATGACAGTGAATGGCTCTACTGGGATGTGTTGTGTACGCCATCCAGACATGGTACAAAAGGGCCTTGGTTGTGGGGCAGGTTGATCCACTACTGAGCAGGATGGTCTGGGAGGTTGTAACTAGTCCTGTCTGATTGTCAAAGAGTAGCCTGGCAGCTGTCTTCTCCCCCTTCAAGACTTCAAAGGCTGCCTACCCTACCACTGACAAATTGTAGCTCACACCTACACCTGCCTGCCTTTGTCCCCTAGACAGATTGGAGTCAAACCTGTGAAAGGGGGATGATTAGACAAAGAGGGCACCCCGCAACCACAGGCATCCATAAGATTGGGACTCTCAGAACCTCTCATCAGACCACTCATGAACCTGTGAAAGATTCAGAAGAAGGACTGTCCTGATGTCTGAAAAAGGAAGATTGGCCTTGCTTGCCTTGAACACAGGATTCCCAGAAGTGACTCCAAGGGATAGTTGGCTACCTCCTGTTTGAATTATGCTGACACAACACGCTTCCAAAGGCTTTCCCTGGGATTTCCCAGCTGACCAGCATCAACTGAACCTGCCTGAGACCTGCTGCTGGCCTGTGGTGGAGTGAGTCCTGATCCCCAAGTGGTGCCTCCAGGACCCTTGGCTGACATCAGAGTGTGTTCCTCCTGCTTCAAAACTGAACTCCAGGTGAAACTCCTGATGTTTGGGCTCTTCGTGAGCAGGCACTTTGTATCAGCACCGATTGCCACGTCTACCACCAATGCAATGTTTGACGACGACCTGCACTGAGTGCCAAGCAGCGAATGCCTGTGTCTCCCATCAACATGAAGCTCCAGCAACAACCTGCTCCTCGTGTCCACAACTATCTCCCTTGCAGCCCCTGGCAACACAAAGCTTCAGCTGAGGCTCCTCACATGGACTTGGACTGTAAGAAAATAAACTCTTCATGGGGACGAGCCTGATCCCTGTATCTGACCCACCGTTCATTGCAGTCGGCCTGGACTTGTGAGTTTGACCTAGTCCAACGCCACCAGATAACTATGAGGGGTGCTTTGAGCTTTTTTGGTGCTATTTTCACCTGAAACTTAAAAAAGTTATAACTCTGGTTCTACTGATTGAATTTCTGATGTACTTTTAGTTGGGATTTTGCTTGTGTTGTGTTTTTACTTTATTACTTTTAGAAATGTGGTTTCTGGTTGGCAAAGGTATACACCCTGTCCAAGCAGGAACTACAGTCCTAGTCAGGGTAACTCAGATACACAGTAAAAGTTGACCTGTGTTCACCCTTTGGTAGCATGGCACACAGCAGTCAGGCTTAACTTAAGAGGTAATGTATAAAGTATTTGTGTAACACCTCAAACAGTGAAACAGTGAAAACATCACATGAAAAGACACCACACCTGGTTAGAAAATAGAGCTTAATTTTCATAGTAAAACATGTCCAAAATTGCAAAAATCCAATCTGTAGAAATTAAGATATTAATTTGTAAATATTAAAATGCAATTTAGTGCTTAAAAGCATAAAGGGCCAACTAGGGCTATATAGTTGCTTTAGACCGCGTGAAATCCAAAAGTTCACTTGGGGAGGGGTCAGATACAGTCCCAGGTAAGTTCTACAGAAATTCTACCTTTTCAAAGTTGAGCCAAGAGTCTGTTTCAGGAGGAAGAAGTTCACTGGGAACAAGGAGAGCACCTCTGGCAGTGGTCTGCAAGTGTGAAGAGTCAGCCGGGCATTGCAAACGGGCATACTGGAGCCGCGTTGTCAAGGGTAGCGATGCTTGCTGTGCAAAGAGAAGTACTTGCGGTGGCTTGTGCTGATTCTTTGTACGAGCAGTGCAGTTCTGGTGTGAGCTGGCCTGTTCGTCATCATGAAGATCCCAAAAATTTACTTTTAAGAGCCACAAAACAACTTTCAAGGCTCCAGCACTGGGCGAGCACCTCTTGAGGGTCAGGAGCTTGTTTAAGACAGGTCCATGAGCTGTAGCAGATGTGTTGAAAGTCTTTTTTGTCCCTGAGACTTCAGAAGAACAGAAGACAAGTGATGAAGTCCTTGGAGTCACTCGGGTTCTGGGTTGAAGAGATTCAGGTCCAGTCCTTCTCACTCCCAGGCAAGGGGGCAGCAGGCAGCAAGTCAGCTCAGCAAAGCAGGAGTCCAGCAGAGTAGCAGCTCAGCAGACTGGCAGTCCTTGTAGCAGTACAGCAGTCCTTCTTCCTGGTGGAGTATCCACAGGTCTAGAAGTGTACTGAGTTGGTGGTATCAGAGGTCTAGTACTTATACCCAGTTGTGCCTTTGAAGTGGGGGAGAATTTAAAGAAAGGTCTTTGAAGTGCACAGAGGTCCTCCCTTCCTTTGCTGGTTCCAGGCTCACTACAGGGGGGTATTTTGCCCTTTGTGTGTGGCAGGACCCTGCCCATTCAGGTGTAAGTGTTAGTCCCGCCCTCCCATCCTTCCCAGGATGGCCCATCAGGATGTTGATGGCCTATCAGTCACACTTAAGCTCCCCGTGTGTGCAGCTGGAGACAGTCAGTAGGCACCAAATGGCTATGGTAAGAAAATGCCAACTTTCTATAAGTGGCATTTTCAGAACTGCAATTTAAAAGTCAATCTCATCATTAGTTATGAATTTAAATTGAGAGTTCAGAGACACCAAACTTAACAAGCTTATCTCTTCCAGATTGGGAATTACATTTACAAAAGGTAATATGGTAATCCCAATGGTATCCTATGGAAAATATAGGCCCTGCAGCAGTGAAAAACTAATTTGGGAGTTTGTTTACTACCAGGGCATGTGAAACGTAAAAGTACATGTCCTGCCTATTACAACATTGCACCCTGCCCCTTGGGCCATATAGAGCCTACCTTGGGGTGACATATGCATAAAAGGGGAAAGTTTAAGCCTAGCAAAAGATTTAACTTGTGAGGTCAACATGGCAGTTTAAAACTGCACACACAGGCTCTGCAATGGCAGGCCTGACACATGGTTAAGGGGATGCTTAGGTGGGTCGCACAATCAGTGCTTCAGGTCCATTAGTAGCATTGAATTTACAGGCCCTGGGCACATGTAGTGAAATTTAATGGGGAGTAAATTAATTATGCCAATTGGGTATGAACCAATGTTACCATGTTTTATGAGAGAGAGCAGAAGACCTGTAGCACTGGTTGGTAGTGGTAACGTACATGGAGCTCAGAAGCCAGCAAAAACAAAGTCATAAAATGGAGGGAAGCCGGCAAAATGTTGGGAGGAAGACCACCCTAAGGCTGTCAGGTCTAACAATTAATACTTGAGTACAACATAAATACTTCACACATTGCCTCTTAGTTAAGCCTGACTGCTTTTGTACCAAGCTTCCAGAGGGTTTAGCACAGCTTTAATTAGTGACTAATGACCCAATTTCTTACAATAACACACACACAAACTCAATTTAAACCTTTGAAGTATGGTGAGGTACTCTTCATAGCGAGACTGAACAGGGTAAAACAGAGACTGATTTTTCATTCAGGAAGAGGGTAAGAACTGCCTTTTCATAAAAACCAAAGTGGGCCTGCATAACTGTATACTTCAGTAGAAACAACCAGATCCGGCGCTCCCTTGCGTGTCTTACAGCACTTAATATGCTCAACCTATATTGTGTTGCATTTAAGAGTACACACAGATATTCACATTTAAAAAATGTATCTTGCAGAACTAGACATATTGGGAACATCTGAGTTTGAAGCTTCCCTTTGTGGCCCCAAACTTTGGGAAATTCATCTGTCCATGGCTCAAAAGTGAAAAGCCTGAGTTTTCTGTTGGATACAGATGTTAATCTTAATCAGCAGACAAACTCAATAGTTTCTTCCTGCTATTACCAAACGAAATTTAGGTGGAAAACACTACCATGTATATCTCCTCCTCTCAAAGCATTAGTTTTCAAAGTGGGGATTGTTTCCAGATTGGACTATACCAATGCCTGTTACCTGGGTCTTTCTGCATGGGCCTTCTCTAAGCTTCAAGGTGTTTTAAACACGGCAATGTGCTCGGTTTACAACTTTTGTAAATTTGGCCTGCCATGCAAATTTTACATGTCCTAAAATCACCAGTCTGATGCGGACATGCAGTGCTCCCTGGTATTGCCCGCATTTTTTACAGTGCAATTCATGGACAATATTGTATGCCTAAAGCTGTTTTTATGCTTATCAAAATTAAGAGCGACTTTTAAAGTTAGTTTTTATTAGCCTGTTTGTCAATTAAATTGTGCCGCTTTTCTTTTCGGTCATTTTGCTGCACCTGCACTTTCTTGACTTCTCCGGTCACCCCGGCTTCGGCCGATTATGTGTATATTTCTATTTATTTATAGTTTCTTAAAACATATGTATCACTACTATGTCATAACAATAAAATACACACACACTCTTTAAACCTTTTTGACTAAGTATTTTTTACCCATGGTTCTAATTATGTATTGTGTGTGCATATGTGTGTGTGTATTCATGTGTGTGTGTGTGTGTGTGTGTGTGTGTATATATATATATATGTATGTATGTGTATATGTTGTTTTTGTGCTTGGCATGTTCGTGGATCATTGCATGGCTCCTGGGTGGGTTGTTATACTAGATATCTATGAATTCCTGCTCTCATCTTATCACACGTATCTACTCATCATCATATGTCATGTCTCTATCAAACTATCCTCCATTCTCACTCTGACTCATCCCAAATCCCTTCTACTACTTTCATCTCCTAAATCAAATCAAAATCAAATCATTAACATTTATAAAGCGCGCTACTCACCCGTGCGGGTCTCAAGGCGCTAGGGGAAAAAGGGGGGGGTTATCGCTGTTCGAACAGCCAGGTCTTTAGGAGTCTCCGGAAAGCCGAGTGGTCCTGGGTGGTCCTGAGGCTGGTGGGGAGGGAGTTCCAGGTCTTGGCCGCCAGGAAGGAGAAAGATCTCCCACCCGCCGTGGAGCGGCGGATGCGAGGAACAGCAGCGAGTGCGAGGCCAGAGGAGCGGAGGAGGCGGGTGGGGACGTAGAAGCTGAGGCGTCTGTTGAGGTATTCCGGTCCCTTGTCGTAGAGGGCTTTGTGTGCGTGGGTGAGAAGTCGGAAGGTGATCCTTTTGCTGACAGGGAGCCAATGCAGGTGTCTCAGGTGTGCGGAGATGTGGCTGCTGCGGGGTATGTCGAGGATGAGGCGGGCCGAGGCGTTTTGAATGCGTTGCAGGCGATTTTGGAGTTTGGCTGTGGTCCCGGCGTAGAGGGTGTTGCCGTAGTCCAGGCGGCTCGTGACGAGGGCGTGGGTCACGGTTTTTCTGGTGTCGGCGGGGATCCAGCGGAAGATCTTGCGGAGCATGCGGAGGGTGAGGAAGCAGGCGGAGGACACGGCGTTGACTTGCTTGGTCATGGTGAGAAGAGGGTCCAAGATGAAGCCGAGGTTGCGGGCGTGGTCTGTGGGGGTCGGTGCGGTGCCGAGGGCCATGGGCCACCAGGAGTCGTCCCAGGCAGACGGGGTGTTGCCGAGGATGAGGACTTCCGTTTTTTCAGAGTTCAGCTTTAGGCGGCTGAGCCTCATCCAATCTGTGACGTCCTTCATACCCTCTTGTAGGTTGGTCTTGGCGCTGGCGGGGTCCTTGGTGAGGGAGAGTATAAGTTGGGTGTCGTCGGCGTAGGAGGTGATGATGATGTCGTGCTTGCGTACGATGTTGGCGAGGGGGCTCATGTAGACATTGAAGAGTGTCTGGCTGAGTGATGAGTCTTGGGGTACGCCGCAGATGATCTCGGTGGGTTCTGAGCGAAACGGAGGGAGGTAAACTCTTTGGGAAAGGTTTGAGAGGAAGGAGGCGATCCAGTCCAGGGCCTGGCCTTGGATCCCGGTGGAGCGGAGGCGGGTGATTAGGGTGCGGTGACAGACGGTGTCAAAGGCAGCCGAGAGGTCGAGCAGAATGAGGGCGACTGTTTCACCGTTGTCCATCAGGGTTCTAATGTCGTCAGTGACTGAGATGAGGGCGGTTTCAGTGCTGTGGTTGGTTCGGAATCCGGTTTGTGAGGGGTCGAGCAGGTTGTTGTCTTCCAGGAAGGTGGTCAGCTGTTTGTTGACGGTCTTCTCAATTACTTTGGCTGGGAAAGGCAGAAGAGAGATGGGGCGGAAGTTTTTTAGGTCGCTCGGGTCAGCCGTAGGTTTCTTTAGTAGGGCGTTGACTTCGGCGTGTTTCCAGCATTGGGGCAAGGTAGCAGAAGAAAAAGAAGAGTTGATGACGGTCTGGAGGTGCGGGGCGATGATGTCGTCGGCTTTGTTAAAGATGAAGTGCGGGCAGGGGTCCGAAGGGGCGCCGGAGTGGATAGAGTTCATGATGGATTTGGTTTCTTCCGTGTTGATGTGGGACCAGTTGTTGAGGGTTATGGCCGTGGATGCCGGTTCGGTGGTGTATGGTTGGGTCTGGTGTCCGAAGCTGTCGTGGAGGTCGCTAATCTTGCGATGGAAGAAAGTGGCGAGGGATTCGCACAGATCATGTGAGGGCGTGACGGCGTTGGTGTTGGCGCTGGGGTTGGAGAACTCCTTGACGATGCTGAAGAGTTCTCTGCTGTTGTGTCTGTTTTTGTCCAGTCTGTCGGTGAAAAAGTTCCTTTTGCCAGCGCGGATCAGGTGGTGGTGTTCGCGGGTAGCGTTCTTGAGGGCGGTCATGTTGTCAGCGGTGCGGTCCTTGCGCCAGGCTTTCTCAAGGGCGCGACAAGTTTTCTTTGATTCTTTCAGGGTGTCAGAGAACCAGAGAGGTTTTTTGGTGTTGGTCTGTCGATGCGTGCGTTTGAGGGGAGCAAGGATGTCTGCGCAGTTGGAGATCCAGTTTGTGAGGTTGAGGGCTGCGTCGTTGGGGTCCGTGGTGAGGGTGGGTTGGTTGGCGGCGAGTGCGGAGAAGAGTTGCTCTTCGGGGATCTTGTTCCACTGTCGACGAGGGATGGGTTGGGTGCGGAGGTGGCGGGTCTCGCGTCGGAATGTGAAGTGGACGCAGCTGTGGTCGGTCCAGTGTAGGGCGGAGGCGTGGCTGAAGAAGACGTGTTTGCTGGCAGAGAAGATGGGGTCAAGCGTGTGTCCGGCGATGTGGGTGGCGGTGTTCACCAGCTGTTTGAGGCCGAGGTTGGCGAGGTTGTCGAGCAGGGTGGTGGTGTTGGGGTCGTTGTTTTGTTCCAGATGGAAGTTGAGGTCACCTAGGAGGATGTAGTCCGGCGAGGTGAGGGCGTGCGGGGAGATGAAGTCGGCGAAGTCCTAAATAACTCTGCCTAAGCTCTTCCCTCCACTTCCACATCTAACTCACCAAACCTCACTCTACTACTGTGACCTCCCACACAACCCTACTAAATTCTCCCACATTTATCTCAGCCTGCTACTATGCTCTCCCTAACCCTTCCACATACTCTTCCCTCCTCCACCCCCCTTTACTCATCCCAAGCCTTTGGGTTGAGTAAATGAAGGATATACTCCCAATTAACACTTCTGGATTTCTTGCCTCCTCCACCCCTCCATTACTCCAGTCAATCTAACTAACAAACTCTCATATCCGTGGCTCAAATTAACTCATAATAATACTAAAACTGTACTCATTATTTCCCGATACTAATCCATCACTAATTCTTGTTGGGTTCCAGAGTAGCGTGCTACTCATCGAAAAGCGCTTCAACACTTCGTCAGGGGTAGTAAGCGCTATATAAATACGATTACAATTACAATTGAGTGGAGGGAAGTCACACACTCCTGTCCTCTTGAGAGACAACCTTGGCCGCCATTTTCTCGGCGGTTAGCAGTCCAGGCTCTCTCAGTTGAAACCTGTCTGAATACTCTAAAATTACCAGCTTGATGTGGACAAGGCAAGCCCGTCTGCACCCTTCCGTCCCGAAAGCTGCCAGGAACCCTGCATCTCTGAACTCTGAGGTAAGAGGTACCTCTAGGCTTCTATACTCAAAGGACGATTTTAGGAGAGTAGAATTAAGATCACATCCTTAAAGATGGCTGTGTTACCATGTCATAGACATCTTTTCCGGAAAATGTATACCACCACCCACTCTAAATTAATTAATTAAATATTCACTCTGCGCCTCCCTTTGTTGGCCCCAGGCCACTCAAAGGACACTGTTGTCCATGACAACTCTATGAATATCCCACGTTCTCCCCTATGTGAATAACCAAACTACTGATACTGCCGGCACACATTCCTCAATAAAATGTCCGTTCCCTTCCAAAACACGCAATTGAAATATGGGACCTCATCACAACTCACCAACTTGATATATGGTTATTCACTGAAACCTGGCTTAATACCATGGCTACTCCATGTATCCCTATTGAAATACCCTCAAACTACAACCTTTTTAAGGTTTGACAGGGAGACTGAAGAGGGGGCGGAATTGTCATAGCTTTCTGCAACCCTGGCAAAGTCACTGGTCTGATACCCTCTGTGAGGACTGGGTAGAGCTATGTATCTTCATCCTGGAGATCACCCCATGTGATTCCTGGAGAGGTGCCTTAGTTTATTGTCTACCAGGATCCAAAAAAGACCTCAGTCAGAAGCTGACAGAATTCCTCGCCCCCTATGTGTTTGCTTCTAATAAATTCCTCTTAGTAGGGGATCTTATTTTCCATGCAGAACTGGTTTCAGTTCCTGAAACTCAATTACTATTTTCAGTTGTGGAGATGTGAGAGCTATCCCAGAAAATAAGAGGCCCTACACATACTGCTGGTCACACGTTAGACCTTATCTTTACAAACTCGTTGAACCTAGAGGTTAACTACCCCTTACCAGGTCAGACCACTTTATGATCTGCTTTCAAATTCCCTTTAAATAAGCTCAATGTAGTACAAAGAATGACTGTCAAAAACGGACAAGGCCCTGGAGAGAAACTTCAAATTCCATTTTTCCCCTATTTTTTCAACACAACATGTGATAAATTCCTCAGAGATTATTAGCACGCTCTCTAACTTTCAGGAATCCTTTTCCCACACTCTGGATATAAAATAATTTTTTCTCATTTCCACCAGGCGCCACTCCCTATTGTTCTCATAAGAGCTGAAGCAGGAGAAATTAGCCTGTAGGAAATTAGAGAAAAGATAGCACACCTCCAAATCTCTTCCAGACAAAACCACCTACAAGCTAGCTTCAAGTAGATATCAAAAAAGCTCAAACATGCTCGCAAATTACATCTTATTAATAGAATTAACAGTGCTGGCAGCTCAGCTAAAGAATTATTCAAGGTATTAAATGAGTTCATGAAGCCTACCGCAAGCACCTGGCCCATCCCAGCCTCCCAGAAACTGTGGGATATCTTGGCAAACTATTTTGAAGAAAGTTCTCCATTGGCTTCCTGTGGCACTGCAAATTGAGTTTAAGGCCCTTATCTGTGCACACAGTGCCGTTTGTGACATTGGCCCTGTTATCTTTAGGGATAAGTAGTAACACACACTCCCAAAGGTGCCCTGCAATCAGTTTCTAATTGTCTATTGCTAGTAACGAGGTTAAACGTATCAGAAAGGTGGGACCATTCAAACCTTTTCAATTCTGGTCTCTCGGTTATGAAATAAGCTACATTTGAAGGTTCCCTGTATCAAGAGCTACTTAGAATCTTGGAAAGCACACAAGAGATATATATTTTAATAAATGTTTTCATGTTCTGTTTTTTGCTCGAATTTACACATATTCGAAGTATGCAAGTACAATCACCTTCTGCTAACTTGAGAGCTCCAGATATAGTTAGAGAATTAAGCAGTAGCGGCTCACGGGTGTGTTACAGGGGACGGGGCGGAACGTGAGGGGAGCAGGGATGCAGCAGAGGGTAATATTAATTTAAAAAATGTAAAACATAAATAAATAAACTTACCTGCACGCCGTTCTCTGCCGCCGCTCCTCCGCCGGCTGCAGGCACAGGCTCCCAACCTGCTCTGCGGCCAATCAAGATGCTGCTCAGACAGCATTAGGATTGTCTGGGAGCGCCCAGCCACGGCTCTCCCAGACAGACTGGGAGCATTTGCCAGCTCTCTCCAGCCCGGCAGCAGTGTGCCAGGCTGGAGAGAGCCTACTGAGCATGTGTGTTTGGCCAGCCCAAGATGGCCGGCCAAGCACACATGCACACTGAGGGGAGTGCACAGTGCACTCCCCTCGTCCCTGTCATCCCCAATGCCCCGCCCCTTTAAGAATGAAAGGATAATAAACTTAGGGCCTGATTTATACTTTTTTAGTGACGCATTTGTGTCATTTTTTGACGCAAAAGCAGCGCAAACTTACAAAATTCAGTTATATTTTGTAAATTTGCACGCTTTTGCATCAAAGAATGATGCAAATGCGGTGCTAAAAAAGTATAAATCAGGCCCTAAGTTTATTATCTTTTCATTGTTAAAGGATTTACAGCGGTTGCTGCTGGCGGGGAGGTGACGCTCATCTGTCATATCAGAGGAGCTGCCACTGGAATTAAGTTTAACCCCTTCGCTGCCAGGCCTTTTCCCCCTCCTGTGCCGAGCCTTTTTTTGGCTATTAGGGGCAGTTCACGCTTAGGCCCTCATAACTTTTTGTTCACATAAGCTACCCACGCCAAATTTGTATCCTTTTTTTCCAACATCCTAGGAATTCTAGAGGTACCCAGACTTTGTGGGTTGCCCTGAAGGAGACCAAGAAATTCGCCAAAATACAGTGAAAAAGTTGGTTTTTTTCAAAAAAATGGGAAAAAGGGCTGCAGAAGGCAGCTGGTGGTTTTTCCCTGAAAATGGCACCAACAAAGGGTTTGTGGTGGCAAGATCACCATCTTCCCAGTTTTCAGGAACAGGCAGACTTGAATTGGAAAACCCAATTTTTCAATACAATTTTGATATTTTACTGGGACATACTCCATTTTTACTATTGTTTGTGCTTTCAGCCTCCTTCCAGTTAGTGACCAACATGGGTGAGAAACCAATGCTGGATCCCAGACAGCAAAACATTTCTGAAAAGAAGACAAAATTCTGAACTCAGCAAGGGGTCATTTGTGTAGATCCTACAAGCGTTTCCTACAGAAAATAACAGCTGAAATAAACAAATATTGAAATTGAGGTAAAAAAAAGCAATTTGTCTCCCCGTTTTACTCTGTAACTTTTTCCTGCGATGTCAGATTTTTTAAAGCAATATACCGTTACGTCAGCTGGACTCTTCTGGTTGCGGGGATATATAGGGCTTGTAGGTTCATCAAGAACTCTAGGTACCCAGAGCCAATAAATGAGCTGCACCTTGCAATGGGTTTTTATTCTATGCCGGGTATACAGCAAATCATTCGCTGAAATATAAAAAGTGAAAAATAGGTATCAAGAAAACCTTTGTATTTCCAAAATGGCCACAAGATAAGGTGTTGAGAAGCAGTGGTTATTTGCACATCTCTGAATTCTGGGGTGCCCATACTAGCATGTGAATTACAGGGCATTTCTCAAATAGATGTCTTTTTTACACACAAAAATGTAGAGAAAGACAAGGGGCAATAACACTTGTTTTGCTATTCTGTGTTCCCCCAAGTCCCACGATAAAAATGGTATCTCACTTGTGTGGGTAGGCCTAGTGCCCACGAAAGGAAATGGCTCAAAACACAACGTGGACACATCAATTTTTTTCACAGAAAACAGAGGTGTTTTTTGCAAAGTGCCTACCTGTGGATTTTGGCCTCTAGCTCAGTCGGCACCTGGGGAAAACTAGCAAACCATCGCATTTTTTAAAACTAGACACCTAGGGGAATCCAGGATGGGGTGACTAGTGGGGATCTGACCAGGTTCTGTTTCCCAGAATCCTTTGCAAACCTCAAAATTTGACCCAAGAAACACGTTTTCCTCTCATTTCGGTGACAGAAAGTTCTGGAATCTGAGAGGAGCCACAAATTTCCTTCCACCCAGCATTTCCCTAAGTCTCCCGATAAAAACTGTACCTCACTTGTGTGGGTAGGCCTAGCGCCCACGAAAGGAAATGGCCCAAAACACAACGTGGACACATCAACTTTTTTCACAGAAAACAGATTTGTTTTTTACAAAGTGCCTACCTGTGGATTTTGGCCTCTAGCTCAGCCGGCACCTGAGGAAACCTAGCAAACCAGCGCATTTTTGAAAACTAGACACCTAGGGGAATCCAAGATGGGGTGACTTGTGGGGATCTGACCAGGGTCTGTTACCCAGAATCATTTGCAAACCTCAGAATTTGACCCAAAAAACACTTTTTCCTCTCATTTCAGTGACAGAAAGTCCTGGAATCTGAGAGGAGCAACAAATTTCCTTCCACCCAGCGTTCCCCCAAGTCTCCCGATAAAAATGGTACCTCACTTGTGTGGGTAGGCCGAGCGCCCACAAAAGGAAATGGCCCAAAACACAACGTGGACACATCACATTTTTTTCACAGAAAACAGAGGTGTTTTTTGCAAAGTGCCTACCTGTGGATTTTGGCCTCTAGATCAGCCGGCCCCAAGGGGGGCAGAAATGGCCTAAAATAAATTTGCCCCCCAACCCTCCGGGGAGCGACCCTTGCCTACGGGGTCGCTACCCCTGTGTGACATTGGCACAAAAAAAGATCCCCGGTGCCTAGTTGTTTCTGCCCCCTTGGGGGCAGATTGACCTAAAATCGGCCGATTTGCCCCCAAGGGGGGCAGAAATGGTCTAAATACAATTTGCATGCCGGGGGAGCGAACCTTGCCTAATGGGTCGCTCCCTAAACAAAAAAAAACACCAAAAAAAAATTGCCCTGGCGCCTAGAGGTTTCTGCTTCCTGAGGCACTCTGTATTGGCCACACCTGTACTAAATACCGTTATGGTCTGCCCCAAGGTCGTGGGGCTGAAAGTATAAATAAAGAAGGCGTGGCCACGGGCGATCCAGGAGGGTGCGAACAGCGGCACAGGAGAGGAGTGGGTGCTGCGCTTGAGCCTACCAGGATCGCACGTGGATGCGGGTATTTCAGACTTGTCAAATATGTAGTCGCTGTCCTCAAACATTCTGGCGCAGATCTTGGCCCCGCTTTCGTCCTTCAGCTCATTTGGTGCAGGGCACTGGGCGGCAAGTAGGCCGAAGAAGATCGGAATGGCCAACAGCTCTAGGCAAAACCTCATCTTGAATTACAGAGTGAAAGGCGTGAAGGACAATTCGGTGATCCCTTTGATAATGCTTTTTTTATTTGACACGAAGGCCTGGTTTTATATACAGCAGGAAGGGCTTTTTGCTCACCAATCATGACACGGGTTGCAAAAAAACAAAAACGAAAATCAATAACCTTTACCTTGTTCGTCTCTAAGGTGCAATTGATGTTATAATCACATATGGGAACCACAAACCTGCAGCCGAGCTATAAAATAAACAAACCGAACTAATCTGTAGGACGCCGAGTAGTCACCACTTCTCTTTTAAGACTGTTCAAGGTTACATACAAGCATACAAACTTGTAGGTCTCCTGTGCACTGCCTTTTCTTAATTTATAATACTGAAATCAACCCTTACGGGTAAAAGTTTTGGCTTTTTGTATTTTAAACAGGTCTCTATTTGGTAAAATATAGGTTCAAGTAATTTATTTCCCTAAGAGCCTTTTAAATATCAATATAAAGATAATTCGGATTTGATGAGTAAATGCTCTGTTTTTCAAGAATTGTGCAAACGTCGTGTAATTTTGAACAAGGTATAAATGTTCTGCTGAAGTAAAGAAAGCTATGGTCAACTGTGAAAAGCATGTCCCTTTGGTATGTTTTTATCATTGTTATCTGAAATTGTGTCATGGGAGGGGGTAATCAACTGGGTTGCACAACTGCGCGATGCAAAGGCAGCTTGCCCCAGAAATAACAGTCGCATAGCTAATTATTTCTGTCTTTAATGTCCACACATGCCTCCAGAACTAGCAAACAACTTGCACATAAAATCCCAGGTTTTCAGACCAACTACTACTAGGGGACATTGTGATAAGAGGAGTTTCTCAGGTCAAAGCGGAGCCTTATCTTAGCCACCATTTTATTGGGGGAAATGCCTGCAGGGTCTGGCAGTCAAGCACTGCATTCCCAATAGGGCCTTATAGCCGCTAGTGGCACCTCGGTGATGCACCCAGAAAACACATGCACTCTCTAAACTCAGACAAGTAGCCCGGAAGCAAGGCTGCCAGCTCTTATGTTATGTTACTTATGTTACTCATATTTATATAGCTCACATACACCAGGCAGTTTCATGGCCCTGAGGTAAGACACAAATTGCAGGTACCATCCTGCTTAATTATTTGCTAGTCTGAAAGCCAAATCTTCAAGAGGTTCCTGAATTGAGAATAGCAGAGGGCGGACTTAACATCAAGTCGGAGGGTGTTTCAAAAACTGGGGGCGAGTACCGAGAATCTGGAACCAACAAGTGTCTTTTTTTTTTTTTTTTAATGAACGAATGATAGGAAGGTTCAGGTGCATAGATCTCAAATTACCTCTAGGAATATATTTATGAATATGGCTGAGATGAAAGCAGGACCACAACTCTGTAATTACTAAAAAATAAGGCAGCTGGCCTTAAAGATGGAACGCTGTTCTACTGGCAGCCAGTGCAATTTCCTCAAAAGTTTTATGATGTGGCAATCCGGGGTTGTTGATACAGAGGTCTGGCTGCCTGATTTTGTACTGATTGAAGTCTGCTATTCAAGCCTTTAGAAAGGCCCAAGTAAATGAAGATGGCATAGTGACTAGCCTCACCTTGAGATTACCATACAGTACAGTGATCACCCGAGTAGGAGCGTCAAAGGTAAAAAGTTTACCATTCTTCCTGCTTTTACAGAGCTGTAAGAAGCAAGATGAGATTACAGTTCCTAATTGGGGGTTTCATAGACAAATTTGCATCAATCAGAACACCGAGGCTCTTAACTGACTTCTTGGGGTGAGGAATGGAGCCGATTGTGACGGGTCAAAATGTAGAGTTCTACAAGCCATATTTGCTTCCAGTAACAACAATCTCAGTCTTACTGGAATTCAGTTTAAGATGGTTATTATTCATCCAATCACTGATAAATAACGTATTTTGAAAGGATGTTTTGGATTCCAATGAGTTGTTGATGGTAAAAATCGATTGCACGTCATCCACGTAGTTGTAAACTGTAACCTTCATTTTATTCAGGGAGTACAAAGGAAGATCCGTGTGGTACTCCTCGGTTAGCCTAGCCTTCTCTCACATTCACCACCTAACAGCAAACCCAACCTGGCATGTGCCCTCTGAGTTTAGCAACCTCTGCTATTGTACCAGGGGGCTTCTAATGGAGAGGCCATCGACCCTGAAGGCTGCATATCCTAAACCACCCTAGTTTCAAAACAGATAAAAAAGAGGAGAGAAAGGTGACCTTTTCAGATAGATAATCAGCGATCTGTCACCTAATACAGTATTTACCCTCTCTAGAACAAGTGACAACATCCAACACTTAAAGCTAAGTAAGTTTAATTGGGTGCTTGACATTTGGACATTTTGAATATATATCTCCTGTCAGGCACTGCACAGGAAAACCAACCAATCTTTCTACTTGATAACATATGGCACTAAAAACAAATCAAATTCCTCGAGACTCAAGGGGGCTGAATAGAACCACTGTGATTAACGAACACCATACTAAATACCAACTTGCACCAGATGCTACTTGAACAGTCCATACTGGAAGAAGATTTTGCTTGTGGCACCCCGCTACCAAACTACTCCTGTTGCATGGCAAGTATAAAAGTGTACAACTGAACAATGTATTAATACCTGCACCACTACGCCCCTTAAATGGTTGCATACCATCATACTCTGTGGCCCAAAGCACTTTTAGAGCAGGAAGTCATGAAAGCACAATTGATTACATTATGTTGAACAAAGAGGCCTGGCACTTGGTCTCTGACATGTTGCTGGTGCCCAGGTTGCAGTGTGAAAATGACCCTTGTTTACTGCTCTCATCCCTGCTAATATGAGGACAGATGCTGTCGGTTTCCTCCCACTCTGCAACATCATCCTTAATACCATTAGGAAAAACACACTCCAGAGATTCAAGTTGCAAAAAGCTGCAAATCCATCAGCACTTAAACAGTGGGAGGACCTTTCTTTATCCTTATTAAGCATTACAAGCTGATGATTTGTAATCTTGAGCACATCCTGGCTGTAGCTGCCAGCTTATGGCACAATACAACTTATGGCCACAACAACACTCCCCTATCTTGAGTGGTTTGATGAAGACTGCTAAAAGCCAAAGAGAGCAATAAAGAACAGACACACAAGTGCACATGGCGAAAAGTGCCTCTTGCAACAAAAAAATGACTATAAACCCTTAATCAAGTTAATAAAGGCCAGCTTCTATTTCAGGCATTGGAAACCATTTAGGTCTTAGTCAACAATAAGGACACAAAATAATGATGGCCTTAAGATGGGGTTCTGAGGTTTTGGGGTTGTGAGGGTCCACCAAAAACTCTATACTCAGTTGTTGGTGGGGAGGCATAGATCCACCATTTCTCCAGCTTATACCAGCCATCTTTCTGCCCTGATTCATCAGAGTTGGAACCAACCGATATTGCTGAGGTTAATCCAACCGGGACAATCAGCCCCACGAACATTGCCCCATTTCTTAAAACTGTGGCTATGCTGCGCTCTGACAGCAATAATTTGACAAGCAGGAGTCAGAACCAATGAAAACACCTGGCCTTGAAAAAGTACCCACAGGTGTGTTGCAGAATAAACATCCAGTGCTACCCCCATCTCAACAGCTGTATTCAGTTCTGTCTGGCTCCATGAGGAAATACCAGCTTCATGGAGGACTGCCCTCATGGTTCCCCTTCAGAAGGAAGGGCCAAGAAATGACTAGATCAATTGCATCCCAATCGCCCTTTTGGATGAAGTGGGCAATATTTTTGGCAAGTAGCTACTCTTATGGATGGAAATGTGGATGGGTGGAGGACAGATCATTATGCACCTTCAGGTAGGTTTCTATAAGAGGCAAAGCAAGGTAGAACAAGCTATGCGGGTTCATTTTATTTGCTGTAAATATGTCCTGTTAAGAAACACATAATTATACATGGTCTCTATTGTATTAAAAATGCTTTCTGATGAGTGGACAGACCAAGCCTTTAGAATGCACTTAAAAAACATGGTCTAACTGACGAATTACTAAAATTCATGGTCAAATTACACAGCAACAACACGGCAAGCATAATAAATAGTCCCGAAGGGGAATGCACATGGGCTTTCAGAACCACGACAGGAATGAGACAAAGATGCGTTTGGCACCGCACTATTCAATTTATAGCTGAATTATGTGGAAATAACTGTCTCAGTACTTAACTTAGATGTCCCTAAGTAGAAGAATACATAATATCATGTCTCTTACTTGCATATGATGCAGTGCTGCTGGCTCATGCTAAAATTGCTGCATTTTCAAAGTCTTTGTGTCATTCTATGAACACAAGAAACTGATGATCAACATACAAGAGACAACGTTCATGAATCCCAAGCAAAGGTCCCAACTAAAATCTTAATTTAACATTTACGGAAAAACAATCAAGAGAGTTCACTCCTACCACTACTTGGAAATATGGTGACATAAAACTTAATGAGGCTCAACATGCTGCCAAAAGCAAGCTACATTAACATACTGGAGCTGTCAAACGCTTTTCGAACATCTGGGGCGACAGAGTTGTTGGGCCAACTATCACTGCCTATAAAAAGAAAGCCAATACTGCAAATTTATATGAAGCTAAGATATGGGGGAACAAAAGCTTTTCAACTTTACAAATGACTAAAAACAACTTTCTGCAATTTTTACTCAATCTCTGCCCAGAGAAATCAATGATGGCACTGAGAACAGGCTGGGGAATTAAAAATAAAACCAAGGACCACATTGCTCTCCAACCCGTACTATATTAGGCACGTCTTAAGCCAAACCCAAATCTCTCAGTCGACCTGAAGGCACTGCGTGACCTCCGTAGGAACCCAAACAATGAATCTGTACCCTGGTTTAGACAGTCGTCAAAACTCTTACTGGAATAATGAATTTGGCTGTTGTGCAAAGACGTGACTTACCCAAAGGAGGCATCATCCTGTCACATTTTAGGTCAATTAAGCCTGTTTTTTCCTACCAGCCATACCTTGACCAGATTCAATCAAAACGAAAAAGATCCCTGTATAAAAAAGTCAGAACAGCAACCATTCAAGTCCTTTAATTTACCAATAAGTGGACCAAGGATGTAAACACAACAAACAAGTGAGAATGTGGTCTGGCAGACCAAAAACTTTTGTGCACATTATGCTCCTCTGCTTAAAATCACTTCAAACAAGAATAATCCATTTGTAAACGTTATTCGTAAAATATAATATCAGAATCCCAAGGAAATCCCTTTGTGAGTTGCAACATATATAAAAGCAGCCTGGAATATAGCAGGTGCTGAAAGTACTCAAACAACAAGAGAAGAATCCATTATGTGACCTAAAGAACCATTGTTGACAATTTCCAAATTGCCGCCTGTTTGTAGTACCACTGTAACGCCTACTGTAAACTTTCAGTCAGAGCTACAAATAGCTAAAGGCAAAAATCTGTCTTCAGGCAGAAAAGGCAGACCCTCTAGGCACTCTATCCATGTAATGTTAGCTAGAAGTCTTGCTCACATTACAAAAACACTTGAAAAAATGCAGGTGGCTAATGCTGCAATAGGGTCAGATATTCAATCAGTTGGTGACAGCTGAGCTAAGCAAAACTAGACGTTAAGGCCACAGGAGGCAGGGAGAGTGTAGTAGAGCTCCGGCATAGAAACAACACCTATAGGAGGTTCAAAATGTAAATAAATTATAAAAGTTATGGAAGTCCAGAATATCAGCTGTCATTTATTCATGGCAACTCTTTAGAGCACCAGGAACCAACTGTTCCCCTCAAACAAACGTGTACCTTCCAACCCACAACATGCATATTCTAAACCAGAATGTAGAACATAATAGGCATGAACATTCTCCAGCGTAATTTAACCTCACATGTGTTTAACATCACATCACAACATCTTCCCCCTTTACATAAATTTAAGACTAACATTGCCCTACGAGTAAGCAAAAAAATCAAAATCAAAACACATACCAAAAACAAAATAAAATATAATAAACCCACAAACCTCAAGCAAGAACAAATCATGTACGTTGACAAGTAAAGACTTAAATTTGAGACTACCTAATAACTGCGAATCTCCTTATTTGAGACTATCTAATTACTGTGAATCTACATACGAAACCTCACTGGTTTCCTTATTACTCTTTTCTCTCTGGTATTGCACTGAGAACTTCCAGACTGATTTGAGGATGCAGTACACTCGTCATGCTTAACTTGAAGATAGTTAGTGATAATATCTGACCTGCAGTGGTAGTCTGTATTACCTTCCTCGCTCACTTTCACTACTGTACTCCGATTCTCCCATTCATGCCCCTTTACTCTGACCGGAAAACCCTTGACTGCATGCACCCTTATAGGCTGTCTAAACTTAGATGAACCATTCTTTACATGAATGGGCTCTTTTATGCAAGCCCAAACCCCAACTTGGATTCTATTTTAAGCCTTACTGACTCCATCTTTGCTATAAATATATTGTTTCATTTTCATCTGAGAGGCTTCCACTTTCGGACAAATTTCCATATTTGTGATGCGTTCGTGCTTTGATTGAGATTTCCACTCCTTCAGCCATGGTGGGTACATCACAAATGCTGGCAAACAACCCCACATGATTTGGAACAGGGTCTTCTCCGTAATATTATTAGGAATTGTGCGATGGGACAAAAGCATGCTGTCTACAGCTTTGCGTACATCAACTTTTGTTTTGAACTGCCCACTGCACACATTCCACTAATGTACGGTTCATTTTCTCCACCAAAACATTTGCTTGTGGGTGATATACAGTCACCTGTTTGTGAGTTATAAAAAACTTTTGTCAAACAGTCTTTCATTTCACATGACATAAACTGAACCTCATTGTCCGATGCTAGTTCTTTGGGTAGCCCTTCTCTAAGATTTTTTTTTGAAGGAATGTGATACTGGCCTTGGTGTTTGATTCATGAATAAATTCAACCTCCCACCATTTGCTGTAGTAATCAACCACCACCAGTTCAGATTTTAAGTTGTGAGGCAGAACCCTAAACGGCCCAATGAAATCTATAGCCAAATTTGAACATGGTCTTTTCTTTTATCTGTAGTGAGTACTTCATCTGTATTAAGTCACTACCATTCAAACACAAACGTGTGAAATAGAAAAGTGATTGTGTATCACTGAAAGTCTGACCTGGTTCTATTTTTGTGACATGCTGCTGCTGAAAGCATGTGTGGGAAAGTCCTTCTTTTTGTCCTGGTTAACCCCCAAACTGTTTGGACAGATACTCGTGGTTACAGACTCTTGGCTGTGGCCTGGGTACTGCTTACCAGTCCCAGAGTAAGTGCTCTGTGTAAAGTGGATGTGCAAATTAGGCTAATTATAATTGACAAAATTAACCTACCTTAAGTCCCTAGTATATGGTAGGGCATGTAGGTTTAGGGACCCCAGGAGAGGTAGAGCCCCCATAGGTGCACTGCTGAGGGGCCCAGTTTCATTATAAAGGCAGGCCTACCTTGCTGGCTGCTTTTAATTAAAGTTACATGCAAATTCGACTTTGGAATCAAAAGTAGTTCCGAAGACTTAACCTACCTTATTTTTACATATGTCACACCTAAGGTGTGCCCTATGTGCCCCTAGGGCTGGGTGCCATGTAACTATAAGCAGGGACCTTATGAAAATAGTTTTAGAAGCCCTGGTGAGGTAAAACAGCCAAATTTGTTTTTCCCTTATTGTAGTGAATGGCCTCTAAAAGTCCCCTTAAGTAACAGATACCTCAAGTTTGGTATCAAATCAATTGTTATAATACATCCCACAACTTCCAGTTCTTGGATTTAATATAGCTTGTTCAGGTAAAGAGTTTTAAACTTCACCTGAAAAGTTGCCAACTTCCGCCCTGCAGTGTTTTTGCTGCTTTGCACTGATTGGCCAGCCTCTGGCAGCCTGGCCAGGTTGCCTTGATGAGGTATGAAGTGGCCTGGCTCAACACAAAGAGATGTGCCTGTGGGAGGAGAGCTCCCCTCAGCAGACGGGGAGGCAGGAAGGGGGAGGGTTGCCAAACTGGTCTTCAAAGGCAGGGAAGGACATTTGGAGCAACCCAGCACCTCCCTTACATCCTGCAAACTCAGACAATTAGGTGCCCCCTTGATTAGTTTAGGAAAGGGCAGGAGAGGGGTGTGTTTAGGGTTTTTAGCCACACCAGTGGGTGGACTCAGCCAGATGTAACCTCCAAAAATCATTTTCAGCCATGATGGACTTTTGAGGGATGTTAATCCTTGGGATTGATTTTTGCCACACTTCCCAGGAAGTGGTTATCTCAGGGGGAAGGACCCTGCACCTGACTGGAAACCAGGACCCCCCTGTTTTTCACCCAGGAGCAAGGATAAAACTGACAGACCTTCACCCATACCTCAGATCCCTACAAGGAAGAACTACAGGAGAAGAAGGACTGCCCTGCTGGGCCCCTGGCCTGCACCTGGACACTGCACTCTGGAGGACTGCACCAGCTGCACACCTGGGCTTCACCACAAGAAGGACTTTGCCTGGCTTTAACTGGTTCAAGGAGGGACTCCCTGTTTGCTACAGGTGAAAACTTGCTAGCCTGAATCCCCTGCACCAACTCCTGAAGAAACCAACAAGCTGACTGCTGTCTAGTGGCCAAAAAGGAGTTTGCACCAGGTGCAATCTGGGAGTTGTAGTCCGCACCCCCCAAGGACCATCCCAGAACTTCTGGACCCTGGGGGTGAGTTGTGGACCCCAAAAGAACCTTAAAAGGACATCTGGGAGAAGCCCCAGAAGTTTGGAGAACGTTTGGAAAAAAGTCCATAAAGGGACCGACCCGCCACGGCAACTCTAGCCAGCTTGCCTCAACTGCGACCCGGCCTGACTTGCAGGTTCGTCCCGGTGAAGAAAATCTCAAAAAAAGTGACTAAGTCGGATCGTAGGAAGTTGACCAGGACCTCCCAGGCAGTGTAACGAAGAGGGCTCCAGGGAAGTCAGATCAAGATTCAGGGTTGCCCCAGTCGAAGGATTTTCATCTTGAAAAAAACGACTAAGTCCGAAGGTAAAAATCTCCACCGAGGGATACTACGACGCATATCCGAGGAAGAGTTCCAGGAGGACGGATTGGACTGGCGACTTGGTCCCGCTGAAGAAAATCTCCAGAAAAAATGACTAAGTCCGAAGGTAAACTCTTGACTGAGGCCTCTCATGAGCTGTAGCCGAGCAGGGCTCCATCGCGGTTGGCCTCAAACTTTGACTTTGCCCCAGTCGGAGTGCGACCAGATGACCAGATTGGCGCTATTCGGTTCTAAGCGCTAAAAAGCATTAATTCTTTAAAAATTCATATCTCTGGTTCCCTTTATGATTTTATTCGTTTTGGTGTCATTTTAAAGCTAAAATTATTTCCTATTCTTAAAAATTGGTTTTGGATTTTTAAACTGTTTCCTGTGCTTTACTTAATTACTGTTTTGTGATATTTGAATGTTTTACGTTTTGTCTCTTAAGTTAAGCCTTGTCGGTCGTTGCCAAGATACCAAGGGTTGAGCTGGGTTTAATTTACTGAGACCTAAATGGACCTAAGTGGAGGTTAGTGGCCTATTGCTAAGTGTAGGCACTTACCTGCCCTTACCAATAACCCATTTTCCAACAGATTGCGTGTTACTAAAAGTCTTCACTGGTTTCTTTTGTGTGACTTACCGCCCTCCTTTAAAAGTGTGCATGTCATGGTGTACCCATAGCAAAAGGTGCTTGTGTTACCCCAACAGGATTCTTTCCATGGAACACGCTGTACAATATCAAATATCCTTACCCACCCAAAACCCCAAATACCCTTACCACCCAAATACCCATCCTAAACCCTAAAACACCCTTATCACCCCAATACCCTTACCCACCCTTAAACCTTAAAAACATCTTTACCACGCAAATACCCTTACCCACCCTAAACCTGAAAAATACTCTCACCACCCAAATACCATTAACCAACATAAACCTTAAAAATACCCAAACACCCTACCCACCCTAAATAATAAAAATACTCATACCACCCAAATACCTGTCCCCACCCCAAATCCTAAAAATTACTCTTACCACCCAAATAACCTTACCCTACCTCAACCCTAAAAATACCCTTTCTACTAAAATACCCTTACCTGCCCTACACCCTAAAAATGCCCTTACCACCCAATTGGCCTTTTCTACCCTAAACCCTAAAGATACCCTTCCCACCCAAATACCTTTACCCACCTTAAACCCTAAAAATAGCCTTTCCACCCAAATACCCTTACCCACCCTAAAACTACTCTTGCCACCCAAATACCCTTAACCACCCCAACCCCCTAAATATACCATTACCACACAATACCATCACCCACCCCAAACCATAAAAATATCTTTACCATCAAAATACCCTAACACACTCTAAGCCCTAAAAAAACCTTAGTACCTAATACCCTTACCCACCTCTAAATCCTTAAAAATACCCTTACGCCAATATATGAGGTAGTTAGGTCTGCTGTTCCACAGAAAGAACATTTTTTGGTTTGCTAATAAATTTGGCCCCACTTATTAAAACTTAAAAAAAAAAAGTTCATTCAACTAAGCTCCTTCCTGGAAAGCTTTGGGGTGATCTGTCAAGCTGAGGCCAAGAAGAAAAGGGGTCCCAAAATGTAAAATCTCCATGCATTTTCCACAGACTTTTTTAGACGGGCTACAGTAAAAACTCCTCAACAAAATTACACCAAATTCATCAAGAAGCTAGATTTTGGCCTGCAGGTTGTGCTTTTTGTAATTTGGTGTAAATCTATTCAGTAGGTTTTGAGAAATTAATGTTAAAAATAATTGTATATTTTAGTATTTGGGCTCGGGAGAGTCCTGCAACCTTCCCGCAAGAAATAAAAAATGGAGCTCTGTGATTGGTCGAAAGGCCTGTTTTTCACTCTCTCGCGGGACCAAGGGCCAAGTCCCACAAGAGTGAGCACATTGATTGGCTTGCTGTTGTAATGTTAGAAATGAAATGGTCCCCAGTACTGTTTACTGTGGAAAAATGGAGGTGGTGTGGGAATTAAGCAAATAAGGAATATAAGGGGGCATCAGAAAGGCATGCTGCCCCCTAGATTTAGAGAGGATGTAGCTTAGGGATAACTACTGAAAGATAATAAATGTATGTTGTTTTTAACTAATTTTCATGATCTCGCGTGAAGCTCGCAGGATTGTGAATAGTTAAAAGAATAGATGAGTTCTCAGTAAATTCTATTAATAGGAGTGCATACTATGGTCTTTGTTTTTGAGAGGAAGTGTGTAAGAGATAAGTACTGTAATGAGTAGATGGTTCATTTTTATTAAAACAAGTTACAATCTCCCAAGATTCTCTCTGGATCATGAAAAAGAGGAAAGTAGTAGGTGATCTTTGAATACACTGTAGTTTGCACGCTTGCTACTGTAGGAAGGACTCTTAGTGGAAATGGTGTTTATCAGAGTCTACTGTTTACACTCATTGGCTTGGTAAAAGTTGTGAGTAGAGAACACTCTCTATTAACACCCTACTATGCACACCCATTATCAGAGAGAGAGGTTTTAGTGGGAAGGACAGTCCCTGGACAGAACATACTATGCACACCCATCATCCAAGACAGAGGTCTCAGTGGAGAGGCCAGTCCCTCTCCACACACTCTACTACGCTCAACCTTCATCTGAGAGAGAGTTGTGAAAGGACACATATGTCATCTCCACACCTGTTGGAAAATGGGTTATTGGTAAGGGCAGGTAGGTACCTACACTTAGCAATAGGCCACTAACCTCCACTAAGGTCCAGTTAGGTCTCGGTAAATTAAACCCAGCTCAACCCTTGGTAGCTTGGCAACGAGCGTCAAGGTTTAACTTAGGAGACAGAGTGTAAAGCATTCAAATATCACAAAACAGTAATTAAATAAAACACAGGAAACAGTTTAAAAATCCAACACCAATTTATAAAAATAGATTATATTTTTATCTTTAAAATGACACCAAAACAAATAAAATCAGATAAGGGGAACCGGAGATATGAATTTTTAAATAATTATTATTTTTTTAGCGCCTAGAAACAAAAAGCGCCAATCGGGTCATCTGGTTGCACCTCGACCTTGGCAAAGTAAAAGTTTCAGGCCGACCACGATGGAGCCCTGCTCGGCTACAGGCCGCGGGAGGCCTCGGTTAAAAGTTTATCTTCACACTTAGGGGGTTATTCCGACCCTGGCGGTCCATGACCGCCAGGGCCAGGGACCGCGGAAGCACCGCCAACAGGCTGGCGGTGCTTTCAGGGCCATTCTGACCGCAGTGGTAAAGCCGCGGTCAGAAAAGGGCAACCGGCGGTTTCCCGCCGGTTTACCCCTGGCCCAAGGAATCCGCCATGGCGGCGCTGCTTGCAGCACCGCCATGGGGATTCCGACCCCCTTCCCGCCATCCTGGTCCTGGCGGTAAATACCGCCAGGAACAGGATGGCAGGAACGGGTGTTGTGGGGCCCCTGGGGGCCCCTGCACTGCCAATGCCACAGGCATGGGCAGTGCAGGGGCCCCCTAACAGGGCCCCATAAAGATTTTCAGTGTCTGCTGTGCAGACACTGAAAATCGCAACGGGTGCCACTGCACCCGTCGCACCCCTTCAACTCCGCCGGCTCCATTCGGAGCCGGCTTCATTGTTGAAGGGGCTTTCCCGCTGGGCCGGCGGGCGGCCTTCTGGCGGTCGCCCGCCGGCCCAGCGGGAAAGTCAGAATGACCGCCGCGGTCATTTGACCGAGGTACGGTCTTTTGGCGGTTCCAGCCAGGCGGGCGGCTTCTGCCGCCCGCCGGGGTCAGAATTACCCCCTTAGTCTCTTTTTCGAAGATTTTCTTCAGCGGGACGAACCTGCCAGTCCAATCCGACCTCCTGGAGCCCTTCTCCGGATACGCGATGCTGGAATCCTCGGTGGAGAATTTTACTTTCGGACTTAGTCGTTTTTTCGAGGTGAAAATCCTTCGACCGGGGTAAACCTGGATCTTGATCAGACGTCCATGGAGCCCTCCTCGGATACGCTGGCTGGGAGGTCCGGGTCAACTTTTTACCTTCGGACTTAGTCTCTTTTTCGGAGATATTCTTTACCGGGACGAACCAGAAAATCAGGCAGGGTCGCGGTTGAGGCAAGCCGTCTAGAGTTGCCGCGGCAGGTCGGTCCCTCTATGGAGCTTTTTTACAAAAGTTGTCCAAACTTCTCCAAACTTCTGGGGCTTCTCCCAGATGTCCTTTTAAGGTTCTTTTGGGGTCCACAGCTCACCCCCAGGGTCCAGAAGTTCTGGATGGTCCTTGGGGGGTGCGGACTACAACTCCCAGATTGCACCTGGCGCAAACTCCTTTTTGGCCACTGGACAGTGGTCAGCTGGTCGCTTTCTTCAGGAGTTGGTGCAGGGGATTCTGGCTAGCAAGTTTTCACCTGTAGCAAACAGGGAGTCCCTCCTTGAATCAGTTGAAGCCAGGCAAAGTCCTTCTTGTGGTGAAGCCCAGATGTGCAGCTGGTGCAGTCCTTCTGAGTGCAAGTTCCAGGTGCAGGCCATGGGTCCAGCAGGGCAGTCCTTCTTCTTCTGTTGTTCTTCCTTGTTGGATGTGGTAGGGAACTGAGGTGTGGGTGCAGGTCTGCCAGTTTTATCCTTTCTCCTGGGTGAAAAGCAAGAGGGTCCTGGTTCTCCAATCAGGTTCAGGGTCCTTCCCCTTGTGATGACCACTTCCTGGGAAGTGTGGCAAAAATCAGTCCCAGGAGGCAACATTCTATAAAAATCCATCATGGCTGAATCTGATTTTTGGAGGTTACATCTGGCTGAGCCCACCCACTGGTGTGGCTAAAAATCATAAACACACCCCTCTCCTGCCCTCTCCTAATCTAATCAAAGGGGCACCAAGTTGTCTGGGGTTGCAGGATGTGGGGGTGTTGCTGGTTGCTCCAAATGTCCTACTCTGCCTTTGAAGACCAGTTTGGCAGCCCTCCCCATTCCTGCCTCACCATCTGCTGAGGGGAGATTCCCTCCCACAGGCACATTCCTTTGTGTGAAGCCAGGCCACTTCATACCTCATCAAGGTAGCCTGGCCAGACTGCTAGAGGCTGGCCAATCAGAGCACAGCAGCAAAAACAATGCAGGGCTGAAATTGGCAACTTTTCAAGTAAAGTTTAAAACTCTTTACCTGAACAAGTTATATTAAACTGGGATTTATTACAACAATTAATTTGATACCATATTCTTGGTATGCATCATTTAAGGAGACTTTAAAAATTAAAATAAAGTCTCCCCATTCTAGCCTATGAAGGCCATTTACTACAATGAGGGAAAAACAAATTTGGCTGTTTTTACCTCACCAGGGCTTATAAAACTATTTTTATAAAGTCCCTGATTATAGTTACATGGCACCCAGCCCTTGGGGCACATAGGGCACACCTTAGGGTTGACTTATATGTAAAAATAAGGTAGTTTAACACTTTGGAACTACTTTTAATTCCAAAGTCGAATTTGCATATAACTTTAATTTAAAAGCAGCCAGCAAGGCAGGCCTGCCTTTAAAATGACACTGGACACCTCAGCAGTGCACCTATGGGTGCATTACCTATGCTGTGGTCCCTAAACCTGCATGCCCTACCATATACAAGGGACTTATAGGTAGGTTAACTTAGCCAATTATAATCTGCCTAATTTGCATATCCATTTTACACAGAGCAAAGGCCCTGGGACTGGTTAGCAGTACCCAGGGCACCATCAGAGTCAGGAAAACACCAGCAAAAAGTGGAAAAGGGGGGCAACTGCAATCAGCCCTGTTTTCTCACACAAGCCCCCCCCCAGCCCACACACCCAGGAGACTCAGCCCAACCCTGGGAGAGTCTTCCTGGCTTGTTAGGCGAGGAAGACAGTGAAGAAAACTGGCTGTCCCTTTGCAGGGCCTACTCTGCCTTACATCCTCCTGCCATGGCCACTCCCTCTGGGTAGTGAAGCCATCCCAACAGTGAAAGGATCCATCTCAAACTGAAACTTCCCTCTAGGGGGGTCTTCCTCCTCTCTCTATGCCAACTTGGGTAGTGAGGTGCCCACCTCCCCTACTCCTAACTTTGCTAGGGCAACACCCAGGTTACCCAAAGAGGTCACCTAACACTTGAGCAACCCCACCATGACCAACATGGTCAGGGGGCCTACTTTGCTTTTGGCCCTGGGGTCTGCCTCCCAGGCCAAGTGCAGTGCTGCCAGTTATGCTAGCACCCAGCAGAGGCTACTGACAGCTGTCAGTACCCAGAACCACACCCTAAGCTCTCCACTGACAGGTGGCTGAGCTGCTTTAGGGGCAATTGTGGGGTCCTGGCACCCCTCTTGCTGTCTAGAGTGGAGGCTACCACCTCCTGTGGCAGACACCCTCCTTCCACTCTCCCTTCTGTCAGTGCAGGGGCAACACCCTGCATCTGGACAGCTGCCTGACTACTCAGGACTTCCTTGGGGTCAGGTGAGGCCTCACCAGTGCCAACTCTGGGCTCCCCCCCCCCTACTGGGGCAGAAGGCCTTTGGCTCCCTGGAACTCTCTTTAAGAGTGGCCTACCCTTCCTTTTCTTCTTTCCTTTTCTTGGGGACCCCTGTCTTCTAACTGTAGGGACTGACTCCCCAGGACTTTGGGTTGGGGGGGTGCCCTGGGTGACCGCCCCATCTGGGACCAGACTCACCTCTGGGAGGTCATTGCCCAGGATACAATCTAGGGGGAGGTCAGCGCTGACTACCACCCTAAACCAGTCAAGGATACCCTCCCTCTCTAGGGGCACTATGGCTACAGGTTTGGAGGTGACCTCCACTGTGGCTATCCTGACTTTCCTGGTCTCTCCTGGGACATACATGTCTGGGGTCACTAACCGGTCACTCACCATAGTGTGACTGGCACAGGTGTCTCTCAGGCCAGTGGTAGGGATCCCATTCACCTGAATGGGGTGGAAGTGCCTACTCCCACCCTCAGGGATCACCAGCTTACAATCTGGTCCTGTCTCCCAGCTCAATGCTAGGAGGACTTCATCATCTGAGGAGTCCTCCTCGATGGCTACACTGGACAGCCCAGTGCTAACCACCTTCTTTGGACAGGCTGCATTTCCTCTGAAGTGATCTGTCTGCTGACAGTCAAAGCAAGCCTTACTGTCCAAGAGCTTTTTTAACCCTGGGTCTCCCTGTCTCTGCTTGTCAGAGTGGGAGTGGGATTTACTCTCCTCCTTCTTAGGGTTCTGGGGTACAGAGGGAGTCTCTGTGGTGGGCTTACCACCTCCCTCCTTAGGTTTTTGGGGACCTGACCCCCCTTCTTGGAGTCTCCCCCCTGGGACTTGACAACCACCCTGGTTCTCAACCACTCATCAGCTGCCTCCCCTAGCTCTCTAGGGTTGGTCTGCTTAGAGTCCACTAGATGCTGGCGTAACCTTTCTTGGGTACAATTGGTCAAGATGTGCTCTCTCATGATCAGATTGTATAACAAATCATAAGTATTTACTTTGTTACCAATAATCCAACCCTCTAGTGCCTTAAGTGAGGTGTCTACAAAGTCAACCCAAGACTGGGTACTGACCTTCTGGGTGTCCCTGAACTTCATTCTATACTGCTCTGGGGTTAGACCAAACTTCTTGGTTAAGCACCTCTTCAAACTAGGGTATGAATCTGCCTCCTCCCCCCTTAAGGTCAGAAGCCTATCCCTCCCTGAGTTGGGGACCAACTCCCACAAAAGGTGACCCCAATATTGAGGCCTAACCCTTCTCATTTGGAGTGCCCTCTCAAAGGCCTCCAACCACTTGTCTATATCATCCCCCTCTACATAAGCAGGAACCACCCCCTTGGGTAATCTGGGGCAAACCCCTCCCCACCCATGGACACCTTAACTTCTCTGTCGCTGCCACCATCTCTTTTCTCTTTCTTTGCCCACTTCTTCTTTTCTAGGGCCAGCTTCTGTTCTTCCACAGCTATAAATGCTAGCTGGGCCTCCAGCTCTCTTTCTCTGAGGGACAGGTTCTCTCCTCCTGAAGGGACCCCCTTCCCCCAACTAACTTTGGGACTGCCCCTAGTGACTGTATGTAATGAGGACCGGTCTTCCTCATCCTCACTTAGGCTCAGATGCCCTCCCTCCCCTGAGTGGTTAGAGCTAGCATCCTCCCGTACTTCTCCCTCCTCTGGAGCTTCCTCTGGGTCTACCTCTTGGGCCTCAGCCCATGCTGTCAGGGATTTGATCAGGACATGCTTCCTGAGCTCAGTGGTTGCAGGCAACCCTCTTTCAGTACACAACCCCCTAAGCTGGACTACCGTCAGTGTGGTTAGGCTGGCCAGATCAAGCTCCATGGTTCCCTAGTTTTGTGTCAACAAAAACTTTTTGCAAAAATTGGAAACAAGAATTTAGAAAAATCACAAAAATTCAATAATTGAAATTAATCAAAATTAAAATTAAAAAACTATTTTTGCACTAGGACAATTTAAAGGATTTTTTATTTGTTTTACTTAAAACTGTAACGTGATACTGAACACAAGTACAGGATCCCACCACTGCTCTCCCAAAATGTTGGAAAATGGGTTATTGGTAAGGGCAGGTAGGTACCTACACTTAGCAATAGGCCGCTAACCTCCACTAAGGTCCAGTTAGGTCTCAGTAAATTAAACCCAGCTCAACCCTTGGTAGCTTGGCAACGAGCGTCAAGGCTTAACTTAGGAGACAGAGTGTAAAGCATTCAAATATCACAAAACAGTAACTAAATAAAACACAGGAAACAGTTTAAAAATCCAAAACCAATTTATAAAAATAGATTATAGTTTTATCTTTAAAATGACACCAAAACGAATAAAATCAGAGAAGGGGAACCGGAGATATGAATTTTTTAAGATTTTTTTTTTTAGCGCCTAGAAACAAAAAGCGCCAATCGGGTCATCTGGTTGCACCTCGACCGGGGCAAAGTCAAAGTTTCAGGCAGACCGCGATGGAGCCCTGCTCGGGTACAGGCCGGGGGAGGCCTCGGTTAAAAGTTTACCTTCACACTTAGTCTCTTTTTCGAAGATTTTCTTCAGCGGGACGAACCTGCCAGTCCAATCCGACCTCCTGGAGCCCTTCTCCGGATACGCGATGCTGGAATCCTCGGTGGAGAATTTTACCTTCGGACTTAGTCATTTTTTCGAGGTGAAAATCCTTCGACCGCGGTAAACCTGGATCTTGATCCGACGTCCATGGAGCCCTCCTCGGATACGCTGGCTGGGAGGTCCCGGTCAACTTTTTACCTTCGGACTTAGTCTCTTTTTCAGAGATTTTCCTTACCGGGATGAACCAGAAAATCAGGCAGGGTCGCGTTTGAGGCAAGCCGGCTAGAGTTTCCGCGGCGGGTCTATCCCTCTATGGAGCTTTTTTACAAAAGTTGTCCAAACTTCTCCAAACTTCTGGGGCTTCTCCCAGATGTCCTTTTAAGGTTCTTTTGGGGTCCACAGCTCACCCCAAGGGTCCAGAAGTTCTGAGATAGTTCTTGGGGGGTGCGGACTACAACTCCCAGAATGCACCTGGCACAAACTCCTTTTTGGCCACTGGACAGTGGTCAGCTGGTCGCTTTCTTCAGGAGTTGGTGCAGGGGACTCTGGTTAGCAATTTTTCACCTGTAGCACACAGGGAATCCCTCCTTGAACCAGTTGAAGCCAGGCAAAGTCCTTCTTGTGGTGAAGCCCAAGTGCGCAGCTTGTGCAGTCCTTCTGAGTGCAGGTTCCAGGTGCAGACCAGGGGTCCAGCAGGGCAGTCCTTCTTCTTCTGTTGTTCTTCCTTGTTGGATGTGGTAGGGAACTGAGGTGTGGGTGCAGGTCTGCCAGTTTTATCCTTGCTCCTGGGTGAAAAGCAGGAGGGTCCTGGTTCTCCAATCAGGTTCAGGGTCCTTTCCCCTGTGATGACCACTTCCTGGGAAGTGTGGCAAAAATCAATCCTAGGAGGCAACATTCTCTAAACATCCATCATGGCTGAATCTGATTTTTGGAGGTTACATCTGGCTGAGCCCACCCACTTGTGTGGCTAAAAATCATAAACACACCCCTCTCCTGCCCTCTCCTAATCTAATCAAGGGGGCACTGAGTCGTCTGGGGTTGCAGGATGTGGGGGTGTTGCTGGTTGCTCCAAATATCCTTCTCTGCCTTTGAAGACCAGTTTGGCAGCCCTCCCCCTTCCTGCCTCACCATCTGCTGAGGGGAGATTCCCTCCCACAGGCACATTCCTTTGTGTGAAGCCAGGCCACTTCACACCTCATCAAGGTAGCCTGGCCAGACTGCTAGAGGCTGGCCAATCAGAGCACAGCAGCAAAAACAATGCAGGGCTGAAATTGGCAACTTTTCAAGTAAAGTTTAAAACTATTTACCTGAACAAGTTATATTAAATCCAACAACTGGGAGTTCTGGGATTTATTACAACAATTAATTTGATACCAAATTCTTGGTATGCATCATTTAAGGAGACTTTAAAAATTAAAATAAAGTCTCCCCATTCTAGCCTATGAAGGCCATTTACTACAATGAGGGAAAAACGAATTTGGCTGTTTTTACCTCACCAGGGCTTATAAAGCTATTTTTATAAAGTCCCTGCTTATAGTTACATGGCACCCAGCCCTAGGGGCACATAGGGCACACCTTAGGGGTGACTTATATGTAAAAATAAGGTAGTTTAACACTTTGGAACTACTTTTAATTGTAAAGTCGAATTTGCATATAACTTTAATTAAAAAGCAGCCAGCAAGGCAGGCCTGCCTTTAAAATGACACTGGGCACCTCAGCAGTGCACCTATGGGTGCACTATCTATGCTGTGGTCCCTAAACCTGCATGCCCTACCATATACTAGGGACTTATAGGTAGGTTAACTTAGCCAATTATAATTAGCCTAATTTGCATATCCATTTTACACAGAGCACAGGCCCTGGGACTGGTTAGCAGTACCCAGGGCACCATCAGAGTCAGGAAAACACCAGCAAAAAGTGGAATATGGGGGCAAAAAGTTAGGGGGCCGCTGCAATCAGCCCTGTTTTCTCACAACACCCTACTACCCACACCTGTTATGTGAGAGTGAGGTCTGACAGGAGAGGCCAGTCCATCCACACACTGTGCTATGCACACCTGTCATCTGAGAGAGAGGCTTGAAAGGAGAAGCCAGTCCATCAATTAATCCTGCTACGAACACCTGTCAACTGAGCGAGAGGTTTGACAGACAAGGGCAGTCCCCTCTCACACACTACTACACACAACCGTCACCCGAGAGAGAGATCGTAAAGGAGAAGCAGACCATCCACACACCCTACTATGCACAGATGTCATCTGAGAGAGAGGCTCGAAAGAAGAAGACAGTCCCTCTCCACACCCTACTAGGCACAGCTGTCATCTGAGAGAGGTCTGATGGAAAAGGACAGTCTCTCCCCTCACACTACTGGGCACAGCTGTCATCTGAGAGAGAGGTCTGAAAGGACAGGCCTGTCATTCTACACACACTACTATGAACTCCGATCATCTGTGACACAGGTCTGAAAGGAAAAGCCAGACCATCTAAACACCCTACCATGCACACCCATCATCTAAGATACATTTCTGAAAGGAAAGGCCAGGACATCCACACACTGCACTACACACACCTGTCATCTGAGTGAGAGGTCTGAAAGGAGAGGCCTGTCACTTCATACAAACTACTACAGCCCCCCTTCATCTGAGAGAGAGGTCTCAACAGAGAGGTCAATCTCTCTACACACCCTACCATGCTCACCCATCATTTGAGAGAGAGATCTAAAAGGAGAGGCAAGTCCCTCCCCACACCCTACTACGCAAAGCCGTCATCTGACAGAAAGGTCTGACAGGAGAGGCCAGTCCATCAACACACCCTACTATGCATACCCGTCATCTGACAGGAGAGGGCAGTCCATCCACACACTGTACTATGCACACCCATCATCTGAGAGAAATCTGACAGGAGAGGGCAGTCCCTCCCCACACACTACTAAGCACAGCTGTCATCTGAGAGACAGGACAATACATAATTCATTTTTGTGCCTTAAAAACATGTCTAATGTCCTATTTTGTTCAATATTACAGTAAAATACTGTAATCAACTTAATTCTAAATGTGCGATCTCGCGAGAGGTTCGCGAGAGGTTCGCGAGAGGCGTACAAGAAGTACAGCCCCTTTGAAGTCCATGCAGGGGATTGTGCATCCGTCTCTAGCGAGCGTGTTGCAAGAGTCATCACTTTATAAAAAAAAAAATCTGCAACCATCTTTTATCCGCTACTCCATTATAGATCAGCATTAACTAATAACTGAAAACATGATGAAGAACTGCATCCAATAGATTAATGGTTACCCAACCAGTAGTCCAGGGACCTCTGGGAGTACGCAAAGGCTCCTCAGGGTATTCACGACTGCTTAGAAAATGAAATAATATTAACCGATTATTAAAATGTATAAAAATACAGCAGCTAAGGGCTAGATGTACAAAACTATTTTGCAGTCACAAATGGCAAAACCTGCCTTTTGCGACTGCAAAATGGCCTTGTAGCATGTACCATCCTTATTCTGCGAGTCAGTAACATGTTACAGACTCACAAAGTAAGGATTGCAACTTGCTATTAGGAACGGCATTTCAAAGATGTCCCTTCCTAAAAGGGATTCCAAGGGACCCTTTCCCCTTTCTGAATGGGGCTCCAACATTTTTTCAGAGCAGGCAGTGAAACACGGACCACTGCCTACTCTGAAAAATTGAACAGAAATGTTTCCTTTTTATTTTTTAAGTGAATCCTGTATTCCTTTAATAAAAATGGGCTGCATTTCAAAAATAAAAACTACTTTATTTAAAAAGCAGTCTCAGGCATGGTGGTCTGCCTACTCCAGCAGGCTACCATCCCTGTGAGCATGGCCATTCACAAATTTGTCGCAAATTGTGACCTGCCTCATGAATATTATTGAGGCAGGTCCCTTGCGACCCGGTTGGGATCGCAAAGAGTGTCTCACTGTTGTACATTTTATTTTGCGACTCGCAATTTTCAATTTGCGATAATCGCAAATTGTGAGTCACAAAAAAATGTTTGTACATCTGGCCCTAAATGTGCAACTGAAAATGTTAAAACTTACTGTAAATTTCAAGGAATGTGAAATTGAAGGATAAAAATTAAATTAGTATCCTAATATTGATTTGTGGGAGCAGAGCAGGTACATCAAACAGAATATAGCATGGAAGATGTGTGGCTTCAATTGAATATAGAAAAGCTGCAACGTTCCTGTTAAAATTAAAAAAAATATATATATATTTATATTTGTTTGCAAGTTAAATAAAATGTGTTATCATTTGAGCATGTTATTGATGACTACTTGTTTCTGTATTTTTTGTGCATTGTTTTGTGGCTCAAATCATCAACAATGTTTAGGCCGTGGTCCCCGGCTTCGAGTAATGAATTAGTGGGTGTCCCCAGATTCCAATAAAGATTCATTCAGGGGTGGTCCACAGATTCCAGTAATGATAAGGCCGTGCACAGCATGGGGTTGGCAGGATTTGGGAGATTAGCCGCAGGCCATACCCTGTGGCCAACTCTCCGCCACCCATGACCGAACGCCCTGCAGAGCATGGGGTTGGCTGATGAGGGGGATAGGCCACAGGCCTGCAACCAACCCCCCGCCGTGCATTGCCAAAGCTGTGCACAGTGGAGTGTTTGAGTAATGGATGGTAATTAAATACTATCCTATATATTATGTCACTCATGACATCTTCTTTGACATGATTGATAATATCACTGTGCATGGCGGTGGCACGAGTTTTGAAAGTTTCAGGGTGATCATCAAGGGGGGACCAACAAAAAGAGGGGGTCCCAAAACGTATTTTCCCATAGGGTATTTAGACACGACTACAGCCTGAACAACTGAACAGTATTAAACCAGATTTGGCAGGAAACTAGATCTTGGTGAACAGATCGTGCTTTTTGTTATTTGGTGTAAATCCTTTCAGTAGTTTTTAAGATATTAAAGGAAAAAAATATATATATATATATATTTTTTTTTTTCCATGCATATGCTCACAAAAGAGCTCCAAGTGGCCCAAGAGGGGTGATGCAGAAACAAAACCGGCAGAGCACTCCGGTTAATCTCTTCTCAACCACAAAATCAATATATAATAGCAGCACTCTCAGGAGGTCAAAAGAGAAATAAGTTTATTCAGCACAACGCGTTTCGGCTGACTAGCAGCCTTGGTCACGTGCACGTTTGTTTCTTCACATGGTGATGGGTATTGGCTATATAGAAACAGTGTTGGGTTCTTTTTTCTAAAAAAGTTGTAACAATTTATAAAGGGAGAATGAATTTTAATTTTCCTAGATATGGAATAACATTGGTATTAGTTAATAATTGAAGGATTTTGATTTAAAGAAAAGATCTTAATATAATATGTATATGGTAGGTGTATTTTGGGTACTTTGAGTAGAAGGGAACGAGATTTAAAATCATGATATTGGTTTTATGTATAATTATGGTAAATAATGTCCTTAAGAAAATCCTTTTTATGGGATGTAGGAATGAGATGTATTTATATTTATATTTATATCTATATTTATAGCCATATTTTTATACATATACTTTTACATTGACATGGTTCACTGTTATACGAGTGTCCCCTTTTTACACATAGGTATATACATATTAGTTTGGCGTTTTCTACTTATTTATTTAGTTTTATATCTTTGTATTGACATGTACAATTATATTCATATCTGTATTTATATAAAGGAAAAGGGAAGGAAGGTACAGCAGTATGATGAAAGATAAAAATAACAAAATTCAGTTTGGTAGAAAGGAGAGAAAAGAAAGAAACAAATTTCGTTAGTCCTGTTTCTATGGCTGTGCTCACAGGGTATTTAAAGTTGGATGTATTGGCTTAATTATACACGTGAGCAAGGCTGCTTGTCAGCTGACACGCGTTGTGTTTAAATAAACATTTTCTTCAATTGATCTCCTGAGTGTGCGGTAACTTTGGAAGTTGTTTTTTTTATGTCTAATATATATATATATATATATATATATATATATATATAGACAGTTGGTGTTCAACTATGCTCTGATTGGCCAATCTAAAAGGAAACTAGTCTATCCTAATTGGTTTTTGACAACATGAACGATATGTTTCAGCAGCCGTTACAAGACTCAGAGACTTGGTACCTGTGTCCTGAAAATGAATTAAAAAAAATACGTGGGCAGGGTGAGCACACCCAGACCCCAAGGGGCATATATCGGGTCCCAAATGGATTCCCTCTTTATTGTCTGGCCACAATATGGACAACATGTTGTGGCAGCACCTACAGGACTCTGATATATAGTTCCTATAGGAATGCATTGTAGTGAATCGCAGGTTTTTGATGATCACAAAAAGGAGAACGTATAAAGGGTGATAATAGATGTAAGTTACAATATAAATAATTTGTTGATGGTACCATACAAATTTTAGGAATTGTTGTGTGTTCTAAGGTGCTTCTACCATTTGAAAAAGAGTTCTGCTGAGATTTCATGAATCATGTTTGACAGAAAACTGTTTTCTCAAACTCTTCCCTTAGAGGTTATAGAAGGTGTTACAGGGTCTAAAATGAGAGCATATTTTCAGCCATATGAGAATGAAGTCTGACATTCTCAGTAAAACATGCACTTCCAACAGGAGCAGCCTGTCAGTTGATACCCTTGTGTTCTGCTGCAGCCCTCCAGAGTGTTCTAAAGAACAACTAGAGCACTAACAGTCTGACTTCTGACAAACGTGTGGCACACCTAAAGCCATCATGATTGAATCAAACTGGTAAAACTTAAAACATTTAATTTAGAAAGGAGCAAAATGAGGGGGTTCATTTTATCACAGAAATTATTGCTGTAGAATGAGAAATTAGGATACGTTTTAAGTGAGTTCTCAAATACCTTCCTCTTCTATTTCATTAAAACATTCTTACATGCAGATTGAAACATGCACTTTCAACACCAGCAGCAGACTGCCAGTTATGTCCCTGGTAATCAGCAGCTTTACTACAGTGTTCTAATGAGTAGCTAGAGTGCTAACATTCTGAATTTACGCCAAAAGTGTGGCACATTTGAACGTCATCTTGATGGAATGAAAGTGGAAAACTGAAAACATTTTCGACTGAGGATATTGCAGTAAAAGAGGAACTTGGGGTGCTACATAACAAATGAGGTTCCCAAAATGGCCACCAGTGGAAAAAAAGAGCCCAAATGTAGCATAAATATCACCCAAATGTAGCCCAAGTATAGCTTAGTGACAGAAGTGTGGAAAACACGTAATTGTTTTGTTTTGTGGCAGTTTTATATGGCGCAGACTTGACCCGAAGGTATTGGAGTGCTTTACATGAGCATCAGTTACATTACTCAAGGATGGGGAGATTTAGGGGGTCATTACAACATTGGCGGTAAAAGCCGCTTACCGCCGTGCAGAAGACCGCCAACACACCGCCGCAGCTGCAGAATTCCGCCACAGCTATTATGACCCACAACTCGGAAACCGCCAAAATTCAGACACCCACACAAGTCCGCCACACCAGAGGTCAGTGATAAACTGGCGAAAACAAAACCTCCACCGTCACGCCAACAGAAATATGCCCACACTATCACGACACACGAATCCACGCGGCGGTCTTTCAACCGGGGTATTCCATCGGCGGTACACACCGCCGCGCTCAAAATACACACACATTTACAAAACACAACCACATTGGACAATTCGAAATACACACACCTGAGACACATACACACACCACTCCCACACACCAAATACAATATAAAACACACACCCACATCACCCACAAACCCCTACGACAAAAATTGAGAACGAAGCACAGAGAGAGACACCACCAGCAAGTACAACAGCATCCACAAGCACATAACACCATCACCCACACAACTTCCACGCACCTCACACAACACACCACTACATATCACCACACTTATCACCACACACCACCCCACACATCACCTACACCACCCCATGGCACGGCAAAGACACCCCAGGTTCTCGGAGGAGGAGATCAGGGTCATGGTGGAGGAAATCGTCCGGGTAAAGCCACAGCTATTTGGATCACAGGTACAGCACACCTCAATTGCAAGGAAGATGGAGCTATGGAGAAGAATAGTGGACAGGGTCAACACAGTGGGACAGCACCCAAGAAATCGGGAGGACATCAGGAAAAGGTGGAACGACCTACGGGGGAAGGTGCATTCCGTGGTCTCAAGACACCACCTGGTGGTTCAGCGGAATGGTGGCGGACCCCCACCTCCTCACCCACAACTAACAACATGGGAGGAGCAGGTCTTGGCGAATCTGCATCCTAGGGCCTCGCAGGAGTAGGTGGAGGAATGGACTCTGGTAAGTCAAATCTTAACTATTACATACCCCACCCTACCTGCATGCTATCACATACCCCCACCCTCGCCCTCACCCCTATCACTCCAACTCCTCACAAATGTACTGATATCACAAACCAGCCATCCCAACACCAAGCCCTGCATGCAACAACAAAGCATGGACACCCATCACCAAAGCATGCACACTGCACATAGCCATACACCCCCCTAAACCATCATCACACAAGGTCCCACACAGGAATGCCAGCACTGGGGTACACGGTCACCCACCCATTACACACCATGCCACACACATATGCAATAATCATGCCTTTCCACCCCTGCAGGACCCCTACCCAACGTCACCAGACAGGAGGGTACAGACATGTCCACTCCACCCACAGAAGAGGCCCACAGTGATGACAGCACCTCTGTCCAACTGGATCTAGATGACCAGCCTGGCCCATCGAGGGCCTCAGGACAGTCGGTTCCCCTCACACAGGCACAGGCCACCACAGACCTTCCCCCCTCTGGAAACACCAGCACAGCACCCACCCAGCGGACCCATACCTCCGTCCCCAGGACACGTCAATCAGCTGTGTGTCTACCACTACAGGGAACCCAGGATAACCCACCACCCCAACAACAACAGGGACCTGGGGGCAGTGGCAGTGGGCACATGGTCCAGGGACGGAGGCCCAGGAACACAGGGGAACTGGGAGGGCTGCCGTGCGACAGGGGGCGGACAGGCCAAGGGAACCCACTCTCCACGAGGCCATCTCCTCCATCATGGGAGCATACCACCCACTCCCAGGAGACGATGGCAACGGTGCTGGCCAAGTTTCAGGAGACCCAGCGCATGCAGGAGGAACAGTATATGGGCTTCAGGGAGGAACTCAGAACCATCAGCTCCACCCTGGGCACCATCGTAGGGGTTCTGAAGGAAGTACTCAACACCAGGAGGGACACTGTGGCACTCCAAGGGTCCCCTGACACTAGCATGGACGATGAACTGCCCACCACCTCCGCCGGTGCTAGTGGACAGGACGCCCCGCCACAGGACCAGCACACCACCCCCTGCAGAGGGAGACCCACCCCGCAAACGGTCCCTGAGATCCAGGAACAAGACAGAGCACAATGCCAAGACCCCCGCCAAGAAATGAGACCACCCTGATTGTCATCCCACTGTCCCACTTTGTCACTCTGTCCATAATTAAACTACCCCAGCTCCACTTCCTATGCCAATATGGGCAATGCACCTGTGAGACTAATAGACTGGACTCTGCCATGGACACTCCTCCGCCATCACTCCTCACCATTTAACTTCCCCCTCCAATAATTTGCATTTAAATAAACACACCTAAAGCACAAAATTATCTGGAGTCTGTCTGTGATTTCAAAATAGTGTATTTGCAATTACAGTGACAAAATGTTCTTGAAATAGTAATGTCAACATACCTATGTCACACAGCTCTAGTCCATGAGGAATCTAAGCAGATGACACACGTTGGGACCCACATCTGTGAAACCGTAAGGGAAAGTGACAACTCAGTGACCATACACTGGGTGAAAACGACAGACAGGATAGAGGTAGTAGTGTAAAAGTACATGTAGTAGGCAGGAATGTATTCTCACCTGTGTTTCACTGCAAATATTGCTGGATCACTGAGTCCCTGTTCTGCATGTCTTCTTCCTCTGCTTCATCCTCATCAATGTCCACAGGCTCCACAGCTACCACAACACCGCCATCTGGACCATCCTCCTGCAGAAAAGGCACCTGTCATCGCAAAGCCAAGTTGTGAAGCATACAGCAGGCCACGATGATCTGGCACACCTTCTTTGGTGAGTAGAATAGGGATCCACCTGTCATATGCAGGCACCTGAACCTGGCCTTCTGGAGGCCGAAGGTCCGCTCGATCACCCTCCTAGTTCGGCCATGGGCCTCATTGTAGTGTTCCTCTGCCCTGGTCCTGGGATTCCTCACTGGGGTCAGTAGCCATGACAGGTTGGGGTACCCAGAGTCACCTGCAAATGGCGAGGGACAACTGTTAGATACACACTAACCAGTAGGGATAACCCAGACAACCATTCCCACTGTCTTGCTTCCAGGGGCTCACCTAATAGCCACACACGGTGCCTCTGGCGTTGACCCATCACATAAGGGATGCTGCTATTCCGCTGGATGTAGGCGTCATGCACTGAGCCAGGGAACATGGCATTCACATGGGAGATGTACTGGTCTGCCAAACATACCATCTGTACATTCATAGAATGATAACTCTTCCGTTTTCTGTACACCTGTTCACTCCTGTGGGGGTGGGGGGTAAAAACCACATGGGTCCCATCAATGGCACCTATGATGTTGGGGATATGTCCCAGGGCATAGAAATCACCTTTCACTGTAGGCAGATCCTCCACCTGAGGGAAAACGATGTAGCTCCGCATTTGTTTCAGAAGGGCAGACAACACTCTGGACAATACGTTGGAAAACATAGCCTGGGACATCCCTGATGCCATGGCCACAGTTGTTTGAAAAGACCCACTTGCAAGGAAATGCAGCACTGACAGCACCTGCACTTGAGGGGGGATTCCTGTGGGATGGCGGATTGCTGACATCAGGTCTGGCTCCAACTGGGTACACAGTTCCTGTATTGTGGCACGGTCAAACCTGTAGGTATTTATCAAATGTCGCTCCTCCATTGTCGACAGGTCCACCAACGGTCGGTACACCGGAGGATGTCGCCATCTCCTCACATGTCCCAGCGGACGGGGCCTAAGAAGGACAACAGCGACCACTGAGTCAAACAACTCAGAGGTACGTACCCACAGTTTACACAGAACACCAATCATACACAAAAGGTGGCCTGTATGTGTGTTGAGACTAGGCCTAGGTATGTGTGACGCAGTAAAAAATGAGGCCATGTGGGCCCCTGAAATGGCAGCTGCCTGACCTGTAAAGTGGGACAAACGGATGTGAGGTAACTGCGCTGGCGTTGTACACCGTCGCGGTAGGCAGCGGCGCAATGCTGCATTGGTTAACATTGGACCCTATGGTCCCAGGAGCCAATGACGATGTACGCCGGCGGTGATGGTACGCACCGCCGCGGACGTGACCGCCGCGGACGTGACCGCCATTTTCTATCTGTTCAATCACTCGATGCCTGATTATCGACAAGAGAGGACCTACACTGCAAGTGTTGCTGTGAGCTCAGTCTGGAAGAGACAATGGCTCGTGCATCTGGGGAAAGGGCCCCTGCCTTCACATTGGAGGAGTTGAAGAAGCTCGTTGATGGGGTCCTCCCCCAGTACACGCTACTCTACGGTCATCCAGACAAACAGGTAAGTACACAGGGAGCATGTTGTATGGGCTATGCCTGTGTGGAGAGGGCTGGATGTAAGAAGGAAGGGGGAAGAGTGCTGCGTGCATGAAAGACGGTGGGTGCATGTGCCACATGGCAAGGGTAGGGATGGGGGCCACTCACTTTGACGGTGCAGTTGGTAATGACTTCTCTTCTTCCCCTGTACATTTCATGTACGTCAGCGCCCACCAGAAGAAAGATATTTGGCGTGCCATCGCCAAGGACGTCCGGATCTTGGGGGTCTACCACAGACGGAGCACCCACTGCCGGAAAAGATGGGAGGACATTCGCCGGTGGAGCAAGAAGGCGGCGGACGCTCAGCTGGGGATGGCCTCCCAACGTGGGAGGGGTGCCCGTCGAACCATGACCCCCCTGATGTTCAGGATCCTGGCGGTGGCCTACCCGGAGTTGGATGGGCGCTTGAGGGCATCACAGCAGACACAAGGGGGTGAGTACACTCTCATTCAGCTGACTTTGCACGCAATGGAGTTGTCTGGGTGGGGGAGGAGGGCTGTGGGTTTCCCTAGGCCAGGGCGAGTTCCGTAGGCTAGGCCCCTCCGTAAGGCATGGCCCTGTGGCCCCCCACCCCACCTCTGTAGAGTGCCAAGTATGGCTATTCATGCCCCTGTGTCATCTATGTGTGGAGATGTCGTCCATAGCCTTGTAGGCCATTTCCCAGGAATTGCACTGTAGAGCCCAAGAGCGCGGCGTAGTGCAGGGGGCTTCTGTGTCTGTCTTGTCCGCCAATGGTAGCGGTAATCCATGCACTCAACATGTCTTTATTCTGTCCCCCCACCCTTTTTGTGGTCTACCTTTTCTTGTGTGCATTAGCATCATCAGGCGGAGGAGCAGTGGCACCGGAGTACGAGGGAGCTGCATCCCACATGGCCATGGAGGGCCACACTACGGACTCTGAATTCACCAGTGGGACGGAGGGCGAGGGGAGCTCCACAGCGGGGACAGGCACTGAGACCAGCGACACGGACTCGACCTCTGATGGGAGCACCCTTGTGGTGGCGTCAACATCTGTGCCCCCGCATCCACAGGTACAGCCGTCACCCCCCCTACCAGTACCGCCCTCTCACCCTGTGCCCACTCACCCAGGAGGGTGGGCATCACCTCCGCCCCAGGCACCTCAGGCCCTGCCCCAGTCACCCCTGCTACCCTCAGTGAGGAGGCCATTGACCTCCTCAGGTTACTCACTGTTGGTCAGTCTACCATTTTGAATGCCATCCAGGGTGTAGAAAGGCAGTTGCAACAAACTAATGCATTCCTGGAGGGCATTCATTCTGGTCAGGCTGCCCTTCACTGAGCCATTGTCCCTGTGTCTAGCCTTCCCACTCTTACTTCCTCCACCCAGACCCAATCCCCTGTACCTCTGCCAATCCCAAGCACACCATCAGACCAGCCTGCACACACCTCACCACACAAGGGAGGCTCAGGCAAACATAAGCATCACACATCCCACAGGCACTCACGCAAGCATAACACACATGCAGACACACCAACATCCACGGCCTCCACTGTATCCCCCTCCTCGTCATCTCCCTCCCAGACTCGTCTACACACACACCTGCATGCACTACCTCTACAGCCACTACGTCCTTCACCAGCACACCCACCAGCACACCCCGCTCACGTGCAGTCACCACCCCCACCACCATTCACACGTCCCCTGTGTCCTCTCCCAGTGTGTCTGTGACGCCCCCTCCGAAGATACACAAACGCAGGCACACACCCACCCAACAGCAACACACCTCACGACAGCCTCCAGCGCATGCAACTGCACCCAAAGTCACCAAAAGTACACCTCCTACTACCACCACCTCTTCCTCCACTCCCAAACCCCCTCCAGCTACCCATCCCAGTGTGTCCAAAAGAATTTTCCTGTCCAGCCTTGACCTTTTTCCCGCCCCTCCCCCACCCCGTCCATCTCATAGGTCCCGAAGTAGCACCTCAGCCACAACATCTCCGGGACCAGTGGTGCCTGTAGTCACAGGTATGTGGAGTGTACCGGCCACCAGGACAGCCAGTGTGGCACGGAGCCACAGCAGAACCAGTCCCCCCCTGTGAAGCATCAGAAGTTGCCCAGTGCCCGGCGGGAGAGGGGGAAGACTCCAGCCACCAAAGCCGCTCCCAGGGGTCCCGTTGGGAGTGTGGAGTCAGCTGTTACACCTCCCAAGGTGGGGAAGGGCCACAAGAAACCTGGCAAGTCTTGGAAGAGCAGCGCGGCGGAGAAGACGGCCATCATCCCTGCTGTCCAGGAGGCCACCGTCCAGGCCCATCCCAGCTGCCCAGGAGGCCACCGCCAGCCCCATCCCAGCTGCCCAGGAGGCCACCGCCAGCCCCATCCCAGCTGCCCAGGAGAGCCCCGCCAGCCCCAGCCCAGCTGCCCAGCCAGCCCCATCCCAGCTGCCCAGGAGGCCACCGCCAGCCCCATCCCAGCTGCCCAGGAGAGCCCCGCCAGCCCCAGCCCAGCTGCCCAGGAGGGCCCCGCCAGCCCCAGCCCAGCTGCCCAGGAGGGCCCACCAGCCCCCGCCCAACTGCCCAGGAGGGCCCCGCCAGCCCAGCCGCCCAGGAGGCCACCGCCAGAACAAGCCCCGCTGGGCCATGAAGGACCACCAGCAAAAGCACCGCTGAACAGGGCACCGCCAACTCAAGCACCGCTGAACAGGGAACCACCAAATCAAGCACCGCTGAACAGGGCACCGCCAACTCAAGCACCGCTGAACAGGGCACCACCAACTCAAGCACCGCTGAACAGGGCACCACCAAATCAAGCACCGCTGAACAGGGCACCGCCAAATCAAGCACCGCTGAACAGGGCACCGCCAACTCAAGCACAGCTGAACAGGGCACCGCCAAATCAAGCACCGCTGAACAGGGAACGGCCAACTCAAGCACCGCTGAACAGGGCACCGCCAACTCAAGCACCGCTAGCCCATGAGCGGCAGGGGCACTGACGCAACTGGGTCCGTCACGGGGTGAGTGATGCACTCTGGGCACCAGTTCCCCTCCAGAACCAGTGGAGAGATCCATCCACTACCTCTGTCCTTCACAGGCTGAAGCACTCTGGGCACCAGTCCCCCTCCAGAACCAGTGGAGACATCCATCCACTACCTCTGTCCTTCACAGGATGAAGCACTCTGGGTACCAGTACCCCTCCACAACCAGTGAAGACTGTTATCCACTTGAGAGACTGTGGCTTTGCACTCCCCAGGATTGAACAGTGGGCAAACCACCCACTGCAGAGACTTGAGAGACTGTGGCTTTGCACTCCCCAGGATTGAACAGTGGGCATTGAGCCCCCTCGTGGATCTGGCGTCGTGCACTCATCCGGCTGAGGTGCCTTCCCTTCCCCCTGTGGTGCCTCTTGTATTTCTATCTGATGCCCCTGCAGTGTTCTCTCTGTTTTGATCTGGTATCGAGTGTGGGACTATAAATGGTGCAATACCTGGACTTGTATTATTGGTGTATATATTTGTTTATAGTGTATATGTATTTTGGAGTACTGTATCTTAATAGATTACAACGGTTACAATAATTTCCTTTTGTCTTTGCATTCTTCCGGGGGGCTTGAGGGGTGTAAATGTTATATATCAACATGTATTAGTGTGTGTGTTGTAGTAGGTGAGGGTGGGGGTGTTGCGTGTGTGTGTCTGTGTTTTTTCCATCCCCCTTCCCCTGTGTCGTAGGTGCAGTACTCACCGTGGTCTTCGCCGCCGGCGTTCGTGCTCCTGGTACAGGAGCAGGAAGACTATCGCAGGTAGAATTTGGAGTTCTGGGTTCATGGTGTCCTTGTTCCTCGTGGAGCGTGATGAGGTGAGCGTTTTCCCTTCTAAATTCCTGTTTCCGCCGTGTTTTTATCTGCGATGAATCCGCCCCGGAAAAGGTGGTGGATTGGCCTGTCATAATAGTGTGGGCGGTACATTGTCTCCCGCCTGTCTGTTGGCGGTGACCACCGCGCTGTTTGTTTGTACCGCCGTGGCGGTCTGAGTGTTAAAGTGGCTGGCTTTGTTGGCGGTTTCCGCCAGGGTCGTAATTGCAATTTTTTTACCGCCGGCCTGTTGGCGGTCTTACCGCCGCTTTAACACCGTCCGCCATGGTTGTAATGAGGGCCTAAGTGATTTTTCCAGGATCCCAGGATGTTGAGCTGATGCCGAAAAACTCAAGCTTGGTTCCCCAGTTGCAAAGTCTGCAACTCTGGCCATAAAGCCATATCCTCTCATCTGAGTGTAACACATAATCAAATGATCAACTTGATAAAAAACATAAAGTTAGCAAATAATTTAAAAGTGACTTGTTATTTGAGAACTCAGGAATGATGTCCTCATTTTAGTTTTTAAAAGCACTAACCATAACTTTTGTGGGACTAAGACTCTCTCCTGTTTATAATTTTTAAAGGAAATGCTTTAGGTATTACAGTTTTGAATACATCAAGATGACGTCAGGCATGCCACACTTGTAATAAATAAAGAATGTTAGCAATCTAGTTGTTCATTAGAATATGGTGGGGAGGCAGATGTCAGGGGATCGGATTCAGATAACAGAGGGCAGATAGGAAGGTACATAGGGGAGCAGTTATCCACGCTGGGCAGGCGAGAGGGGCAGTGGTAGCACAGTGGACCATGGAGGGCAGGGGAAAGGGGGTACGGACAACAAATACACAGAAAGAGAGCAAGGGAAGCAAGGCTAACCCACACCGCCTCCCAAAAGAAACTAAGTAATCACAAAAGGTGTGGGGTAGTAGGAACAGGGGGTAAGACTGGGTTAGTCTTTAACCAGTTCCTGGTTGCATTAGGTTGCTTGATAGGGGTTGCTGTGTTGCCCTACAGGAGTAGCAGGGGATTTTCCTTTACGGACTAGGTGGTCTCACACACATAATAGTGTCTTGCTTCATCATATGACCACCTAGCCCCACCTAAGTAAGATGATACTACTCAGGCGGACTCGACCTCTGGTTAAAAGAACCAGAGGGAGTGCTGAAATTGAATTGTCTGGATAGTTACAGTGATCCAGAGGGGGTGAATAATAAAATTACCTAACATGTCACCGGTGGCTCTTGTTAGTTTTAATGGTGGTGCATGTTGGTAAGACTAAAACTAAGGGGGAAGGCTCGTTAGAGGATAATGTCTCTTGGAGTCTAAAAGGGGTTGAACATGACCAACATGTTTCTGCCCTCACTAAGTGCTGGTGGGTCAGGGGCATTCGTCAGGGTTGGAGCACCTGTAATGAGTACGGTGCTCAAAGTGAAAGTGTGTGTCCTACCTGAACAGGTAGTTCACGGTGGGGTAGGCCTATAGTAAATGATAAATAAATCACAATTAATTCAGAGTGACATAGAGGTGGCAAACCACAGCACACGACACAGCAATCAGTGAGAAAATGAAAAAATGCACTCACACATGCATGCAATTGTGACTTACCCCGGAGCTGGGGGCGTATTGCCTCTGGTCTGGCTAGAACCGGGGGAGGGGGTTTCCCTTGTAGTCACACTCTGAGGAGATTAAGGGTTTAGCAAGAGGGGACAAGGAGAAGAAAGAGAGCTAAGGACGCATAGTGTGCTTAGCAGAAAGGAGGAAACTGCGCAGGGTGCACTACAGCCAGGGGGAGGCCAATAGGGCAGGTTAGTGAGGTAAGGAAAGGGCAAGGGGTGAAAAGATAAAGAGAAAGATCTAGGTACAGAGAGAGAGAGAAGGAATGTCACAGTGAAAAAAAGAAAGAAAAAGAAAAAGAAGAAGGAAGAAAAGGAAAAAAGGAAAAAGAAAGAAAGCAGAGGAAATACAGATAGAAGAGGCTACCAGAAGGATGACCGGTAGCAATGAAAGGAAAAGAAAAAGAAGATGAAGATTTCACGGGCCAAATTAGCCCACACTTACCACGCCAAAGGGAATACCATGGGGGGTACCTACGTGCCGGAGCCAGGCCGCTCTGGTACTGTCTGACCGACTTGCCAGGTCTTTATGAGGAGCTCAAGCCAATCGACGCGGAGCTGCCGAGGTCAGGGGCGGTGCCCGGTAGTTACACTCAGGTGTGCTGCGCGTCGAAGAGCCCAGTGCGTCGGGAAAAGCCGCGCCCCCTCGGGGGCTGTGCGGGGTGCGGAGCCTCAGGGGCCCCGATTGGTCTAAATGAAGCGCACCACCCCGCGGGGGCACCCGGATACGGGGGCCCCGCGGGGAGCGTCGCGTATGGTGACAGTGAGGAGGAACAGGACGCCCCGTCCGCGGCGCGGCTAGCGCGCACGGGCGACCGTCCTGCAGTGACGCGTCTCGCGATGCGCAGCGCGCCACTTGACCCGTGGGACTCTGGGGAAGTGAGTCCCACGGGGGGAACGGGCCTGGTCGTCCAAGGAGGGCGACCAGGAGAAAAAAAGGAGAGAAAAAAAGAACGGGAAGGGGGGAAAGAAAGGGGGGAGGGGGAGAAACAGGGGAAGAGGGGGAACACTAAAGAGGGGGGGCAAAACAATAAAAAAGAGGAAGGGAGAGAAAGAGGAGAAGAAGGGAGACTGGCAATGTGGGACTAAGGGCGGGGAACAGCGCTGGGGCTAAAATAGAAAGACGGCGTAAAGGAGAGGACGAAGGGGAAGAGAGCAGAAGGGTAGGGGGGAAGAAAGAAAGAAAGAGAAGAGAAAGTGGAGGGGTGGAAAAAGAAGGGGGGGAAACAAGGAAAGCCTGAGAAGAAAAAGGGAAAGAAAGACCGAGGGAGATGAAATGAATAGAAAAAAAGGAAAGAAAGAGAGGAGAAAGTAGGGGGGGGGGGAAGGGGGGGGGGGGAAAGGAAAGCCTGGGAAGAAGAAGGGAAAGAAAGACCGAGGGAGATGAAATGAATAGAAAAAAGGGGGAATTATTTTAAAAAAGGGTGGCTTTAAAGCAGGGAAGGGGAGAGGAGGTTATGGACAGAGAAGGCAGGAAGGATAAGACGAGGGGGGGGAAAAGGAGGGGGGAAAGAAGAGGAAGAAAAATATGGAAAGAAAGGAGGGAGACAAACCCCAGGGGCGGGGAGTGGGGGGAATCCAGATGATGTTTAGAAAATAGAAAAGAAAGAAAAGGAGGGGGGGAAAAAACCCGGGGGGGGGGAAAAGGGAGGGTGAAAGAACGACAATGGCTGGTCTACTAGGGGGGGGGGAACTGCTCTGGTAGGTCAGGTAAGGTTATGATGCACAAGTATGAAAATTAATAGGTCCTGCAAAGGGGATAAGCAGGGCTCGAGGAATGTCAGTCAAGTTATCTAATACTAGTTATGATTCTAGTTGGGTTGTCATAGAAGAGAGGTCTCATTTTTGGTATTTTAAGTCATCAGCATAGAGCTGACCATTGAATATTGTCATTCAGTCCTAGGGTGTCTGTTCGCAGCCTCCAAATCCATCTCTGTTCATACATTAGGAGCTTGTGTTTGCCATTGATTGCTGTGGATTTAAGTTGATCCAGTACCACCCACTGCATATCATCAGGATGGTGATTGCTGGAGATATAGTGCTCTGTGAGTCTTGTGGCAACTCTTTTGCACCGGATGGTGCTTCTTTGCTCGCAGATGCGTGTGCCCACTCTTCGTGTCGTCATCCCAATGTATTTCTTGTCACAAGGACATGTGATCATATACACCACATTTTTACTGTTGCAGTTCGTTAGTTGCCTAAGCTCCCAGGGTGTTTGTAATCCCAAGTCAAGTGTGAGGGTTTTCTTAGTAAAGGTGCAAACACTGCAATTGCCGCAAGGATAATGTCCTTTGGGAGGGGGAAGGTCCCAGAGGGTCTTCTGTCTGCTTGTGGTGGGATTTATCCGAGGGCGGGTGTGCACGATCATATCCCGGATGCTTTTTGCCTTCCTGTAGGCATTCATGGGGATCTCAAAAGGGAGACCACCAGAGGTGAGGATTTTCCAGTCTTCATTTATTATTTTTTTGATCATGTTGGACGCTGGGTTGAATGTGGTCACACAGATCAAGGGGTTCCCCTTACTGCTTCGACTGCTTGGGTGCAGTAGAGTCTCTCTGGGGCTCACACGGGCCCGTTTATCTGCTCTCCTCAATAGGTGATCCGGGTATCCTCTTGCTCGAAGTTTGCCACTAAGTAGCTGAGCATGCTTTTTGTAGTCCGTTAGTTCCGTACAGTTCCGTCTAAGGCGGAGGTATTGCCCCACTGGGAGGTTTTCCCTGAGGGAGCGTGGATGAAAGCTCTGAAACTGGAGGAGAGTGTTCCTATCAGTGGGCTTGTAATACACTTCTGTTATAAGGGAGCCATTTCTCTCAGTTATTAGTAGGTCGAGAAAGGAGACTGCCGGGTTGCCTACTGTGGCTGTGAATCTTAGAAAGGGATTAAGGGTGTTAAGCCATGTGATGAAGATGGTTGCTTCTTCCCTTGTACCTCTCCAGATAATCAGGATGTCATCGATATATCTTTTCCATAACCTGATATGGTTGATATATGGGTTTTCTTCAGTAAGTACCATTGTTTTCTCGAAGTGATCCACGTATAGGCATGCCAGGCTGGGTGCAAAGGTGCTCCCCATTGAGGTGCCCTGGATCTGTAAGAAGAAGTTCTTGTCGAACTCAAAGAAATTTCTGGTGAGAGCTAAATGGGCTAAATCCAGGATGAATTCTGGAGGGGTGATGTAATTCCAGGTGCCCTTATTTAATAGATCGCTGACCACTTCGAGAGTTGCTTCTTGTGGAATATTGGTGTATAGCGACTCCACATCCAATGTCATGAGATGTTCGCTATCTTTGTCAAATTCTAAGGTGTTTAAAAGGGAGAGCACGTCTGTTGTGTCTTTTAGGTAGGTGGGAATTTGTTTCACGAAAGGTTGAAGAAACCAGTCGCAGAATTGCGACAGAGGTTCCAGCAAAGAACCAATCCCGGAAACAATTGGTCTCCCGGGGGTGGATGCTTCTCCTTGTGGATTTTGGGCAGAATATAGAAATACGGAGTTTTTGGATCAGGTTGAGTGAGGAAGGAGGCCTCATGTTTGGTGATCCAACCATTGCTCATGCCCTTGTCTACAAGGAAAGTGATCTCTTCCCTGACCTCTTCTGTTGGGTCCCTTGATAGTCTCTTGTAGTGATGGTCATTATTTAGTAGGCGTAGGCATTCGGAATTGTACATCACTGTGGGCATTATTACTATAGCCCCGCCCTTGTCGGCTGGTTTGATAGTGATGGAAGAGTCGTTACTAAGGTCGTGGAGGGCTGAAAGTTCTTCAGTGCTGATGTTGTGGAAAGACTCCCTCTGAGTCTTCTGTAGATCGTCAATCCTCCTGCTCACCGATTTTTCAAATGCCAAGACTTCGGGTGGCATGAGGTGGGAGGTGGGAGTGAATTTGGATTTGGGACGTAGCCCAGTGTTTTGATCACGTTCCGGGTTGGGTTCGGGGTTCTGGAGAAAGAAGGTTCTAAGCCTGATCTTCCGAAAGAACTCTGCTAGTTCTATCCTTAATTTAAAGACGTCAAGTTTTGGGGTGGGGACGAAACCCAGACCTTTCTCTAAGGCTTGGAGTTCGTTAGTATTTAGCACTCGTGAGCTTAAGTTGACGACAGTAGTGGACCCCTTAGTTACGTTCTGCTGGTGCTGGGGGATTCGTCGTCTGTTGGTCCCTCCTTTAGGTTCCAACTGACTCCCTTTTTCCCGCCCCTGCCCAGTCCGGGTCCTCTCCCAAAAAAAGGAACATTGGGATAAGACCACGTCGTTTGTGACTGGGGATATAGTGGGGCTTGGAATTGGTTGGGTGGCCCATAAGGGGGAGGGCCATCCCCAGGGAGGTATGTTCAGCAGCGGGGGTGGAGGGCCTGTGAATGGTGTAGGCCAGTTATTCCGAGTATTCCCCCTCCTACCCCGCCTTGGCCGTGTTGGTTGTGTCCGGTTAGAGTCGGAGTCTGAACTGGAGTAACCCCCCGAGGAGGTGTCGGAAGGCAAAGAGGATTGGGCTACAAAATCTTCCCTGGAGTAGGGATGTACTCTCTCTAGGGAGAACCTGTCCCAGATCTTTCTGGAATTTGGCAATTTTACGGTGAGTCAAGTAGTCTTTGAACTCACCGATTGTCTTATTAGTTTCTTCTAGTTTCTTCTTAAATGCCGCGGCTGCAAGTCCAGTTTTTAGGTTACTTTCTGCCGCTTTGATTTGAATCATTAGGGTATCTGATAGTCTGGTGGCTGTCTTAATGATTAGGATTAACCAATCACGTGTGCACTTCCAGGCTATTAATGACCAGTCTTTTCTAAATTCTTTATCTTCTAGGAAGATACGCGGTTCAGTAGTGATGATCAGCCCATTTGGTGCTGCGTTTTTTCCTCAGATATTCAGTGAGGACAGCCCCATGTAGTATGGTTTTAACTTGTGTCCTTTTTTAGTTCGATCAAAGTGTCCCAGTCCCCTAATTGGGCTATTGTCTTGGAAAGTGAAGAATCTCCTAAAAGTGAGGGTGCTGCGAGGATGGCCTGGAGCTCCTCCTCGCTGAAGGCAAGTCCTTCAGCCATACCCGGAGGAGTATGGCAGAGGTTTTTAGTTGACCTGTGCGTCTGTCACAGGGTTTATAGAACAAGACTCTCACAGCTGGCTGCTGCGCTAACTACAAATACACAGAAAGAGAGCAAGGGAAGCAAGGCTAACCCACACCGCCTCCCAAAAGAAACTAAGGCCCTCATTCTGACCCTGGCGGTCGGCGGAGAGACGGCGGTCGGACCGCGAACAGACCGGCGGTATTAAAAATGGCATTCTGACCGCGGCGGTCCCCGCCGCGACCGACCGCTACTTCTCCACTCCGACCGCCACGGCGGTCATGACCGCGGGGCTGGAGTTTGCGCACTCCGGCCCGGCGGTCGTCCCAAGACCGCCAAGGGTATTATGACCCTGCCTACCGCCGCGGTTTCTTGCGGGCGGGAACCGCTGTGCGAACCATGGCGGTAAGCACTATCGGGGCCAGGGAATTCCTTCCCTGGCACTGATAGGGGTCTCCCCCACCCCCCACTACCCACCCGAGTCCTCCCCCCACACCCCTCCACCCCCCTGCCACCCCCCAGAGGTGGTACGAACCCCCTCCCCACCCCCACCCCGACATGCACATACATGTACCCCGACATGCACACCCCCCCAACATGCACATATACACACCCCCTACACACACATACACAACGGGGGCACATACCCGCACACATACATGCCGACATGCGCACCTGCCGAACAGCACACATTACCCATAGACACAGCAGCACCCCCCGCCCGCATACACGCACTCACACACCCCCTCTACACACTCACACGCACACCCCCATGCACGCCCACATCATACAACACCCCCCCACCCCCTCCCCTCACGGACGATCTACTTACCTTGTGCGTTGGTCCTCCGGGAGGCGACGGGAGCCATAGGGACGTGACCGCCAACAGAAGACCGCCAACAGAAGACCGCCACACAGAAATGTGGGTCGTAATACTGTGGGCGGTGTTCTGCTGGCGTGGCGGTGGAGGTTGACCAGTCTCCACTTTCCCGCCGACCGCCAGTGTGGCTGCTGGCGGTTTTCCGGCGGAACGCTCCCAGCGGTCAGAATGCGCACAGCGGCACACCGCCGCGGTCGGCGGTCTTCACCGCGGCGGTAACTCGGCGGTCTTGCGAAAAGACCGCCAAGGTCAGAATGAGGGCCATAGTAATCACAAAAGGTGTGGGGTAGTAGGAACAGGGGGTAAGACTGGGTTAGTCTTTAACCAGTTCCTGGTTGCATTAGGTTGCTTGATAGGGGTTGCTGTGTTGCCCTACAGGAGTAGCAGGGGATTTTCCTTTACGGACTAGGTGGTCTCACACACATAATAGTGTCTTGCTTCATCATATGACCACCTAGCCCCACCTAAGTAAGATGATACTACTCAGGCGGACTCGACCTCTGGTTAAAAGAACCAGAGGGAGTGCTGAAATTGAATTGTCTGGATAGTTACAGTGATCCAGAGGGGGTGAATAATAAAATTACCTAACATGTCACCGGTGGCTCTTGTTAGTTTTAATGGTGGTGCATGTTGGTAAGACTAAAACTAAGGGGGAAGGCTCGTTAGAGGATAATGTCTCTTGGAGTCTAAAAGGGGTTGAACATGACCAACATGTTTCTGCCCTCACTAAGTGCTGGTGGGTCAGGGGCATTCGTCAGGGTCGGAGCACCTGTAATGAGTACGGTGCTCAAAGTGAAAGTGTGTGTCCTACCTGAACAGGTAGTTCACGGTAGGGTAGGCCTATAGTAAATGATAAATAAATCACAATTAATTCAGAGTGACATAGAGGTGGCAAACCACAGCACACGACACAGCAATCAGTGAGAAAATGAAAAAATGCACTCACACATGCATGCAATTGTGACTTACCCCGGAGCTGGGGGCGTATTGCCTCTGGTCTGGCTAGAACCGGGGGAGGGGGTTTCCCTTGTAGTCACACTCTAAGGAGATTAAGGGTTTAGCAAGAGGGGACAAGGAGAAGAAAGAGAGCTAAGGACGCATAGTGTGCTTAGCAGAAAGGAGGAAACTGCGCAGGGTGCGCTACAGCCAGGGGGAGGCCAATAGGGCAGGTTAGTGAGGTAAGGAAAGGGCAAGGGGTGAAAAGATAAAGAGAAAGATCTAGGTACAGAGAGAGAGAGAAGGAAGGTCACAGTGAAAAAAGAAAGAAAAAGAAAAAGAAGAAGGAAGAAAAGGAAAAAAGGAAAAAGAAAGAAAGCAGAGGAAATACAGATAGAAGAGGCTACCAGAAGGATGACCGGTAGCAATGAAAGGAAAAGAAAAAGAAGATGAAGATTTTACGGGCCAAATTAGCCCACACTTACCACGCCAAAGGGAATACCATGGGGGGTACCTACGTGCCGGAGCCAGGCCGCTCTGGTACTGTCTGACCGACTTGCCAGGTCTTTATGAGGAGCTCAAGCCAATCGACGCGGAGCTGCCGGGGTCAGGGGCGGTGCCCGGTAGTTACACTCAGGTGTGCTGCGCGTCGAAGAGCCCAGTGCGTCGGGAAAAGCCCGCGCCCCCTCGGGGGCTGTGCGGGGTGCGGAGCCTCACGGGCCCCGATTGGTCTAAGTGAAGCGCACCACCCCGCGGAGGCACCCAGATACGGTGCCCCGCGGGGAGCGTCGCGTATGGTGACAGTGAGGAGGAACAGGACGCCCCGCCCGCGGCGCGGGCTTAGCGCGCACGGGCGACCGTCCTGCAGTGACGCGTCTCGCGATGCGCGGCGCTCCACTTGAACCCGTGGGACTCTGGGGAAGTGAGTCCCACGGGGGGAACGGGCCTGGTCGTCCAAGGAGGGCGACCAGGAGGAAAAAAAGGAGAGAAAAAAAGAACGGGGAAAGGGGGGGAAAGAAAGGGGGGGGGAAACAGGGGGAAGAGGGGGAACACTAAAGAGGGGGGGGCAAAACAATAAAAAAAGAGGAAGGGAGAGAAAGAGGAGAAGAAGGGAGACTGGCAATGTGGGACTAAGGGCGGGGAACAGCGCTGGGGCTAAAATAGAAAGACGGGGTAAAGGAGAGGACGAAGGGGAAGAGAGCAGAAGGGTAGGGGGGGAAGAAAGAAAGAAAGAGAAGAGAAAGTGGAGGGGGGGAAAAAAGAAGGGGGGGGAAACAAGGAAAGCCTGAGAAGAAAAAGGGAAAGAAAGACCGAGGGAGATGAAATGATAGAAAAAAAGGAAAGAAAGAGAGGAGAAAGTAGGGGGGGGGGGAAAAGGGGGGGAAAAAAAAGGAAAGCCTGGGAAGAAGAAGGGAAAGAAAGACCGAGGGAGATGAAATGAATAGAAAAAAGGGGAAATTATTTTAAAAAAGGGAGGCTTTAAAGCAGGGAAGGGGAGAGGAGGTTATGGACAGAGAAGGCAGGAAGGATAAGACGAGGGGGGGGAAAAGGATGGGGGAAAGAAGAGGAAGAAAAATATGGAAAGAAAGGAGACAAACCCCAGGGGCGGGGAGTGGGGGGGAATCCAGATGATGTTAGAAAATAGAAAAGAAAGAAAAGGAGGGGGGGAAAAAACCCGGGGGGGGGAAAAGGGAGGGTGAAAGAACGACAATGGCTGGTCTACTAGGGGTGGGGGGAACTGCTCTGGGTAGGTCAGGTAAGGTTATGATGCACAAGTATGAAAATTAATAGGTCCCGCAATGGGGATAAGCAGGGCTCGAGGAATGTCAGTCAAGTTATCTAATACTAGTTATGATTCTAGTTGGGTTGTCATAGAACAGAGGTCTCATTTTTGGTATTTAAAGTCATCAGCATAGAGCTGGCCATTGAATATTGTCATTCAGTCCTTAGGGGGTTCTGTTCGCAGCCTCCAAATCCATCTCTGCATGCAGGCATGCCTATACGTGGGATTACTTCGAGAAAACAATGGTACTTACTGAAGAAAACCCATATATCAACCATATCAGGTTATGGAAAAAGATATATCGATGACCATCCTGATCTCTGGAGAGGTACAAGGGAAGAAGCAACCATCTTCATCACGTGGCTTAACACCCTTAATCCCTTTCTAAGATTCACAGCCACAGTAGGCAAACCCGGCAGTCTCCTTTCTCGACCTACTAATAACTGAGAGAAATGGCTCCCTTATAACAGAAGTGTATTACAAGCCCACTGATAGGAATCACTCTCCTCCAGTTTCAGAGCTTTCATCCACGCTTCCCCCTCAGGGAAAACCTCCCAGTGGGGCAATACCTCCGCCTTAGACGGAACTGTACGGAACTAACGGACTACAAAATGCATGCTCAGCTACTTAGTGGCAAACTTTCGAGCAAGAGGATACCCCGGATCACCTATTGAGGAGAGCAGATAAACGGGCCCGATGTGAGCCCCAGAGAGACTCTACTGCACCAAGCAGTCAAAGCAGTAAGGGGAACCCCTTGATCTGTGTGACCACATTCAACCCAGCGTCCAACATGATCAAAAAAATAATAAATGAAGACTGGAAATCCTCACCTCTGGTGGTCTCCCTTTTGAGATCCCCATGAATGCCTACAGGAAGGCAAAAAGCATCCGGGATATGATCGTGCACACCCGCCCTCGGATAAATCCCACCACAAGCAGACAGAAGACCCTCTGGGACCTTCCCCCTCCCAAAGGACATTACCCTTGCGGCAATTGCAGTGTTTGCACCTTTACTAAGAAAACCCTCACACTTGACTTGGGATTACAAACAACCTGGGAGCTTAGGCAACTAACGAACTGCAACAGTTAAAAATGTGGTGTATATGATCACATGTCCTTGTGACAAGAAATACATTGGGGATGACGACACGAAGAGTGGGCACACGCATCTGCGAGCATAGAAGCACCATCCGGTGCAAAAGAGATGCCACAAGAACTCACAGAGCACTATATCTCCAGCAATCACCATCCTGATGATATGCAGTGGGGTGGTACTGGATCAACTTAAATCCACAGCAATCAATGCCACAACCACAAGCTCCTAATGTCTGAACAGAGATGGATTTGGAGGCTGCGAACAGACACCCTAGGACTGAATGACAATATTCAATGGTCAGCTCTATGCTGATGACTTAAAATACCAAAAATGAGACCTCTGTTCTATGACAACCCAACTAGAATCATAACTAGTATTAGATAACTTGACTGACATTCCTCGAGCCCTGCTTATCCCCATTGCGGGACCTATTAATTTTCATACTTGTGCATCATAACCTTACCTGACTCTACCAGAGCAGTTCCCCCCACCCCTAGTAGACCAGCCATTGTCGTTCTTTCACCCTCCCTTTTCCCCCCCCCCCCCGGGGGTTTCTTCCCCCCCTCCTTTTCTTTCTTTTCTATTTTCTAAACATCATCTGGATTCCCCCCACTCCCCGCCCCTGGGGTTTGTCTCCCTCCTTTCTTTCCATATTTTTCTCTCTTTCTTTCCCCCTCCTTTTCCCCCCCCTCGTCTTATCCTTCCTGCCTTCTCTGTCCATATCCCTCCCTCTCCCCCTTCCCTGCTTTAAAGCCCCCCTTTTTTAAAATAATTTCCCCTTTTTTCTATTCATTTCATCTCCCTCGGTCTTTTCTTTCCTTCTTCTTCCCAGGCTTTCCTTTTTTTCCCCCCTTTTCCCCCCCCCCTACTTTCTCCTCTCTTTCTTTCCTTTTTTTCTATTCATTTCATCTCCCTCGGTCTTTCTTTCCATTTTTCTTCTCAGGCTTTCCTTGTTTCCCCCCCCTCTTCTTTTTCCCCCCCTCCACTTTCTCTTCTCTTTCTTTCTTCCCCCCTACCCTTCTGCTCTCTTCCCCTTCGTCCTCTCCCTTCCTTACCCCCGTCTTTCCTATTTTAGCCCCAGCGCTGTTCCCCGCCCTTAGTCCCACATTGCCAGTCTCCCTTCTTCTCCTCTTTCTCTCCCTTCCTCTTTTTTATTGTTTTAACCCCCCTCTTTAGTGTTCCCCCCTCTTCCCCCTGTTTCCCCCCCCCCTTTCTTTTCCCCCCCTTCCCGTTCTTTTTTTCTCTCCTTTTTTCTCCTGGTCGCCCTCCTTGGACGACCAGGCCCGTTCCCCCCCGTGGGACCTCACTTCCCCAGAGTCCCACGGGTCAAGTGGCGCGCCGCGCAATCGCGAGACGCGTCACTGCAGGACGGTCGCCCGTAGCGCGCTAGCCGCGCCGCGGGCGGGGCGTCCTGTTCCTCCTCACTGTCTCCATACGCGACGCTCCCCCCCCCGCGGGGCCCCGTATCCGGGTGCCCCCGCGGGGTGGTGCGCTTCACTTAGACCAATCGGGGCCCCTGAGGCTCCGCACCCCGCACAGCCCCCCGAGGGGGAGCGGCTTTTCCCGACGCACTGGGCTCTTCGACGCGCAGCACACCTGAGTGTAAACTACCGGGCACCGCCCCTGACCTCGGCAAGCTCCGCGTCGATTGGCTTGAGCTCCTCATAAAGACCTGGCAAGTCGGTCCAGACAGTACCAGAGCGGCCTGGCTCCGGCACTGTAGGTACCCCCCATGGTATTCCCTTTGGCGTGATAAGTGTGGGCTAATTTGGCCCGTGAAATCTTCATCTTCTTTTTCTTTTCCTTTCATTGCTACCGGTCATCCTTCTGGTAGCCTCTTCTATCTGTATTTCCTCTGCTTTCTTTCTTTTTCCTTTTTTCCTTTTCTTCCTTCTTCTTTTTCTTTCCTTTTTTTTCACTGTGACATTCCTTCTCTCCTCTCTCTGTACCTAGATCTTTCTCTTTATCTTTTTCACCCCTTGCCCTTTCCTTACCTCACTAACCTGCCCTATTGGCCTCCCCCTGGCTGTAGCGCACCCTGGCGCAGTTTCCCTCCTTTCTGCTAAGCACACTATGCGTCCTTAGCTCTCTTTCTTCTCTTGTCCCCTCTTGCTAAACCCTTAATCTCCTCAGAGTGTGACTACAAGGGAAACCCCCCTCCCCGGTTCTAGCCAGACCAGAGGCAATACGCCCCCAGCTCCGGGGTAAGTCACAATTGCATGCATGTGTGAGTGCATTTTTTCATTTTCTCACTGATTGCTGTGTCGTGTGCTGTGGTTTGCCACCTCTCTGTCACTCTGATTTAATTGTGATTTATTATCATTTACTATAGG